>NC_051182.1:40484074-40797193 GCF_013339695.2 Rhipicephalus sanguineus
TTCCTTAAGTTAACGGCACAAATTCGCCTTGAATAAATAGGTATTTTTATCAACAGGCGCTGTATTTGTTGGTAGCAATATTAAAAAGCTTTGGTACAGTTTCTTACTCTATACTACTGCAAAAACTAGAAAGTTACAGTATCACAAACAACTCCCTCAAATTTTTTTCCAGCTATTTATTCTCACGGAAACAAATGGTAGTAATGGGTGATTATTACTCAACAGACATCACAGTCACTAGCGGAGTCTCACAGGGATCCGTGCTCGGTCCAGTTTTATTCCCATTGTACATTAATGACCAATCTGCTGCTCTCGATAGCTCAAACGCTCTAATGTATGCAGATGACAGAGCTTTATTATTGACAGCAGACACACTCTCTGCGCTAGAAATAGATGTGACGGCTGAATTAGCAAGAATTTCCTCGTTGTTTGTATAAAACAAATAACTTTGAACAGTAATAACAGAAAATATCTTCTTCGATCGAGGAGAAATAACGTACACACCAAACAAATAAATATTAGCTTAAATAACAGCCGTGTACTAGATGTTGCCTCAATTAAAAAGCTTGGCTTCATAATTAACCAACATGTACATTGGGAAGAGCATAAGCACAACGTCTGCATGAAGTTCGCGTACGGGTGTTATCACCTCACAAAAGGAACACAATATTTCCTTCGAAAAATACTGAAATCTATTTAGTACGCGTTTTGCCATAGCAATATTGGCTATTGTTTACATTCGTGGGGCGTGACTTACAAGAAATACATACAACCCTTACAAAAATTACAGAAAAGGGCACTGAAATTGTTTAGCAAACCAAACAGCAGCAATAATATAACTCATGACATTTTCCAAACTCAGAATGTGTTATCGGTAAAGGCTTTATGCAATCACAAAATATCAATTTCAGTTAACAACATCATGTGTGCCAACTTTCCTATTCCTCGTGATGTCTTTTCTTTTCCAACACGCAGTACGAGACACGCTCTAAAAGGCAATCTGAATTTACCTAAGTGGTATAATGTATACGGCGAAAGCCTAATTGAATTCAATGGAAGAAAATCTGGAATACCTTAACCTTAGAGGTTAAAACCGCACGCAACTTCACGCTGTCTAGTAAATACTTTTTTATGGAAAACCAGGGTATCGAACGAACCTACATTAATAAACGAGGTGTACTTTATGAAAAACTTTGTTTGCGAGGAATATATGGTTTGTTTTATTTTGAAATGGTATTGAATACAGTTCTCTCAAACTCTGTAACTGACCTGTCTGTTTCATTTTTAACACTGGACCCAAAACTAGCCTTCCTTGGCTATCGGTCCAGATAATTGTATGTGTTTGTGTGGAGAAAAATAAAGCACTTCAATTTAAAAATGTTACAATTCCACTTGAATTTCCCGTGACAATATGTGCTCGCTCACTGCATGCTTCATTATTCAGCTCGCGGTATGCTAGTAGTAAAAAGTGCAATCTTCACTTGCACTAAGATGCAGCCAACAACAAGATAAAAGAAAAGAGATAAGAGAGCGAGGACGATTACACCGCAGGTTTCGCTGCGGCGGCCTCGATTCGCGGAAAGATATCCTTTTCTGAAAAACATGACAGCTGCTTATTTTATTTTATTTATTTATTTATTTATTTATTTATTTATTTATTTATTTATTGATGCCCTCAAGACCAAAGGCATTACAGAGGGGAGTGTTCATAAACAATACAGTACAAGAAAACAAAGTTCAAATACCAGCATTATGTTCCGTGGTTATACAAGCTTATATAATGCGGTGAGCTTTTAATAAGAAAAAATAACGAAGGTAGTACACAGCAAATGAACAAATTTTTACTAGCCTCGGTATACAATGTTAGCTATGTTATTGCGGAAACAAGCGTTGTCCTCGATGCCGGCTGACGGACCCGGAAGGTGGTTCCAGTCGACTGATGTGCGAGGAATGAAGGACTGTGAACAAAATTTAGTCTGAAATGAAGGTACGCCTACTTTGTGAGAATGATCTAGCCTGGGTGATATGAAGGATGGGAGAGAGATGATTTCCTCGCGTAGAATGGGGCAATGGTAAAAGATTTTATGAAACAAACACAACCGGGAAACTGCGACGAGATGCTAGGTTTGATAAAAGGCGACAGTTGTACTGTCGGGTGCGCATTTCTAGCGTCGTCTCAATCGTCGTCGCTTAAGAGAGAAATTCTTGGATTCTGCTTGGTGGGTTCCGCATCACACCGGCGAAGAGCTGCTGCTTGACTTCTCGCATAAGAAAGCGAAGTTTCATCTCCTCGGGCATGTCAGGATCTGCATGGCTGAACATTCTGGTCATTTCTTCTGTGAAGAGTGCCACGTTTTCGTTTGGCAGCTGCACGCGGGTTTCGAGCAGAGCCTCGTCCCTCTCCTTGCGGACGATGCTGGTGAAGGTTGCCAGGAACCTGGTGCCAAAAACGTGCCATGTTGTAAGGGTTCGCTCTTGGTTCTCAAACCACGTTCTAGCTGCGTCCCCCAAGGCGAAGTAGACATACCGTAAGTTGTCTTCACTACTCCATGCGTTGAAAACGGCAACACGGTCGTACGCCTCGAGCCAGCTTTCTGGGTCTTCGAAGGATCATCCTCGGAAGCTTGGCGGCTCCCTGGGTTGATACAGCACGACTGTAGCGCTCCGTGGCACAGTGGATGTCATGCCCTTGGTCTTCCGGGTCTTGTCGGATACGGGTCCATGCTCTGGTGGTAGGCTTCACTGCCTGCGGCTAGCTCGCTGGTCGGGGCTGGCATCGATGTCTCCTTCGCGACTGGGACTGGGTTACCGCCTTGATGGGGGCATCCGGAACATGAACGAACAGCAGCTTCACCAATTTCACGTGGTCGTGACGCTGACGAAGGCAGCATTCAACTCTTTCTTTAGCCGAACTTGTGGCCGTGAAACGGAAAGTCAACCTACAGCGATACACACTTTACACCGATAGCGGCGAACAGAGCGTCGGCCGCCGATAATCTGCTCATCGCGGGGACGCGCCGGCTTTTATACATCACGCATCGAACTTTCCAGCCTTATCACTGGAGTTCGCGCAAGCTCTCGAATAATCTTGACTATTCGCGTCATGTGCGCAATCTTAACAAAATGATCTACTACAATCTGGAATGTTCCCAGACTTTCTGGCGCGGCTTGCGCAAGACAGCGATCACACGTTTCACGGACCAGTTACAAAAACATAGAAGAAGGAGCGCGCGTGGCAGCATGATGTAGGATGTATGAGTGGTAGCCGAGTGGTTAAGGGTCTCAGGTTTGAATCCCCGGTCCCACTCGAACCGAAGTTCACGAGTGACGCGATGTTGCTGACCCGAATGTCGCGGGATCGAATCCCGGCCGCGGCTGCTGCATTTTCGATGGAGGCGAAAATGTTTGAGGCCCGCGAACTTGTATTTAGGTGCACTTAAAGAACCCCAGGTGGAGGAAATTTCCGGAGCCCTCCACTACAGCATCTCTGATAATCATATCTTTGTTTTGGGACACTAAACCCCAGATATTATTATTAGTATTATGACGGCTGACACAATGCGGGATTGTTGGTAGCACATCTTCAGTAGGTGTGCTTGAAGCGCACGTAAATGACAGGACAAAAATATATGGACACATAGACACACAGAACGCTATGTGTGCCTATGTGCGCCTGTATTTTTGTCCTGCACCTTTTGTGCACTACAACGAAACCAATCGAACCGAATATTTTATTATTTCCTTATTTGAACCTACCTCGATTTTTCGCTCTCGGGCAACGCCCATTTCTCGCTTACAGCCGAAGATGCGGCCGTCGCCACCGAAACCGATACTGGAATTTCTACGAAACGATCTCGTTAACAATATCGCGTTAAAATGAAAGCGAAGGAAGGCATAGACGTTACGCAAGCGCTGTGTAGCTCAAAGACATAAAACTTGTGGCGCCTTTAGTGCAGTGTTAGAAGATTTGTGCAATTATTTGCAGCATGACTACCTACTCGAAAATGCGGCGGAATCTGTTAGCATTGGCAGTGACAAGCAGGGTTCAGAAAAGGAGTGATATTTCACGGGAGTCTTGTCTTGAAATTCTTGCGTTCTCTCTAACGTCGGCATAGACAGGTAGCGTCGAGACTGTCTGTATTCTAAAGCGAATTGTATGCATTCGTTGCGAACTGGCGGCAGTTTTTAATACTCTTTCTGAGAAAAGTGAAAAAAGAACAAGAGAAATATTTAGGCTGGGGGCGCGGGTAAAATATTTCGGCATTATTTTCGTAAAGAACTTAGTGCTAAAATACAGTAAGCATTATACTGAATAAATTTCACATTTGGTCCAAACGACAGATGCTAAATATGCCTCCAGAACATGTTTTCATGAAGTGTGCACGAACCAGCCAACGCGAAGTCGCTGTTTTGGAAGAGCTCGAAAATTGTTAATACAGCTGTGCCAATTTGATCATATCACGTTAGATCTGTTGCCTTCATTTGATGCCTGCAGCAGGTGCGTCAATATATGAATATGCATTTCTGTTTTCTGGAATAGAAGTAACGAGTGCAGCGAATACGTTGTTTACTTGAATTTTCCCCTCTTTGTCTTGTTCCGTGCTCTGCTGTACAGAGACGACATTATTATTAGTCACAAATTTGCCCAACTGTACATTTTGCTGAACATTATAAGTCGTGCTCTGGTGTCTTTATCTGAGTGTTTGAGGTTCAGTTCTGGTAAAGCGTCTTTTTGGGGAATACCTACTCGCTTTTTAAATGGGCCCTGGAACCACTTTTCCAGGTAACCATCAATTGTGCTCAGTATCGAAGTTCACTGCTTCACGAATCGGTCGCCGCAAGTATGTTTTGAATCTGTCAAGTACGAGTGGAGTCACATGGTTTTTTCGCACGCTTTTCAAGATCTGTCTCTCTTCTCTCGTTCCGATGAGCGAGCTGGAAGCTACACAGGGAGGGGTGGCATAGGCGAGAGAAGCTACATCACGCGTGCGTCATCAAACACGATCGCTCCCAGTGTTATTCCGGTGAAGGGCTGTGTGTTTTCCCTTGTCTTCGTTTTTTAGCGCTGTTTTTTATGAGAAAATCAATGCGCACCAACTCACTCAACTCGCCGCTATTTTAGAGATGCAAGTAAGGCAGGTGTTCAGGGAAAGCTTGAAGCTTGGCACTTCCAGAAACGCCTTGGAAAATCCTCTTCCTAAGCACCAACGGTGGTTCATCGTCGTCAAAGAAAATCTAGGGGCATATCAGTGAATGCCCAAGTAAACCCTCATTCTGGTGACCACATAACAGCTTGTTCTGGTCCAAGACTTGCAAACTACCTTTAAAATGACGTTATAGTTCAAACCACCGGGAGCGATTACGTCCACCATATAAAATTTAGTTTTAGCTTCACCAGTTCAAACATTACCTACGTGATCGAATATTTCTTTCGTCACAAACCGTTCACTGGCGAAATAGGACAGCCTCTTATTGCTAGATTAAATGGGCATCGCGCGGACGGGGCGAAGAAATTACCGAAAGCAGTGGTAGAGCACTTTAATGTAGCAAGTCCCAACTTCGACGATCTAAACTTTTACATACTTCAGTGAGACTTCCGGTCCCCGAGAGAGTGAAAATATAGAGCCATGCCTTGCTCACAAGTAAGTACACTACAGCCAATAATTGACAGCCAACAGACAATCAAGCAAAGGAAAGTATAGGGGACGTTATTTCTAGTAATTATGATATAAATGTGAAGGACATCAAGTGAACGAACAGACACGATGTCGTTTCGTCCACTTGAATGTCTTCTCATTTATATCATAATTACTACAAATAACGTACCCTGTACTTTCCTTGGCTTGATTTTCTGTTGGTTCACATTAGTGGCGTAAATGCAGAAAAATCACAAGGGGACAAACATATTCGATATGGCAACCAAATTGTTTTTGATGATGATGATGATGCAAACTTTATTGGGGTCCACAGAAGACGCAGGGGAGACCCTGAGTCTTCTCTGGACCCCAATAAAGTTTGCATCATCATCATCATCATCAAAAACAATTTGGGTTCTCAGCTCGTTTATAGAGTCTTCTTCGAAAACGGTCGAACGGCAATTGTGATTTGAATAGTCTTCACAGCTGAGGGGTATTGAACACAGGCCTACTCACTACAATGTAAACAGACATTAACGAAAAAAAAGTTGATTGCACTATACTTACTTCTCAAGTAGCATATGTGGCGCTTGAAAGATAAATCTCAAGGCGATACACATGCAATCCCGCCCCTCAAGCTTGAACACAAGAGGGGTCCCCCCTGACGCCCCCTTTCCGTGATTTAGGCCAGTGGTTCTCATTGACGTTGTGTCTGACAAGAAAACAAACCATTAAATTCTCCGTCTTGAGGTCACTACAGCCAATAGGCATAAAAGTTTCACAAGGAGCTCTTGAATCCATCCGCTACGGTAGATCCACAACGAACGCAGGCGATACTTAAGCATTTCTCCTAAGATATTGGTAGCCGTTTTGATCATCGTAAAATTGCCATTTTAAGGCGGTGCTTATTTTTCGCAGCAGAGTCACCCATTGTGTTAGTTGGTGAATGTTCATCGTGGACTAACTTACAGCGCAGCAAGGTTAGGATACGGACAGTATAGAAGTTTTCATTGCTGTGTCCATTTATTTTATACTGCCAGTATTCTAACCTTGTTGCGCTGTTAGTTACTCCACGATTACTTTTGACAACCATGATCCAGCTAAATGGCCCGCCCCTACCCTTCTACCCTTGTTACGACACCTTTGCTACGCAGTTTCGTCACCCGGGCAAAGGTAATAGGTAGTTTTACAATATCTTACATTTATTAGAGGTCAGGTACATTCACAGTGCCACACATTACTCTGTCTGTAGATTGAAAAAACAAGGTGGTCACCACTTTATCACGAAGTTTACGTCAACATTTCGCAGCCCTACAGACATGTGCGACGAGTGACCACCTGCGACGACACATTTACGTGTTCCCATATATGGTGAACAGTCTGGAGGAGTTCAAAGACTTCTTGGCGCAGGGCGTCAACGCCAATGAGGCCGACCTCTCGTTTGCTCCGAACGGGACGGTGACGCACTTCTATCATGGTCCGTGCTGCGACAGTGTACGCGATTGCGAAAGGAAGACTGACGCTGGCGTCTACTTCGACCATGCGCAGGTGTGTGCATCACGAGATACCGCTGTTTCTGTGCACTTTCAAACTAGAAAGGAGGGCGCGCATCTAGTTTACTCTACTAAAAAAAGGCCACTTGCAGTGTCACGTTGCAACCGCATGCTCTCGAGTGAAACCCAAGCTGCGCAAAATATCCACATTTGCATACATTTATGCTTTAATCTTGATCAAGCTGAGGACCCTGTTCACAAAGCAGCCTAATCCCTATCTGGCGCTTTCTTATCGGTTTTGTGTCTTTATTGCGCTAGGTAAACAAAGCAGGTTCACAAACCAATCTTGTAGTTATCTTTTACCCTGTTATCATCTTTATGCTCTTATAAGGCACGTAGAGTGTACAGGAACTCCATAAAAACCTGAGATAGGAATAGAAAGAGAGAAGGAAAAGAAAGGTAGGGACGTTAACTATGTTGTATCCGGGAAGAGGAAAAGAAAAGAGGAAGCAAGGAGGAAAAGAGAGAGAGCAAGTGGTACGCGCACAATTAGACAGTCACAGCCTAGAAATGTTTGAGACCGGTTCCTCTGCGCTGACATAAGGATAGGGTTGGTTTCTGAATATGGGCCTTAGTCACACCACTTTTCTTAACCAATACTCTAGATTAACTTTCGTCCGTTTGTCGTTTTAAAGACGACTACGCCAACATCTGGTATTCGGTGAGATGATGCAGAGTTCTAGGAACATTAAAGTAAAAGAATAGACATTCATATTGAATGAGCGACACAGGATGAGAGGTGACTGCGTCAACTACAATATAATCGCTTATAATTACGATGTTGAAGGACTTCTAAAGGAGCTTAATAAATTATGCGCTTCTGCGACACCTGAAAAATGATACCGAACATTTTTAAATAGAAAAACGATAAATGTTTTAACCCCACGCCTCCCTTTAACTTCTCATATTCCATGAAAGCAGTGTCTTATCAATCAGTACGGTCTCCTTAGTGTATTGGCTTGCACATTCCTAACTCTTTGCCATATCGTTTGATCACATCGAGCACGTAAAAACCAAATCCAATTGTATACTCGGCTATTCAAAATGAAACTTTTCCCTTGCACCACCATCCACTAAAAAACAGTTACTTATCACATGCGTTCGTCCTGTGTTAGAATATCTGTTCATCAGCCATTTAAAACTGATCAACCAGTTCGAGGCTGTCCAGGATCAATCGGCACCCTTTATGCTGTATATCATCGAACATCCAGTTTAGCTACCTTGGACCTTGCTTTTTTTAGATGCGAAGCATCTTATGGCGGAGTTCAATTCTCTGATGGTGGTGGTGGTGGTGTGCGGCGTGATCACCCTTCCTGAGCATGCGCATACCCTCTCCACCCACCCCTCTCCCTGTCCCCTCTCCCTCTTCCCTCACCACTTGTTTTCGGCGCTTTGAACACTGAGGGCCGCCAGGAACAACCCCCTAATTGACGTCACTGATGCGTCGGAGGACTTTGTAAAGCCCGAAGTATCTCCGCAACAGCTTTTCAGAGAGCCCACTATGACGAATAGGTGTCAAAACCCACACTTTCTCGCCCACGTTGTATATGACGGGTCTGTGCCGGATATTGTAGTGCCTGGCGTCGTAGCCCTGTCGGTCGGTGATTGCCAACCGCACTAGTTGCCGAGCTTCTTCTGCTCGCTACGTAAATTCTTCAGCGTCCGTCTCATTGCCATAATTTTTATGAGGGAGCATCGCGACAGTTGTAACTTCGCGGTCGTAAACGAGACTGAAGGGTGTCTTCCGAGTGGTCTCCTGACGAACCGTGCTGTACGCGAATGTGACATAGTGTAAGATGTCGCCCCAGTTCTTGTGCTCTACATCTACGTACATGCATATCATGTCAGCCAGGATCCTGTTGAGACGTTCAGTCAACCCGTCGGTCCGTCGATGATGCGCCCTCGTTTTCCTGTGGGCGGTACCCCTTAGTCGAAAAACGGTGTCCAAAAGCTCGGCCATGAAGGCAGTACCTGTGTTGGTGATAACTGCGGGAGCACGGTGCCCTAAAACGATGACTTTGATAAAACATCGTGCCACTTTAGCTGCTGTTGACCGTCGCAGTGCTCCTGTCTTGGCGTATCGCGTGAGGTAATCGCTGGCGACAATTATCCATACATTTCCGGTAGTAGACGTTGGGAAGGGGCCCAGAAAATCTATGCCGAATTGTGCAAATGATGTAGTCGGCACACGAACAAGCTGTAACAGGCCGGCTAGGTTGATAGATGGCGGTTTGTGGCGCTGG
This sequence comes from Rhipicephalus sanguineus, assembly GCF_013339695.2. Lineage (NCBI taxonomy): Eukaryota > Metazoa > Arthropoda > Arachnida > Ixodida > Ixodidae > Rhipicephalus > Rhipicephalus sanguineus. Next base: position 40,493,507 of record NC_051182.1, read on the forward strand.
CAATCTAGACATGCCTGCACGTAAGTTTTCACGACCGTGGCAAGTTTCGGCCAGAAATAGTTCTGCCTAATCCTTGGCAATGTCCGAGTGTAGCCCAAGTGACCAGCGGTCGGCTCGTTGTGGCAAGCGTGCAGGACCTCACGTCGAAGGGTTGAGGGAACGACAGGTAAGTAGCTACTGCCACTAGGTGAAAAGTTCTTTTTGTAACGAACGTCATTGCGCAAGCAGTACGATGCCAGCCCGCTTGCGAATAGATTCGGCACGCTATTGGTTCGTCCTTCGAGGTAATGAGTGAGCGGTAGCAGTTCAGCGTCGTCCCGCTGCTGCCGTGAAAAAGCGGCAGTGTCCACGACCCCCAAAACGGCGGCGTGGTCGTCGCCTTGGTCTGCTGTTTCAACGGGAGACCGAGAAAGACAGAATGTGAGAAGGGCCTGGGGGCCCACCTGCACCAGTCGGCATCGGCGTGTCGTCTTCCCGATTTGTACACAACAGTAAAGTCGAACTCTTGGAGCCGAAGGCTGCAGCGTGCAAGACGGCCGGATGGACCTTTCAAATTAATTAACCAACAGAGCGAATGGTGATCGCTGATAACGGTGAACGAGCGACCGTACAAATACGGACGATATTTGAGGACTGCCCATATCATTTCCAGGCATTCTTTCTCGGTCGTAGTGTAGTTGGCTTCTGTTCGGGACAGCCTCCTACTGGCATAAACGATCACCTTTTCGCTGTCGTGCTGCCACTGTACGAGTGCTGCTGCAAGACCCACATTACTTGCGTCTGTGTGCGATGTCGTATCTGCGTCTTCATCGAAGTGGGTGAGCACGGGAAGAGCTTGCATGCGTTGACGAAGCTCGTCAAATGCCCGTTGCTGGTCTTCGCCCCATGTGAATAGGATATCTTCCCTGGTAAGCTGCGTCAATGACCATGCGATGAGCGAAAAAATCGCAATGAATCGCAGGTAATAGGCAGAAATTCCTAAAAACGTCGCAATGACTTTTTGTCCGTTGGGGTCGGGAAATTCGCCACGGCAGCAACTTTATCCACATCGGGCCGGGTCCCTTGACTGCTGACGACGTGACCTAGAAATTGAAGTTCGTGAAAGCCAAAGTGGCATTTTTCGGGTTACAATGTGAGACCAGCCGAGCGTATTACGTCAAAAACAGCTTCCAGTCATCCTAAGTGCTCCTCGAACGATGCAGAAAAGACAATCACGTCACCGAGATACGCCAGGCAGGTTTGCCACTTAGGTCGTAATAGCACAGTGTCCATTAGACGCTCAAACGTTGTTGGCGCCGAACACAAACCGAAGGGAAGCACCTGAAATTAATGTAGACCGTCGGGCGAGACAAAGGTGGTCTTGCCATGGTCACATTTATGGCTGTGAAACTTTAAGCGGGATTCTCGATTTGTCTAAAGGGACACAAGAGGCAAATATTAAGTAGGCGTTTATTGTTGAAATAGCGTTCCTCAAACCTCGTACTGCTTGTTTCGTGCCAAGGAAATGCTTATTTTAAATGATGATCACGTTCGTCTGGTCCGCCACGGCGTTAGCGTACTTCAAATCACCCGCCTGAAGCGGCCTTCTGACGTAGAATTTCCCGTGCCCAACGTTTCCCGCCTCTACTTCCAGCCCGCCGAGGCTACGGTTTCCTGCGCAACAACGGCCATCAACCTTGCCAAGACGCAGCAACGGGCCGCTCCGAAACTGTATAGTTCACTGTAAAAGATCTTAGCTTGGCCAGCAGCAGCAGTAGAGTATCAACAGTGCGAAAATAGCGAGAGCCAAGCCCACGCAGCAGTGCGCGATACCGAAACTCCGCAACTACCACTGAGACCTGACTGCGGGAGCGAAGCGCAGCTCGGCGAAAACGGAACTTTTGGACCACTCGCGGCGTTCCCGATGGTGACGCCAAGAAGTTCCCTTTTCCATGAATCAAAGAGAAACGAACAAGCAGCATTTTATCACGTCTTCTGAGGCCCGGAAGGTTCTTTTTTATCGCATCTAGTTTGATTACTAGTGGTGCATTTTACACGGGTCTCCTGGCGTCATCGGGGTTACTGCCAACATGCCCCACTCGTGGCGCGCATCGTGTCCTAAATTTATCTTAATTTCTCGATTAGTAGAGTACCGCTGTTGAGAATATTGACGACTTAAACGTTCTCACACATTGAGCTTTCACTGTGACAGAAATTATTATTAGCTTTAGTGTCCCTTTAAGTACAGATTGGTGTTTGAAAGTGAGAATTTCACCAATTAAATAATGAAAGAGTGCACAAAACTTACATTAACAATTCAAAACTGTTAAATTGACATGCTTTACAGTAATATTATTGCCATTTAAAATCTTTTAGCAGGTGTGCTTCATTATGCACAGCATCAAAAACGAAAATTTTTATGTCTGCTACTTTAAATTGTTTCTTATTAAAATCCTAAGCCACAATACGACAACTGCACTATTCATTACATCTCAACGAATCCTAAGAGCTTTCTCCCAATTCAACTGACCCACTAGCCAAATAGCTCAGTGTTATATCAAGAATAAAATCACTGTTTTCAAGACCTCATTCAAATGCTGTTATGCCAAAAGAAGCCACCAAATTAACCCGTTTCTCATTTTGCATCCTGACTGAACAAACTTTATTTGTGAAAGCTGTATTTTACACCATTTTATAAACCTCTTTATTATTGAGTGTGGTCATCGGTAAGTGTTTGAATTAGATCTAGTGAAACCTGGAAACAATAGAAATGATAAAAGCAACAATTCAGTGAAGTTTTCATTACTGCAGGCATCAAGCATTCATTCACAGAACATTGAACACAACAGAACAAATCAGGCACTACAGAATGGGCTCAAACGAGAATCCTACGCACTTCATGCACTGGAAGCCGCGTAACTTGAGCAGTTTTTGTCGTTGCCTTTGCTATTCCCTATTCTTGTTCAGGCCCTTAACAAAAAATCTGAACCATAATAAGACATAAAACTTCACCACTTCAGAGAAGTTTTCTTTTTCATGGCTAGAGCAGCCAAGCTGCGACAGTGAGACTGACCGCAGGGTCCTTCAAAATCGGCAAATTCTCTTCATGAAGAATGTTTTTGCTAAAGAAGACAGTGACTTCGTCCTTGATCAGCTTCACTGCACTGGACAGGGCAGAATTGGGATAAACAAGCCCGCCATCGTCAAAATGAGCCGTGCAGTAAGAGCTCTCATCCATGCTTGCATGGCTTGGGGTCACACAAAGGCAAGACGCACATTGTGGACATGCGTTTTTTTTCCGATTGTTTTTCTCGCCACATTGCCGGAAGCATAGTTAATCAAGGCAGCACTGCTTTTCCTTTCTACATAGCCGGCATGATCATGTTTGAACAGAACACTGTCAATAGCCTCCTAAACTTAATCAACCTTTCCATGGTCAAATATGTCATCAATAATGTTCAAAAGTGGTGCTGCCTTGGCATTACGCTCTGATGCAGGTGCTTCGCTCAGCAGTGCTTTTATAACATCTTGTCAGCAGTATGTTCCTGTCGGTGATTTTACCAGGTTCTAAAATGACATTAATTCAACAGTCATGAGAAACTGTGACACGGTAGGATGGTCATTAAAACCTGACTCCTGTATTATGATGCAAAAAGGGTTTTCCAGCTTGTCTTGACTTAGACGTAACGTGAACATGTAGCTGTAGCCAACAGTGGAAGTAATATAAGATAAGATAAGATAAGCAAGTGTAACGTACTTCTGATTGTAACCATTAGTCTACAAGCAGTGCTGTCAGCGAGAAATCCACCCCGACCTTCTTCTGCGTGCCTCTCCCATGCGTCTAGGTAATCTAGAAAATCTTCTAAGAACTTTTTATCTGGATTATCAGGCTTCAAAGCTTTTTGACTCGTTCTTCAGGTCATGATGCGGATAAGCCGATTCATTCGTTTGACAAACTCCTCTGTTGGTTGCACATTCGTGTACACAGAATCTATACACTTCCTATGCACATAGAGCCCTTTGATGAATTGATCACCAAAAAGTTGGAAAGCTAAATCTACTCCTATTTTTGCAAAGTAATTCGGCATCAAGTGTGCACTAGTGTTGTTGGGCATAACTTTCAGTGTGACATTCTCACGGTCCGGCTCCCAGGCTGTCTCGATAATGCCACGGAGTACGTCGCCAGATGGAGTCAGGTAACCCTTGGGCAGAAAACCATTCAGCACATTTTTCAGAAGGTGTGGAAACTCCATGGAGGAAGGAATACTAAGGAGAGGCCCTATCGTATTTCAATGCATTGCGAAAAGTGTGGCGGAAGTGACGTCAGATTTATGGGGCAAACAAACCGGTATGGGGCAAACAAAACAGCAGACGCCCCGCGGCGTGCTCTCCGCGGTGATTAGCTTCTGCGCAGATTTGTAGTCCCGGAGTAAACTTAGCGCGTATTGTGCGGTTCGCACGCAGTAAAATGTTGCAAGCAGACGTTTACAAGGCTGTTCGTGCGTGGCAGGCCCGATCGCGGAGTGATGAAATTCTCCGTGAAGTGGTTTTGTGCAACAGTACAGAATACCGGTACGTGCCGTGATCAAAAACGTTCAGCCCCTGCATCATCGTATTCGAACTCACCTAGCAGTGACTTACGCGTTCTGCTGGGCGTTAGGCCTTCCCTTTCTCGCAGCCCGATTTCCCGATCTGTTGCTGGATTATCGGTTCTTTGTTCGTGTATATGGAGTGAGCGCGTAGTAGCTATTCGGCGCAACGCCAACCTACAGTTGACGTAACTTCACGTCGAAAAGGACACCGCTGTAGTGTATACGCGATCGTGCACGTAAAGTTTGCAATTCCAGTACGCACACAACAAGCACGCAGCGAGCGCACACCGCACAATACATACATCACGTAGTTCGATAACAACAACATAAGTTTATTGCCCTTTCGTTGAACGACACAGCCTCTAAAAACGTACGATGCCTTCGGCGCATGTTATGTACGGCGCGTCAGACGCCAAAAACAAAAGTTCACGTGTGCTCTGAGTTGACACAGTGAAGCACCACAGCGCTCATCCGAGAGCTTCGCATGCAAATACCATGCATTATTGATCAGCAATGAAGCGGACGTGTACGTACACATGAAAAGTGACACCCGGTACTTTCTGCAGTGCACGCGATTTGCACCGGGTATACGCAACCATACGCAACAGCTGGGCATTGCGTAGCTTTCCTAAAGAACGCACACAAGGAGCAGCATGCGTGAATCGACTGCGCCGCGGCGCCGCTTGCACGGCGAAAAAAAAAAGGCTCGAAGAGCTCGAATCGCGCATGCGCTTGCAAACGACACGACGGAAATCGCGAAATGTTTCGAGGCTCTTTCGCTAGGAGGCGATGCGGGTGTTTGCGATGTGGAGGCTTCACGAATGTGACGTCAGGGCCTCTCCTTATTTTTCCTTCCTCCATGGGAAACTCTGATACGGAAAAGAGTTGTCTTTTGTGCCCACACGGTGCTTCGTGCGGCTCCTCTTGTGAATAGCAGAACCTACAAAACATATTCTGTGCATTAGTCAAGTATGAGATTATGCAAGAACAAGGCTCTTGAAAGCCAGCGTGATTTAAACACAATGTAGACTTCACCTACAAAATTTTAATTGCGTTTAAAAGAGCAGCACATTTTTAAAATCTTAATCGCGGTAGCAGAAGTGCAGGACCTCTAACTTTAAGCTTTTGAATGTATTAGTAAGAAAGCTGAATATACAAAATTCGCTGTTATGAATTTGTTTCCACCTATAATTTATACCCATTTTAAGAACTTCTAATTACAGCTTCTAATTACACAATAGATGAAGAAAGCGTCTTAGATGACTACGTGAGAATTTCAAGTATAGCTAAAACATTGCTTTACAGATGCTCATTATGCCTACACATAGGCCGACAATGCTAAGTGAGTGAAATTAATCATTTGCTCACCATGTGTGCCAAAGATCCGCCACATGCGTCGATTCCAGCTGGCCCCGTCACATGTCATGGAGTCGACATCCAAGCCCGCTCTTTCAGCCAGGATGGTGAATTCGACTGTTCTTTGCAAGCGTAGCTGCTTGAACATTGCCTTTCGAGGCAAAGACGCCAAGTATTTGCGTCCAACTCCCTCAAAAACAGGCAAGAACAATGATGGTGTAAGATTACCATGTTGATTATGCCATGTGTTTTGACAATAGTCTCTTTTTAAAATAACTTACCGGTGTAGGGTTCAAACAGCACAACCAACCCGTGGTCTGCAAGCACATTCTTGTGCTCACTGGTTGTGTAGTCCCGAAGATCCGCGAAGCCTTCAATATCACCTGAATTGTTACAAAAAGCACATTACACATCATGCAGCATTTAGGCGGTTAAATGCTGCAAATAAAATGCACTCATGCGTTTAAATGGGAATTGCAGAAATTATATAAAGCTACAAGAATGGAATGATGGAAATAGTGTTGAAACACACCTGCTGCCTCCCCATTTAGATGCTCAGAGAGCTTAATCTCGTCCAGAAGCAGGCCCCCATGACGACTGAAGGTGCCCATGTTTTTGGTCTTTTTAACTTAAAACCGCAAAAATGTTGCTGTTCAGACCAAAGCCACCCTTGATTTGTTGCAGATACTTCTGCAAGCAACTTCGCCCAGGCAGAATCAAAATATTTTCCTTCCGAATATCCTCGCGGAGCTTCGCTTTCCATGAGCAAGCATTCAAAAACCCACTCATCATCATAGGTCATGCCTTTGAGAGACTTTCGTCTTGCAGCCAGGAAACAAGTTCGTACAGCAGTCTGCTGCTTCTTCGGGAGCGTCTGAATTTTCGCCTCTAGAGCTTCTTCGCTAACTGCAATGTTTTTTCCTTCATTTTAGTCACTTGTTGCTGAGCATTGGCCAGGTACTCCTTTGTTCATCTCAAAGCACGCGAAAGGTCCTTGCATTTATTTTTGTCAGGGCAAGGATCGTTCGTCTTTTTTCTTTTGTACATGTTGTTCTGTGAGAGCCTCCGTAAATATTTGCAGTCGAAGCATGACTTCCCTTTTTCATGAGCGGTCAGCAAGCACTTCTCTGCAAAATACCTATTTTTGTATGAAGTATTCTTGCCTGCAATAGGTATCATGCCGCAGCCACTGCAGAAGTCAGGCAGAGCAACTTTGATCACTGCCTCTGCCTCGTGGCGGGTTGTGAGCATGCGCTTTTCATTTTATCTTCCTCGGATGTGCATTGTCACAACTACTGAATCCTGCTCACGCGAAGGTTTTCCAAAGCTCACCCTTCTTTCAATGAAAAAGTTTGAAAAGTCGCCGGTTTCAGTCTAGCAACAGAAATAAGTAAAAGTGTCATTTTACGCAGCAGGCAACTTCATCCAGGTCACCGGAATTAAAATTCCATCGCATGTGTGCCGAAGGTCACTTGGGCACGCCGACTGCGGTGTCAAAGCCGTTACGCACTGGTTCTGCAGCAAGGTGTGCCTGTTCGGAATCCGAACGCTGTAGTTCTTCCGATGCACATCCAAGCGCGATGCCGTGAGAGTCAACCGGCGTCTCGCCATCGTACATCTCAGGGTCCGCCAGCTCGACATTTTGCCTGTGTTGTTGAGGTGCCGGTTCTTGGTCGCAAATGAAAGTTACAATAAAAAAAATATTTCCCACCTTGCGTTTCACCGCCTTTTTAAGTACAAGATGTGCCTTTTAAGTACAAGCATCGGGCTTCAGACATGGCCCCTCTCGGGCAATTTCGTTGACGGCACCGTTCACCGCAATCTGAAGATATCGTTCGATGTAGCCACTCTCAAAATGTCTTTCACACACGACAGCCTTCGGCGTCAGTCTTCCGTCTGCCCTCTTGATTCTGCTCTCCCATTCTGCAAGCCGTGCTGAGTTCGTCGGTGCGGTGAAGAAGGACACCTCTTACTCGTTCGACCGATCCTCGCTCGGGCACAGCGGCAGGCAACACGTCCTTTGTTTGCATTGCCGCATAGCCTTCAATGTCTCACGATGTTGCTGCCCACATTTAGCGTTGACGAACTTGACATACAACAGATGATCGTTCTCAAACACATTTTCCTGCCGAACACTGACAGCTGCCAAACACTCAGCAAAGCATGAGACGACGGGTGCTTGGCGGCTCTCATGCACCCACTCGACACGCCGCATCATGTGCGGGAGCACCCTCTTTCGTACGGAATGCGTGCGCTCCGCGCACTAGCCAGTATATTCAAGGCACTGTGGCGAAGGGCAGACGCGGCATGCGGACTATGTACTTCCGCGCACACTCCATCGCGAAGCTCGCAAAGCGATGGCTGTGTGGATCTCTGCGATCGGGTCTCGAGTGACCGCACTGATTTACCGCGGGCGCGCGCACCAGCGTATGTGGCAATGCTTACACACGTTTAAATACGTAAATTCTTGCTTTAGTCGATCTGCAATACCGACAAGCTAATGTTGACCAATCATGCTCTCTCGCGCGTGTGCGACGTCAGCCGTCTGTTTTAAAATACGTATGTCGTAATACATTGTTCTGTTAGTCTAGCTTATGTTGCAGGCGGGCAACTATATGGCACGGAGAAATAAGAACTGAGGTTGAAGAGCGCTTTTGCGCACTCCTGTCATTTCCGAACCTAAACACACTGCCGATCTTGTTGACCCAAAAAGTTCGCGTCGGTATATTCTTCTTCTTCGTTCATGGAACTGATAAATTCGAATAAAGTTAGTGCTACCTTGTTCCCCTCATTGTCAGGGCTATCTATCTATCTATCTATCTATCTATCTATCTATCTATCTATCTATCTATCTATCTATCTATCTATCTATCTATCTATCTATCTATCTATCTAAATCGCTGAGGCATCTACAATTTGCAAAACTTACCACATCAGAGTGAATGTTCTCGAGGCCATTTTGAACTCTTGAAATTTGTAAATTACCCTTGTCGTACCGATTCTCTGAAAAATAACGCTGTTTATAAAATATACATGTGCAATAATTTATTATTTGTAGTTTCTTGATAGCGAATTCGTTCTAGTCAGAATAGGTTTGGTTATGGGGCATAACCTTTGGAAGCGACTCAGGCTATGAGGGACGCAGTAGTGGAGGGCTCCGGGTAATCTCGACCACCTGGGTTTCGTTAACGTGCGCTGAAATCTCGCAGTACACAGGACGACAGTGTTTCGATCGAATTGCGACCGCCGCGGCCGGGATTGAAGCTGCGCCCTTCACGTCAGCAACCGAGCACCGTAAGCACTCATTCATTACGGCGGCCAGGGATTCATACATCTCTGCATGCCACCTGTACTGAGGCCACTATCTCGTTCGTCTGTATGGTTCTCACAAGTCTATGTTAATGCCGCCTGTTTTCAAGTGAAACGCATGGTTGACGAAGTATGGTACGCAAATAGAATCAAGTGTTTATTTCAACGAGCTAGTGCGGTGCTGACAGACATATACAGGGTGTTTCAAGAAATGTGTCCGAAAATCTTCAAAAATCAGGCAAATGCGATATTTGCTCGTTGCATTATAAATTGCTTTTTCTGTAGCGGCAGGCATCTTAAGATGGTTAAAGACATAATTTGGGACAGTAATTAAGATAGTTAAAATAATTAGCTTTTTATTCGTGTTAGGCGGTTATGTCAAATGGGAGAATTGAAGTCCTTCATGCGAAGAGCCCATCGCAGCTTTGAGATATAGAAAAGGCGGCTTCTAGTAATAATTGTGGCGTAATGAAATTCAACAGAATTCAACAGCGAAACCGAAACGCGGAAGAGCGCAACTGCCACATTCTTCTGAGACGTCCAGAATGAGTTAGCGTCGTTATATCAGCCATCAACCGACTTCGTTATGTGGGTATGCGGGCTGCGCTTGCAATTATAGCACGCATGGCGCACATACCTTAACGAACGCAGAAGAACTACACCTCTGTAATTGTTCTTGAACAGTGACGCCATTCTGGTCGTCTGCTTGTTGCGCTCTTCGGGTCTTTAACCATCTTAACATGCATGCCGCTACAGAAAAACAATTGTAAAGACAGCGAGCAAATATCGCATTTTCCTGATGTTTGAAGATTTTGGGCCACATTTCTTGAAACACCCTGTATGTGTCTATACAATAGATATATCGTATGCGGAAGTAGGGGAATTGTTTAAGGGGCTCGTTTTCTGTATTAAACTATAGAAACCGACATACAAGGAAAGCACAGGGAACATTATTTGCGGTTTCTTAACTGTATTGTAATGATTCTCAGATAAATTGAAAGAAATTAAAGTAGACGAAAAATCACCCCCTCCGTCGGTGGGATCCGAAACCACAACGTTCGTCTCCTGTGCTTTTTATGCACCTCTTTTTCTATGAGCTTTACTTTTTATCGGAGTTTCATAACATTCGAGCCAAGGCTCAAGTTTCGATGGGCTAGAGGCGGCTCATGGTGCGCTCTTTGAGAAACATATTGTCGCTAAGCGCTAGCGCCCTAATAATACACTGTTGACAGGTTTCGACGTGAGCGGCAACAATTGCCTCTCAAGCATCGCCATAACGTTCAAGAAACTAGGTGTGACACGGCATCGCTGGCAAGGAGATGGCAGCTCCAACCCGTACATTGACGTTACCCCGACAGCTCGAGTGGGCAAGGCGGCAGCAGCGACAGCACAATGCTCACGCGGTGCTTTGTTGTGCAGTTTCTGGCCAGCCTTGTGGATTCCCCGGCACACTGCCTGGACGGCGCGGCGGTTCGGAATGCGTCAACTTGCGCAAACCAACACGTCGATCGCCGCAGATGCATGCAGTCTGCCCTTCCTGTCTTGCTGCCGAAAGATCGACTTGGTTCAACTGTTGCGCCTGCGCTGTCCCCAAGTGTCTACGCTGACTATCAACTGGGTCAACAAACCTTTGTCAAGCCCAACTTCGTGACGTCATCAGCATCGGATATAAAGGCTCCCAGCCACAGCGCAGCTTCAGTGGGCAAGGCGGCAGCAGCGACAGCACAATGCTCACGCGGTGCTTCTTTGTTGTGCAGGTATGTTATTTGGACAACGCACATTGTATCCGTTCAAATAATCGTTTCTTGCTGCTGCTCGGTTGCCCACAAACCGTTGTATCTCTATATGTTTCCATTTATGCTCAGCTTATGTACTGCGTGAGTTGTCTGTGCTTGAGTGGTGACGTTGAGTTAAACCCTGGGCCAAGGGGTATAAAGGGTACTTCTAGTAATTCCGGCACTGGCTCTGGAGTAACTATGTTACGGAGCGGGGATGTGCACGGAGACAATAGTGACGTGGCATCCATCGATAGTGAACCTTCTGTTTCTGCCATGTTTTCCAGCCTGCTAGCTGGACAAAATAAAATAGCACAGGATATTGCTGAGCTTCGTTCTTCAGTCAATTCGCGCTTTGAGGCTGTTGAGTCGCGACTTAACGCTCTAGAGTCGTCTAGTACCGTGTCTAACGCACCTAAAACAATAGTAGACGATTTAAAAAACCTCAGTTTGTTCTCTTAATAAGAAGGTGATTACGCTCATGGCTCAGAACGATGACCTAGAAAATAGACTCCGCCGTAATAACTTGATTCTTCATGGTATTCTTGAATCTCCAGATGATGATAACAGGGCACTGACCAACGTTGTTTCAAAATTTCTTACGGAAACGCTGAGCATGGATTGCCCACAAATCGAAAGGTGCCATAGGTTAGGTAGACGTCACACAGGCCGCACCCGCCCTATCATTTTCAGACTGCTGGATTTTCGTGAAAAAATTCATATTCTTAAAAACGCATCTAAGCTAAAGGGCTCCGATCAACGCATATCTGAAGACTATTCTAACAACGTTCGTTTTATCAGAAGAAAGCTATGGGAGGCAACCAGAACCTATTGCAACAGCGGCTCTTCCGTGCGCATTGTTTACGATCACGTGTTCATTGATAACGTACGCTACAACTGGGACGTGCAGTCCAACACAATTTTTCAGTCTCGTAATCACGATACTGTAGCGATGGCATCTCCTTCGGCCACTACTCCTACTTCTTGTTGACGCCCCCGTGATTTCCCCGATAATCTTCGTATTTTAAATATTAATGCAAGAAGTTTAGTGAACAAGTTTCCTGACTTTTTGTCACTAACTTTGTCCTACTCCCCTCATGTCATCGGTGTCACGGAAACGTGGTTTCATAACGAAATTTGTGATGCCGAGATTTCGCTGCCGGGCTCCAATGTCATAAGAAGTGATCGGATCGATGGTAGAGGCGGTGGCGTTGCTTTATATTTACAATCTGACTTAGAGTTTTCTGTGCTTGATGCTCCGTCTCAAACCGAATCGGTTTGGTGTAAAGTTTATTTTGAAACATTGACTTTTGTTGTTGGTGTCTTTTACCGTCCACCTAACCTGATTGCGGACTCTTTGCTTTCCTTGAGTGCATACGTCCAAGAAATAGTTCCTCATTCGCCAAATCTAATATGTATGGGCGATTTTAATGTCCCCGATATAAACTGGACATCGTTATCTCCGCTAGGTCATGCTTCCCAACTGTATAGACAAACGATGAACTTTTCACTAACTTCCGGCCTAAAGCAAATAGTCAGCGACGCCACAAGAGGCACGGCGATTTTAGATCTTGTCTTCTTCAGCCCTAGAGTCTGCGATTATGGTTATGCGTGCACTGTTGTGGATGGCATATCGGATCATAAAGCTGTTTTTGCATCTATTTCATGTCCTGTACCGAAAGCCCGATACATTTATTCTACTTTCCGCAATATGAGCCACGCTGATGATATTGGTATTATTGATGCACTTAGCACTTCTTTCGACCAGTTTGAAGCGATTAGTATTTTTGATGATGTTGATACTTTAACAAAATTTTTCAGTGACCTTGTTTCAAAGTGCATCGCGTTTTGTACCGTTAAAAACAAAAAAGACGAATCCAGAGCTGCCTTGGATTACACGGGAAATTTTGCACCTGTCGCGACGACTTGGGCGTTTGCGGCGAGCTAAATGAGCTGGTGATGCTGTTCTTACCGCACAATTCATTGCTCTAAAGGAGGAACTTCGAAGCAAAACTAATGCTGCTCGTGAATTTTACTTTCGAGTTACACTTCCCGGTTTGCTTAGAAATAATCCACGTAAATTTTGGAAGTCTGTCCTGCCAATGGATTCTACCACTGATACATTTGAAATTAATGACACAGTTACGGGTGATACTGCTCTTATTGCAAATGCATTTAATGATTACTTTCAATCTGTTTTTACACTCGATAACTCCGTTGTTCCTCCTTTTATAGGGCATACTCCTAGTTCTATTGACGATATTGTTGTTTCAAACCAGGGTGTGCTGAATCTCATTTTAAAACTCGATCCGAAGAAGAAGGGTAGTCCTGATAACATAGACAATGAATTCCTCCTTAGGTACTCCTTATGGACTAGTCGGTATTTAACTATTATCTTTCAGAAATCTCTCTCGACGTCTGTTGTCCCTACAGCATGGAAATCGGCTAAAATTCTTCCGTTATTCAAATCCGGAAAAAAGCAGTCCTTATTGAACTACAGACCCATCTCTATCACATCCCATTCTTGTAAAATACTCGAACACATAATCTTCAAGCAAATCATAACATTTTTAGATTGCAATAATGTTTTATCTGATGCCCAGCATGGTTTTCGCCGCGGGTTTAGTACCATAACCCAGCTCAGTGAATTCACCCATGACATCCTCCAGGCCCTTGATGCTGGTGATCAAATTGATGCAATATTCATAGACTTTTCCAAAGCTTTCGACACTGTTTCACATTACAAACTGCTAAAAAAGCTCATTGTTATTCTTAAAAACGAAGCATTAGTAAACTGGATTTGTTCTTTCCTATCCAATAGGTCTCAGTACGTACTCTTCAAGTCTTCTCATTCCTCCACTTGTACTGTAACGTCTGGCGTCCCACAAGGTTCAATATTAGGCCCACTCCTATTTCTGATTTTCATTAACGATCTGCCAAGTAATATTCCTGTTAAAATCCGCATGTATGCTGATGACTGCGTTTTGTATCATACGATTAAAACTGCTCATGATCAGATCATCCTTAACGATTCATTTGCATCATTTCAATCATGGTGTGACACTTGGCAAATGCAAATCAACTTTCGAAGAACGGTATCCATGTCATTTACCAAGCGTTCTTCCCCCCCTCCATTTACCTATTCCTTTAATGGTTGCCCTCTCGGAAATGTTTCGCAATACAAATATCTAGGTCTCCTTTTCACTCAGGATTTATCTTGGTCTCATCACATCGAACTCATGTGCAACCGTGCGCTTAGAAAGTTAGGCTACCTGCAACGCACATTACGTTCAGCACCTCTCAGCATAAGACTTCTCACTTATAAAACACTTGTTCGACCAATATTGGAATATGGCTCTGTTGTGTGGAACCCACACAAGATATCGGATATCAACAAAATAGAATCTGTTCAGAAGAAAGCAGTACGCTTCATTTATCGTCGCTTTGACAGGTATTTTTCACCTAGTTCCCATCTTCCTATCTTACAGCTTACCAGTCTCTCTTCCCGTCGTCACGTTGAATGTTTGAAGTTTCTTTATACCTTAATTAATTCTCCACGGTTCCCCCTACTCAGCAAATACATCGCACCTGCTAGACCAACAACCACCCGAAATTACCATGAGTTGAACATGACTACTTTTATCCATCGTACGGTGGCTTTTAAATATAGTTTTTTTGTTCATTCTATTGAATTGTGGAATGCGTTGCCCGGTTACGTTCGATCTTTATCACTCGATGACTTCTTATTGTATATTACTAACCATTGATGTTCAGCGCACTTGTTATGCTCTGCTATGTATATATGTATGTATTATGCTCTTCTATGTATGTATGCATTTTCCCACTCCTGCGATAGCCCTGCGGGGCTGCAGTATGTTGAAATAAATAAATAAATAAAATGTCCTGGGTGACAGCGCGGCGAGCCGGCGACATGTCCGTGCACAATTACGTTGACAAGACCTACGTCTGGACTGCTGACCACACCTTCACCATCCGTCGACTCTTGAGGCGACTATGTGCCTCGCAAGCAAGGTGACCAGGCAAAAAAAAACAGTAGAGTTTTTCGCGAGAGAAGATTTTGTGCGCGAAACTACAGTGGAAAGCATCACGGGTTCCTTAGAAGCGAATGCTCCTAATTAAATTAGTTCTAATAGGGGCTCGACACTGGGACCAACGGCACATCCAGTGTACACGCCTTGCGTTGTTATATCCCTTTGAGACGCTATGTGCACAATTTTGTACACCACTTGTTTTTTTTAGTTGTATCGACGAGTGGCAAACAGCCAGATGCATTGCGCTTTGGATGAGTTGAATATCCTGCGTAATAAATCTAAATAAATCATAATAAGTCTTCATTTAACTTCATTTTCAGTTTAGTGTTGCATACGATTGCGTTGCTGAAGCCACTACCAAGTTCGCCGAGTCGTTCGACAGTAATTGACATTACTGAAAGGGAATTCGCAGTATATTTCTAGCCTGAGATTTGATTATATTTATGCAAAAACAAGGCGTGAATGACTTCAGAATAAATAGTGTGAAATAACAGGAGAAAGTGCCTCAGACAGGCTGGCCGACGTTTCGATAGGAGGACCAACTTTGTCAAAGGCGCCTTGTCATTTCTGGCGTGTTAGTTTTAGGGGCTTAGTGTTGACATCATGGACAGCCTCTCTGAGGCCCTTTTCCTGTTCTTTCAACCTATCCCAATCCGTGCATCCATCTGTCGGCTCCCTTCTTGACTTTTCAGAATAAATAGATATTTCATTACGCCGTAATTGGGAATAATTACTACAACACACGGAAATTAGAGTATAATGATATTACTTTTGTTGCAATAGAATATGGAATGCCTTCAAATAACGTCGTATCGTTTTGGCGCATATACAGACAGTTCTTCATATGTGGCGTCTGAAAGGGATAACTTGCCCACACGCTGATGTTTGCTAGCTTTCTGGATAATTGAGATAGTAAAGTGACCGTCCTGCAAGAACTTTACTTCAGGGTTCGAATTACAAAAGAGGACAATTTGGAGCCAACTGCGTATCTCTCTTTCATTATTAGAAATCCGGGTTGCTTCTGTGGCTTGATGTGGAAGAACGGGTTAGCGACAATTTTTTCTTGTATGAACCTTACTCCGCCTTGTGGTACTGACTCCTCAGCTTAAAGGGCCCCTGACCGCAAAATGTTTCTACTGACTGTTATTCTGTAATAGGTAGCTTTGTATCTAATAATCTCGAAATTGAACCATGAGTTCTGTAACTTACCGTGTAAATAATACTGGCTTCTCTCATAATGAACAATCTTGTCGTCCATCAAAGACGTCCGCTAAAACTCATAAGATCTCAGTGCCCCACCGCAGGGGGAGGGTCATGAGATAACCTGCGCTCAAGCCTTGGCGACGTTGTAAGCGCAATGTTTGGATCGGGGCCCCGCGTGCTATAAATAATGAAACAATGTGGGTACTTAGGTATCAGTTAAGCCTGTCAAGTATACACTAGATTAGTGGTTCGCAGACGTGGATGTTTCGAAGACCCCTTGTGGACCTGTGCAAGTGATGGGGGATCCCTTGCAGCGAGAGAAAAAGGGGGGGGGGTCATAAATTAACGCTACATTGCAGCGAGAAATAGAAGCCTTTTCTTTTTACCTGGCAAAGAACGGCCACACAAACGGGCCACGCCGATTCATCTCAACAGCTTGCCGATTAGTTGTACGGTCTGCAGCCACATTCAAACTGTTTCCAGCTACGTTTGCTTTTCATGTATGCAAGCCTGGAAAAAGCATGATGTGCATATGTCGTAGAAAACTGCAACAAGCGCTTTACTACCATCTCATAGAGAAGGGCAAACATAGGTCAGCGCCGCCGCAAGGCACAACTTTTGCGCGGTGAAGCATATCAAAAATCCGAAGGGGCCTCTGTCCCGGGGCATAGTGTGGCTTCAAAAAACGCGCTCCAAAGCATGAGCTTCGCGGACCCCCAAAAATAGCTTCGCTAACCCCCATTTGAGAACCACTGCACTAGATTGTCAAGAGTGTGCCCCCTCAGAAAAAATATGCGGAGGGCGAAGCAAGTAGGGCAGGGTGTTTCAGCTACACTAACGTGAAACCTGTGGAGGGACAAAGTGAAGTGTGCAGTGTGCGCCGGTGTTTCCCAAAGCAAAATTACTGCTAATGGACAATGAGAGACAGAAGAAAGATGAAACACAGAGACCCGCAGTCTGCTTTTAGTTAACGTGCACGCTGCGAATCTTTATTGTTCAACTACGAACAAGAGAAATCTCCCAGCGGCACTACATTGCAGGTCAAGATCCAGTGGCTATGTATATGGGGTGGCCAGTGAACGGTTTTGCAGCGCGAGCAGTCGTTTTTTTTTTCAAGAAAATCATTAGCAGACGCTGCCTGTGTCGGCGTTGTCTCCCGCGGGCAAGAGACAACGCCGTGGCGGCTGCATTATCGATGGAGGTGAAAACGTTTGAGGCCCATCTAGTTGGATTTAGGTGAGCGTTAAAGAACCCCACGTGGTCGATATTTCCGGAGCACTACACTACGGCGTCCCTTATAATCATATCGTGGTTTTGGGCCGTTAAACCCCAGATATTATTATGATTTATCGCGGGCGAGGGCGCGTTCTCGTTCCTCGCGAGCTGGTAGTTCAGCGTTCATTGCAGAAAGAGCGCTCCCATAGTCAACGCCCGCCGTTCGGTCTCTCTCGGCACACTGCGAGCGCTGAGGCGGTGGCGCATTTTATTGTGCTCAAGCAAATTGGCAGTTCACGACGATGCGTGCAAGGAAATGGGTCACGACGGTGCACGCGGCGACAGCAGGCCACGATGCACCGATGACAAGCCGAGACCCTAAGGTGCTTCGCCCCTAAAAAAAAGAACACTCCTGGTGCAAGAAGCCAGAACCACGTTGACAGCGGCCCGAGAACAGAGCGAGGGGGGCGAGGAAAACGTGCCAGAAAACGTTTCTGTGGGGTTGACAATACTCGCTTTACTAGCTGAACGTCACACTGGGTCCCCTATTCGCATCAAACTGGTGACGACCTCGCAAGTTGCTGTCCCAGATGAGCAATCACGCTTATTTTAAAACCGAATAACGCTATTTTAAAGGGCCCCTAAACAGCCTCTGAAAATACAATAAATGATCGTGTTATTCGCGCTTGGCGTTTCGAGTCTTTTGGGTGCAATTTTCTTTTCTTGCTCTCTTTTTTTAACACGAAAGTGTTTTTTCCGGCGTCCACCAAGATTTTCATGACGTATTTCCGTCACGGAAATACATCAGCAAAATGAGCGCCATCAAATGGCCAAGAAAAAATTACAGCATATCCAAAGGGGTGAAGGATGATGAGTGGGGCGAAGCTCCCGAGGACATCATCGGTAAACCGTGAATACGGGTAATTCGCCCCACTAAAGTAAACACGTGAGAAATGTTAAACATCAAACTTTTATTGTTGGTTTCCGTGGTCCCTTCACTATCACCGCTTTGTGATCGGTGAAATGCAGGGAAAGAGGTTCTTTTATGGCTGTGACATCATTCATATTTTCATAACATCACATCTTTTCATCATATTTCATCATACTAAAAGTATAGTTTTATAACATCTCGCATCTCACATCTCGCATCGGCTGCTCAACAGTCACCTGTGAAGCGCCGGCGGTGGCCATTTCTCCTGATGCAAGGCTTGGCTGGAGAAGTTCCAGAGGGATGGCCTCGGGACTAAGGCCTAGCAGTCGGCGACTGTAGCGGTGGACAGGAGTATCCACTGGGGGAACGGGTTGCGGGATCGGACTGGCAGAACCGCTTCGTGAAGGGGTGGTGAGCATCAGGCGTTGAAGTCCGAAGAACCGAAGACCCGAGCGTCGTATTCCTCAGAGAAATCGTGGTTGCTGCTCGAGCTTCCCACTTCGTCGTCCTCAGTTATCTAGCCGGCCTTGAACACGTCCGAGGAACCCAAGACCCGAGCGTCGTCTTCCTCAGAGAAATCGTGGTTGCTGCTCGAGCGTCCCACTTCGTCGTCCTCAGTTATCTAGCCGGCCTTGAGCAGTGTTTTCATCATATACAAGTACCGCCATCTAGCGGACACTGCACGAACTAAACGAGATGTGGCTACTACATAGATCGGGGGCGCACGACCCACGGCTTAAGGAGCTTCGCCCCTAAAAAGCTGTAAGAAAAATTTCTGTTGACAGGAGTCGAACCCATGACCTCTCGGTCCGCGAAGATGGCTGGCGGGCGTTTAGCCCACTGAGCTACCGCCGAACACGTATTGGAGCCTACATATACGCACCTTTTTGTCTTTCACACTTTCCTCTCACAGTGCTCTTGCATGGATGGATGGGTGGATGGATGCTCTGAGCGTCCCCTTCATAACGGGGTCGTGACATGTATGCCACCAGGCTTGAAAAACAAAAGAAAAAATGCGCCGTTGCTGCGACCATACCACTCGGCGCGTTTCCAGTAGAAGCGTAATTTCGATTAACACACCGCGAGGTGGTGGCTTCAGCCAACGCTGCTTCAGCCCAAACCTCGCTCATAGCGCCCATCCATATCGAAAAATAGCTCCCGACGCTCGCCTGGCTGTCGTACCACGTTCCCCGCTCGCCCTGTGAGATTTAACTGCCAGGCAAAGGGAAGACAACGCGCGTAGCGTTTCACTTCGAGATTCACGACGCTTTGGAGGAGTGCATACTGAGTATCAATGTTTACTATGTGCATGTTGATGCCATATTTGACCGGGATTCACCATATGCGATGTTAAGAACTTCCGCTACCGCAATGGTTCAATAATGATCATGGGCCTTAGTCGTCGGTACAGAGATGTGCCACTAGACATCAACGTGAGTGCGTCCACATTAAGCGGTGCTACATCTGCCAAACAACAATAGACAATATAGCGCTCTGATATGTCAATGCACTAAAGGAATCAACTACTTCTGTGACGACACATTTCACTTTTGTGTTATATACCGATTCCTATGACAGATAGATTAACCATATTTTTAGGGGCGAAGCTCATTATAGCGGCACCCGTTCGTCAGCGTCGTAGTAGTGTGTAACCAGTCCTAAAAACGGAGGGGGCGTGCACACATGAACGCTCCCTAAAGACAATGCGCTGCAACAGTACGTGATATGTATGGCCCTCTCCTCTCCTACGCTTCCCCCTCTTTCTTCTCTCTTACGGTCCCCCCCCCCATCTCGCCTCGCGGCGCAGCGGCGCCGACGCAGGCAGCGTCGCGAGGCAGCGTCGCGGCAGCGTCTTGATTGAAAAATCCGTTCACTGACCACCCTGTATATATGGGGCACTGGATTTTGACCTCCAAGGTAGTGCGTGTGTGCGATTTCTCCTGTGCGCGATTAAACAATGAAAATTCACAGCGTACATGTAAAATTGAAGTGAGCTGCAAGTCGTCATAACTCTCATCGAGCCTTTAGTATAAACGCGCCCGATCTCACGTCGGTGATGATGTACTGGGCAGAATTCACGGAAGATTCACGGTTTACCGATGAACCTCCGCAGCTTCGCCCACTCATCATAATTCACTCCGTGGATATGCTGTGATTTGTTTTGTACCATCTCTCTTCTATCATCTTTTATCCCCCTTACCCCTTCCCCCAGCGCAGGATATCCAGCCGGTCTAAGATCTGGACAACTACACTGTCTTTCGGCTTGTTTCTTCCTTCCTTCCTTCCTTTCTTCGTGACGTCACAATGGTGCTTCACGTGAGGTCATTGAGGTGCATACTCTCGAGTGGTCCATGCATGAGATATGTCAGTTGTGCATTCTTTCCTACCTTGCTTTTCTATGCAGTCGCGCAGCCGTACATCCTTGTCTCGCATGACTATCGGGCGCGATCAAGTTATTTCACTTCATTTTTTTGTGTTTTCCGACTGCGCAAGCGGGCATAACACCGTGTAGCGGCCAATCACGGACTCCTGATAGGCTCAACGCCTAATGCTGACATTGTACCCATGCTTTATGGAGAAATAAGTGGCTAGGAGGAGGTATCGCCTGTAGGAAGGGTAGTGAAGGCGAGAGAAATCACTCCTTCGCCATTGAAGTCGGAGTGCGTTAGGGGCCCTTTAAAGGCAACGTTCGCCACTAATAATCAGTCGCAAGTGCCCACTTATGCAGAGCAATCAAGCAACAAAAACATTTTGAGGTTTCAGTTTTGGTGTGAGAAGTCCTTCGTAAAGTAAATAGAAGACAAGTTGTTACAACATTATCTGGCCTACGCACGGACATAACGGTCTCTGCAATTTGTAATTGGTGAGTATGTGCAGAACGAATTGTTTCAATAATAAATTAGTGAATAATTTGAACACGAGCTGCGTAGTTCACGAACGATTAATCTTCGGTTGAGCTTCTGAGACTGCGCCATGAGTTTTAAACTATCAATTTTGAAAACTCGTCAAGAAATATAGGCACGCAAGTAAATACTTTAGGATTGCAGAAACGACACTGCTTATTTTTTGCCCAAAGGCAACCGTAAAAAGAAACGTATACCGTATATACTTCCCACTTTCGTTTGCCTGTGCGATAAGAAATGGGTGGAAGCAGTCGCTAAGGCTCAAGTCATGCTAGGCGGAGGATAGGCCTTGGAAATCTGAAGCAGTAGCAAACGCAGCGCTGATCGGAGACAGCACGTGCGTCACCTGCCTGATTTTTAGTCCTAGAGATGTGATAGATTTTTGTACAAAATTGTGTAATAAAGGAAAGTTGCCGAATGTATAATTGTGCATAGGAGAAACCGTTGTTCTTAAAGAAAAAAAGGTTGATGCATTGTGGTCATCAATAATGCACTCCTTGAAAGGATTTACAGCAAAATTCAGACGACAAATCCACTATGGAATGACTTAGCACACGTAGGAGACACGCTTTGGCGGTTCCCCGCGTTACGCGGCGATCAAACCAACACACCTCCACGCTGGGATGCGGTTCTACGCTGCTCCGAAACCAATGAACAGTCGCGGGCTATCTAACGGGCCCGCGTCGCGGCGGAGAGGCTCGGCCTTTCCCGACGTGGAAGCGGCCCGCTGCGCAGCGTCATAAAAGACCAAAGTAAAGTTTTTCATCTATCTGTTTATCCAGAATGTAAGAGAGATGCGCCCTTCGAGAAAGAAGCGGCAAGTGTTTCACAGAACAATAGATGACCAATATCTCTGTTATGAAGTTCTTGCAACGGGCCTCTTGTGTGTTTTACATGCTTCACAGGCATTTGTTGGGCTAACTGTTGCCTTCGTCATTTTTAGTGTACCAACGTTGAGTAGTGGGATTTACTGCATTTCTCTGGCACATGCCTGTTTATGATGATGATTACAGTTTTCTCAAAAGGAAGGATTTGCTAAACAGCTTCGCTGTTAAAAAAAAACTCTGTGCACACTCATATAGCAAGAAGAGAAAGTGTTGTGTTTTCTTGTGTCCTGCCCCTTGGTCCTATAGTTAGGTGCGCTGCATCACACACGCGGTATGATGATCGATCACCAACTCACTCAACATTTCATTTTACTGATGAATATTGAGCTCTGATGTTATTAATAATGACATAAACAAGTGAAGCTTCAACCAGGAAGCCAAACCACCTTTTATTCTTCAGAGCACCATAACAAGGGCTTCCAGTCTCCGGGTTTGCAATAAAAACATAACCAAAATGTGGTGACCAAGAAACCATTCCCCAAGTTCGAGGCTGAGATGGGAGTGGGGCAAGTTCGCTCACGGTTAGAGATGACGCAAAGTCATAGAAGTAATAGTAAGTGAACAAGCGATCTCACTGAAGACAACTCATCGAGTAAGGGACTTCTCTTCAGGGCAGCAAGCTGGCAAGGTGCTGCCTCGTAGAACACAAGTTCCCTCGTACAAACGTAGGCTCAGGTGAGCTTTCTTGGTGAGCGAAAATTCAGCACTTGAGCATTACTCTTCAAGGCATGCTCAAGTTTGCAAGACATCAATGAGCATGTCCTGCCAAATCATAGAGTGTCACAGAAAGGACACAAAGCAGTGGTCGGACAGGAATCAAACGAGAGATGTGACTGAAGGCAATGAAGGCCATGAAGGATATATTGTCATGAATGCGCCGACGAATACACACATGCCCTTGTCGAAACTTTGCACTTAGCCACACCTGCTTCTCGTTTAGAAATGACAAACATCAACTTTTCGTGTATGATTTTCTTTCTGCGCAACTACATGCATACAAGACAGACAGACAATGAACTTTATTAAGATAGTCCTGAGGAGCACCGCAGCCGTTCAGGGCGGCAGCGCCGCGGGCCGCTCCCACGTGGGGACGGGGAGGCCAAGCCTCACCGCCGCGTCGTGGGCCCTCTGGACGGCCCTTAATTGGTGTAGTAGATTCGAGCTCTGTCTATTTAACATAATAAAAATGTATATAAGTACAGACATCCGTAAACGTGGCCATGGCCCTGTTGTCTTGTTACAGCATATTTGGTGAACAAGTCATCCCTAGCCAACTCACGCTATGCGGCTACTAAGTCAATTACGTCAGCAGTACGCGCGGGCGCCATGAGACGAAAACAACTTTACACAAACACACCCCCCTCCTCGAAAGTCAGTTTTTTATCACTGAAAGAATATACAAGAAATTTAAGTGTGATGTTGTAGCGCTAAGTCAAACTTAACGTAATAGAAGTGGGGCCGGAGAGACGAACGAAACGAAAATCTCTTGCTTTGCAAATATCTAGTAGCATATACGAAATTTAAATAAAGAAGAGCGCAGTGTTTTGTGTTCAGTTGCGACGCCTCCATTAAAAAAGTGAGAGAGACAAAGAGAGGGACACTAAATTCGTGTTTGCTCGGCCTGTTTTGTAGGGCCGGTTATGTTGCCCGACTGGATGGCCATCAGGTCAAGCCTACTGGCAACCTTATAGGCGCTCCTGAGGATCTGATCTTGTATTTAAGGAAGTATTTCGTTGGTCGTACAATTTCCCTCTGAGGTACGTCCACTTACGGGTGGATGGCGTTGACTAAATCATAAATTCAATGCAACATGACCGTGACTAAGTCTTAAATTCAGTGTGCAAGCTCTATTTAGTAGCGAAACTTAAGAATTTGTGTCACACTTGTGGCTACCAGTGGTAATGTAAAAAAAGAACACCGCTTGGAGTTCGCAGCGGTAATGGGCGTGGGGAAAACTCGGTGGACGCTTGAGCTTCGCCTTCAAGAGTAGAACGCCATAGCGCAATCGGGCCCCGTGCGCATCGCCTTCTCACTCGCTAGCCTGGTTTCGGTTCTCGGTGCATGCCTCAACCGCGCCGCAAGGAAACGAACGTCTGTGCAGTTAACATTGCCCGTTTCAAACTACCATAGAGTGCCTACTGCAAGTGCAGTTGCGAAGTATCCATTACGCTATAATTCTTCCTTTCGCGAATCAGCGAAGGGCCCACTACGCGTGCGTAAGGCAACACGCGAACCTACGCAGCTGCTCACTTTGTTGGTGCTTTTGCTGCTGATGATGATTAAATGTGTATGAGAGCTTTGTAATGGGTGAGTCTTTACAGCACCCGCTTGTTGCGCAATTCACATGTTTTAACGCTTGGCTAGGAATGGTCGATTAAAAATTTATTCTGTTAATAGTTCGTCGATTTGGCCTTTTATCTATTAATTGCTATCGATGTGATGTTTTTATCGATTAATCGACATTTTTGATAGGTGCTTCAAAAAGGACATCTCATTGCTTGAGAGGCATTGCTTGTGTCTGATCTCGACCGAACTCATTCTATCAGACGCGCTAGATGTCACATGTGCGCATTTGCACCTTCGTAAAAATTCGCGCTTTCTCGCAATGGACACAGGAAACCCGTCGTCTTCGGGTGATGTCACAGATTGGAGGATCTGAGACCATCATCCATGCGCGATTCAGCAGCATGTCGTATTTTCTCGAAGCCTGCCCACTCGAGCGCGCCAACATCGGAGGCTTTTCGGCGACCACCCTGGCCGAAAAGACGCACCGGAAACATGCAGCGTGACTGAGGGTGAGGAAATCCCGAGGAATGCAAAGCACATACGAGGAGGAAGAGGAAGTAAATGAGACATTCGCACTCCTAAGATGGCACTATTGGTTCGTGTGCCCAACGCGAACGCATCGTCCGTAGAAGGTCGTCGTTCCCGCGCCACGCAAGCAAGCTTGGCCGATCCAGCTGAGTCCTGATCCACCCTCTTTGGCTGTCAGCGGCGTTAGGTGCATCCTTCCGGGGGGGGTGCGGCCATAGCGGGCGGTGCTGATTCAGGCGCAATAGACTGATGTCTGTTTCGTCTCCCGGCCAGGCAAATGCTGCCTGGTCGGCCTCTCTTGCTTCTAATGATTTACGGATTGATGTTTTCTTGCGCAGCGGACTGAGCAACGTTCCGGTGGCACTGGTTCCAACAAATGGAGAGTCCATTCGAATGAAGAATCCGAAAAGCATTCAGGAAGAGCTCCGGAAAGTGACTGAACACTTACAATTGATCACTGAGGTGCGTCAGTTTGGTCGTGGAGGTGTTTTGTGCTGTTCACCAGACCAGGCCTGCGTTGCAGATCTTCTAAAGTGCACTACATTTGCATCCCTCCCAGTGAGCTGTTTTGTATCTTCTCACTTGGCTTCTGTTAAAGGTTTAGTTCGTGGGGTGGACTCGAGCCTCTCTCCGCCTGAAATTCTAGAGATGTTTTCTGTAGCAGGAGCAGTCTCAGTGTTCCGTTGCTCGCGCAGCGTTGACAGCAGAAAGATCCCGAGCGAGTCGGTGATAGTTACCTTCGCTGGTACAACTAGACCAACAGAAATCAAGGCGTGGCCACTGATATATCGGGTTGAAGCGATATCTCCTCGCCCACTGCAGTGCTATAAATGCTGGCGTTATGGGCATAGTGTAAAGGGATGCAGGTCAGTAGCCCGGTGTAAACTGTGTGCAGGAGAACACAACTCTGTCGAATGTGCATCACAGTAAAGGTCCTGTTGTCTCTGCGGTGGTTCGCACTCAGCTGACGATGGTAATTGTCCCGCGAGGCCTCACAAAATTCAAATAATGGACACCATTGAACATATACGATGTTCTAGACGTGAAGCTCGAGCTGCCATCGCAGAGCGGTCTCGAGGATACGCTTGTGCTACGAATCGTAGTAATAATGCCACAGATTCCTCACTCTCAGAAGTAGTAGCTTCTACTGCTGAAAAAATGACAAAGATAATGGAGAATCTTTTTGTAACGCTGACGGAATCGTTGGCTCAAATAGTGAACGCACAGATGACTCAAATCCTGCTGAGTGTTAACCAACCGGATGGAACCCCGTTACTTTCTTCAACAAAGGAAGTAAACACAGGCTCGCAAGAACCAGTTTTCTTGAAAACCAGCCGCACGAAAATAGCGCCTGTTGAAGAGCAGTTATCTTCACCAAAAGCCGGCCCGTCGAACACTAGCCGTAAGATGATTCCCGTTGAACAAGAATTGGACTGGAGCTCAGATTCAAGTTCTGATGATTCACAAATGGAGCTAGAATCTAGAAATATGAAACGGCGTGCGTCGCCTAGAATCCAAGGTTCTCCAGTGAGTCCAATAGGGAAGAGCAAAAATATCACAAGGAAATCGCATCAAAAAACGACTTTTTGAAAGATAGCATATTAGATAAGGCAGTGAATGCTGCCGATCTCGCCAAAATAGGTGGATTAAAAATTTTACAGTGGAATTGCCGGTCAATTTTTTCTGCGGCAACAGATTTATTTTACCTGTGCAATCAACATTCACCTGATGTTATTGTGTTGCAAAAAACTTGGCTTTCGAAAGAAAAGCGCTTTCATCTAAAAAATTACCGCATATTTCGTTTAGACAGACCCTCTCGGCGTGGCGGGTTAGCAGTCTTTATTTCTCTGCAAATTGCTCATCGGGTAAGGATTACAGCTCAAGTAATGAACTTAGAAAGCGAAATTTTAGCTTTAGATATTTCCCTTCCGGGATGTCTTCCCTTTTCGTTAGTAAATGCATATTTTCCAGCAGGTGTTCAAAATTCTAATGTTTTAGATTCTGTAATTGCATCTTGCAGGAAAGAAACTCTGTTGGCACGAGACTTTTCTTCGCATCATATTTCATGGAGTTTCAGAACAAATACGTGTGGGAAGCGTCTGTGGGCTCTCGTTTCTAAGCATAATTTCACATGTATTAACCAGCGAACACCCACTTTCGCTTGTAATCGGTCGATTTCTGCAATTGATCTCACTTTCCATAGTCCCAGTCCCTCTATTTTTACATGGTCTACTTTGAACTTGGGTACAAGTAGCGACCATTTTCCTATATTCTTTGAGCTCTTGCTTCCCGTGGCTTCAGTAAACAGCCAGTCGGTTACTCACATTAATTTTAATACATTTGAAAAGGTGCTACGCGTGGGTTTGTCAAAACGAACAGAGGAAAATGAAGAGCAAAATGCTATGAACTTCAGCGATCTGATAAAGAAATCTCTAAATAAAGATAAATTTACAGTAAATGTTTCTAAAAGAAATTCTTTTAATCCTTGGTGGAACTAAGATTGTTCACGGGATTACAGGCTCAGAAAAGCTGCGTGGCGTAAACTGCTCTACAACCAATGTCCTAAAAATTGCAGGGATTATAAGTATGCGGCTACGGTTCTTAAACGAACAGTCGCCACTGCGATGGATTGTCATGATAAGCAACGTTCGGAGTTTCTTTCAAAGCCTGGCAATAGGAAACCCTTTTATAATTTTCTTAAAGCCAAAAAAGTAATTCCTTCACCAATTAACATCGAATCAGTTGTCTGAACGCCGAATGAGTTGTCTAGTTTCCTGGAAAATATTGCTAAAGGACTGGAAAGTCGCTTCACGGCTGCTTGCTCATTTCACTCACGGTCCCCGGCCAGAAGTGACGACTTTGAAGAGGTGACAGCTTCGGAACTAGCACAAGTAGTGAAGATATTGCCCAATGCGGCGCCAGGTCCGGATGGCATAACCGCATGGGTAATAAAAATTGTACATAAAGTTTCGCCCCAGGATTTACTTGCAATATTTAACCACTCTATTAGAAATTCATGGATTCCGCCTGAGTGGAGAATGGCAAAAATAATCCCTTTATTAAAAAAGCATGGAGCTGGATTCACTTTAGATAACATCAGGCCTATTTCGCTCACATCTAATCTGGTAAAACTAATCGAAAGAATCTTACACATTCGGTAGACAATTGGTTGAACGAAAACATGATCTTGAGCCCATGCCAAATTGGATTGAGGCGTGGCTGCTCCATTTAGTGTGCCCATGTTGACTTAGAAAGCAGGATACAATTAGCTCGTTCTAAGAAACACGTTTCCGCTTTAGTCACTCTGGATATTACAAAACCTTATGACAGCGTGGAACACATCAAATTAATAAATTCGCTAACGCATCTACATTTACCACACTACATCGTTGCATGGTTATAGTCCTTTTTTAAAAAACAGAGAATTCTATTGCTTTCAATCAGGAGTGTCTTCTTCAAGCTATAAACAAACTAGAGGTCTCCCCAAACGCTCGGTATTGTGACCATTATTATTTAATTTATTACTGTGTACTATTCCTGTACAACATGACGTGCAGGTGTATGTATACGCTGACGACATTGCATTTTTTTGCTACACCTCCAGATATACATACACTGTATCAAATTCTACAAATATATATTAACACTCTGGAATCATGGCTTGAGGGCATTATTTATCTTTGAACATCAGGAAGAGTGCAATGGTAGTTTTCCCACTAAGTGTCCCAGTGCAAATTTCGTTACTTTACCGACAAGATGTCATACCGCAGGTGGAATCGGTCAAGTATTTAGGGGCGATCTATACCGAAAAACCAAATTGGGATGCGCATATACAAAATATGGCAGCTAAAGGAGCACGGGCGGTAGGGATGATTCGTAGAGTCAGCAGTAAACGATCTGGTTTACGTCGTGATGTGCTCATATGATTTACTGTATGTATATACGCCCAATATTGGAGTTTGGCTGCGTCTTGTTTTCTGGAGCACCTGCTTACAAACTTCGACCACTGGTTCTTCTAGGTCCGAATCATTAAGATTATGTCTTGGACTTCCTAAATTTGTCGCAAATTATATTTTGTATAATGAAGCGCGCCTGCCTTCTCTTCTTACACATTTCCAAATTCTAACAGTACGTCCCTTCCTAAAGATATATGCGACACCTCAGAGAAGATCACAGTATGTTTTTATTAATGAGCCGACATCCTCTTTTAACCACCAGCGGTCTGTATTAAGGTGCCCACAAGTGATTGTCGCACAGAAACTCTTGGAAAAAATACAAGTAAACCTTCGGGGAGGTACTGGGTTTTAACAGATCTCCTCAAACAATTAAAATTGAGTTCGACAATATATTTCCGAAGGAATGCAAACATTTACACAATAGGTACCTGAATGCACTTTTGGAAGACCACCTGTCAAATTTAGAAACAAACATCCCTATAGCGACTGACGCTGCAGTTTGTGAAGAAAAGGCAGGAGTGGGAATTGCATCCTCTGCTTTGGATTGGTCTTTTTCATTCGTTTACCCGACTTTACGCCTATTTATAAGACAGAATATCTTGCGATTGTCCTAGCCTTACGTACATTACCCCTATCAATAACAGAAGCTGTCATTCTGATAAACTGTCTGTCTATTTGCTCTGCATTAAGTGCACCTAATTTTGCGAATGCCTTAGAAGTATTTTATTCTCTTGTCCCAAGACATTATCGTCTTATTCGCTAAGTGTGGGTACCAGGTCACAAGGGTTTAACCCTCGATGAATATGGAGATGCACTTGCTGTGGCATCACATAATGGTCCCATAATCTATATTTTGCCGACGTTGGCGTTTGTCTCAGCGGCGCGATTTGAAAAGTTTGCCACGTCGGATACCTATGTCAAATCGGCTTTGGCAACATCTGAGTTTCTCCACCTTAAGTATCCATGGAAAAATCGTTTGTGCGGAGCTAGAAGGGCAGAAATATCAATTACCAGGATACCATGTCGAGTTCCCCCTCTGAACTTTTACCTACACAGGTCGGGTCTGGTACAGTCACTCTTATGCATCCACTGACACGAGAGTGAATCTCTGCATCATTTCTTTTAAATGCGAAGCAGTTCTTAGCGAACCTTTGGCACTTTGAGCATTTCTATCTATATATCTAGCCGCCTACGTCTGGGTGCTCTCACGATCGAGTTAACTTGGTGTAGACCAAAATTGGCACGGGAGGGTAAGAATATTTGACAAATATGACTGTCGGGTCATGACACGAATAACGCGAAAGTCCTGTCGCATATGTCGCAAACCCTCTCCTCCAGACGCGTGTGGTGCATACCCGTTTGTCACTGGCCGCGGTTTACGGGTATGCGCCCCAGGTGACTGACAGTTTATGTCTACCCAGGAACGGCAAGAACAGACATTCGTAACTTAAATGGGAGAGCGTTAAGAAAATCCGACATCGGCAGCGTTGACCCGACGGCTGGAAAGAATGAAAATTAGGATCCCGGCAGGAATCGAACCCAAGCATTCTGCGTGGCAATCAGGTATTCTACCACAGAGCCACGCCATGTGTAAAAACTGGTTTGGAAAAACAGCCTATGCAGGCGTAATGACGGTGTGACGTGCATTGTGGTTATGGTGCTGGCTATCTAATTTTGCAAGAAAGCAATAAACACTGCATGATACTCCTACGATACAGGCGTCATATCAGATTAACGTCTGTGGTTCCAGTGTTGGCTCCGCTTTTAGAGCAGTCTAATAAACATTACATTTTTATTCCTATGATGCAGCAAGCTATATTGAAGCATTGCTCGACCCCGGAGGAATACATTAACGAACGTTACGTATGATATTCACACCATCGCACCGTAAAGTGCACTTAGTCCGCCAGAGCGGCGCAGTGTCCTCTTCATTTCTTACGAGACTTGGCGATGGCCTCATGCTGACCGAGGATGATGCCAGATTGACTGACAGCCGCTTTGTAGACTAGGCTACGTAGGCCACATACGCCCAGGTAGTCTATGAATACAAGCGCCATCCACTGATGGTGGTCTACGTAGCACTATCCAGGCCTACCAGCCTCGACAGCCTATACCTCACCAATGCGTAGGGTGACTTCAGGTTCCGACATGTCGCCGGCTCTATCGACACAATTTGTCGACAAAATGACCTAGGCATCCGCGATTTCCAACAGCTGCACTATACCCCTCGTCAACGCGATCACGACCGGATCCAAAAACAAGTTATGACCAGCTGTTGGTGTTCACTGGCCACGGTGATGATGACCTTGTTCAAGAACTGTCCGGAACCTTTCCACACATGCACATGGGTTCGCGAAACGTGCGCATGTTCTCCGTCATAAGACAAGCATTACACATCAGCTTACTGATTCTAGTTTTGGTAATGCCAACGTTGCCGTTGGCAGCGTTACCCAACTGTACACAATTGGTTATATAATACATATGCGGCTCTTCAACGTATATGTATGCGTATAAAATCTATACAAATCTTTAGCGTCACTTTGTAACGGTTCGCTCAGTAAAAATTACGCCACAGTCACCTTCCCGCCGCATGCTTCGCATAACATCGACTCTCACGGTACGTGGGATCTGCCGAATTTTTTAACATGCAGATTGTCCACAAATCAAAGAAAACGAGTGCTAGAACAACCTCTCCGAAGAATGGGCTTAAGTTTATCCCTTCCGGTGGTTCTTTCCTTTGGCGCAACTGAAATAGGATTTAGCCACAGGAACGCGTACGAAGCCGTGTGCGATTTTTTACGGGAAACAAAAAGAATAGAATGTTAAGTTTATGTACAATTCCACTGTTTCAACCTATTGGTTTCTTTTTTTTTTAAATCTGGACTGGACCAGTTAATTTATTTTTATACCATCCATTCCTAAACATATTCGGATTTTAAAACAATTTTGTTTCTAAAATAACGTACCATCCGTTTCATGGCAGATCCCCCACGATGAGTTGCGCCAAGTAGCTGAGGATCAACCAACCAACCAATCGTAGGGACGGCACCTTCTTTGCGTTTCTCCGTTAGATATTGTGCAAGCCTTCGATAACACTATCATTGCGGACTGACGTGATCCCTGCCTTGAGGTCACCCATGTGAGATTGCACAGCAACATATTGGCCTCAAACAGACCATCGGTTACAGGAATCTACGGGAAGAAGAGCGACATGAGCCTCCCGGTTAAAATGAACGGCAGTTGCGCCAGTGTACTCTACAAGTTTGACCTCATCGTTGCCTTAAATCGGCGCTACGCGCACATCTTCAATCGTGCCTACAGCCGGAACTGTAATAATAATAATTATTATTATCTGGTGTTTTATGTCAAAAACACGATATGATTATGAGATAAGCCGTAGTAGAGGACTCCGCCTACTTGGAGCACCTGGCGCTTAGGCGTGCACCTAAATCTAAGTACACGGGCAGGGGCGTAGCCAGGGGGAGGGGGTTCAACAACCCCCCCCCGAATATTATCAATCTTACTTGCGTATATATACACGCACACATACACACGCACGCACGAACATACATAGTGTGTGGTTGAACGGTGAACTACCAGCTCGCAACGAACGAGAACGCGCTCTCGCCCGCGAAAGACAACGCGGACGCTGGCAGCGTCTGCTAGCGAGTTTCCTTATTGAAAAAATTGGCCGCGTATTTGCGTGCTTCGCTGCAAATGTCGTCTAATGACGATAGAAGAGACGCTGCGTGAGATATGGACGCCATCTAGCAATACGCCAGGAAGCATGAGTGCTGTGTTGCGGGCTGGTAGTCGCGGCGCAGCAGCAGGCGAAGACCGGCGGTGACCAACGCGACCGGCGGGGACGCCAGCCAGCCCGAACACGCGGTTTGGCGCGAAGCGCTGAAGCAGAAGAAACGTCCGCACTCAACGAGTACTCTCCACGCACTCTTTTATTTACACGTCGCCTGGGTAAAAGAGTAATGCCAGAGCGGCTCCCCATGGCATTCGTACAGTGCAATACAGAACCGAAACCGAAACACAACAATGAGCTCGTGCAGAGGGCACGGAGTAAGGCAAGTTTCAGCGCAGTCACATTTTCAGCGCAGCTTAAGAAACTAGGGTCTTTAGAATTATGTATGTATGCATTTTCTATTAAAGGAACACACCACCTAATACTTACCTAGTGATGTTGCGCCTCAGATATGCGTGATATTTACTTTCTGATCAACAACGTTCACAAGTATGAACAGCCGTACCAGTTCACGCTGGGTGGGCGGTAAGCAAGTGGTTCAACTTTGGCCGGTTTCCTGAATCGAGTGACGTGCCGACAAACAGAAAGACAGACAGACCAAAATTTCTCCGTTTAAGTATCCCAAGAATCCGTCTTTAAAAAACCGACTGCTCATGCTGCAGAACCGTTCACCGGTCACTCCGTATATATAGGCACTGCATCTTGACCTGCAATGTAGTGACAATGGGAAATTTCTCTTGTGCGTAGTTGAACAATAATAGTTCGCAGCGTGCACCTTAACTAAAAGCTGACTGCGGGTCTCTGTGCCTAATCTTTCTTATGTCTCTCATTGCCTAATAGCAGTGACTTTGCTTTAGGAAACACCGGCGCACACTGCATGCTTTGCCCCTCCACAGGTTTCACGTTAGGGGAGCTGAAACACCCTTCCCTACATGCTTCGCCCATCCCCAATTTTTTTCGCGACTGTCCTCCTTTCGCGTCACAGCAGAACACGGGGGCCTGTATAGGCTGGCTGACGTGGACCTGCAAGCGTTATCTGAAAGCTCCGTTTGTGTAGGTTCTGTTATACCATTTTCGCTGCATATTCGCCCAACTAATGACGGCACCCGTTGTGCTTCAAATGGAGAGGAGGGCGCAAATGCATGTGCTGAGGTTTGTTTATTATGCCTGCTTATATCAAGAGAGCTGCTGGGTCTACAATTTCCGCGTCATAGCGCAAGCAAACTGCGCTGGAACACGTCGTCCGCGGAAGTGACTGGTTGCTATAAATTGGGCTAACTGCGGCGCAGAAAAGCTATCTTTACAATCATGGAAAGGGTATATATAAGTTATAAGATGCAGAGTTGGACTAGTTGGTATAGAGCATAATAAAATGATTGTTAGCGTCCTTGACCCCTTCACGCTAGTAATCAAGCCTTTCAATCTCTCTGTCTCTCTTTATATATATATATATATATATATATAGTGTGGGAAAAGAATCACGCGGACCCCGATAGAACAACGAATGAAGAAAGAAACTACGACTTTCGTCGGTTCGGCACTGTATATTTTCACTGCCGTTTCGTCTGGTGGACCAGACTTTGTCAATATATATATATATATATATATATATATATATATATATATATATATCAGGGCTGGCAGTCGATACACGAGTGTCGCGATAGTATTTCAGAGATACTTCTGAGTATCTGTATTTCTGTATCGAGATACATTTGACAAATATATTTGTATCTCAGTAGCGAGATACTTTTACGATGCATCCCTTGTATCGCGATACAATGCAGGACACGGGTATCTCGTTACAGTTTCTTTTTGTCGGAAATGAGTTGACGCGTGTTTCCAAGGGGGTAGACGTTTCTTTTCATTTGTTTTTGTGCCAAGACAAGCAAAGGCGCGGCGCCGGTCGCGACAGAAAGGACGGCGATGGTTTCCCCTCCAGCACAGAATGCCCCATGTGGTAAAGCGCGCGACGCTGCAGACGGCGGAATCGCGGAGGCAGTGTTGTCGGCCTCTGCCGACGAAAGTCGAGGTCTCTCAAGGCCAGTGCAGCTCGCCTAGTTTTTTTCGGGTGGCAAACCATTACTTCGTGACCCCCCGCGCGGATACCGCCTCGGAACAGAGGGTTTGCAATGCTTCGCGTGCGTTCAGTTCTCAAAGCGGCGGCACTTCTAAAAGCAGTTCCCATAGTCGCGGCGGAAGTGACTAGAAGATGGCTATCTTTGTCGCGCTTTCAGCCACCTCTCCAGCGTGTGGGAATGCGTTCCTAATTGATTACAAGCATGAAACGGTCTTTTGTGGTACCAGGCTCCCCCACCACCGGAGGCGACTTCGCCTGTTGCGGCTTGCTGAAATGGGTGCTGGTAGCGTCGGTGATGGTGACACCTTTATTGAAGAGTGACCCTTTCGGCCCAGGCGACGAGTGCTTGCTGTAGTTTCTGATGGGGCGCTCTGAGCAGCTGTCCCTGAATCCACGTCTGTTTAGAGAGCTTGCAGGAGCGACTTGGGAGGGCTTACACTCTTTGACCCTCAAAGAATGTGATTTTAGGAAGCCAATATTTGTATTGTGCAGTTTCGACATATTGGGTTCCATTGCGCGTATGTATTTATGACCGGCCTATATGGGCAGCGGAATCCTCAGTCGTCTGACTCTGACCCGGCACCGACCGGGCCAGACGGCTGAGGATTCCGAAAATGGGGACCGACTTAGGCTTCGGAGCGGTCAGAACAACCCACGTGAGGGCGGAAGTGTTTCGGTGTCTAGATGGCCCGAGATGTCGCCGCGCTCCAGGGCTATCAGGCTATGAAGGCGGTATTTATTCACTATAACACGAATTTGTGCCCGTCTGCAGCGCTAGATAAACTTTATTTTGCGAGTCTTGTGCTGCGGCCGAATCGACGCTCTCTAGAATACAGCCTGCTTCAGAACCTCACACAGCAACCTACTCAGCAAAGCCGATCTTATGTGCAAAGTAAATGTATACTTTTTCTCAATTCACTGGTGTTCATTAGTGATTCGAGTGATTTGCTTAAACTATGCTATTTCTAGCATAGCTCATTTAGTTGTCACCAAGCATTCGATTTCGGTGCCCAATGCTTGTTACTGTTGCTATGAAATAGTGTACTTTTTTTATTGTGATTGATATGTGTAATTAT
The DNA here is from genome assembly GCF_013339695.2 of Rhipicephalus sanguineus. Lineage (NCBI taxonomy): Eukaryota > Metazoa > Arthropoda > Arachnida > Ixodida > Ixodidae > Rhipicephalus > Rhipicephalus sanguineus. Next base: position 40,529,389 of record NC_051182.1, read on the forward strand.
GTTATTACCAATTACAGTAGAACCCCGCTGTTACGTTCCTCACTGCTGCGTCTTCCCGGCTGTTACGTCGTTTTCCGCCGGTCCCGGCATAGCTCCCATAGGATACAATGTATTGGGAACCCCGCTGTTACGTCGTAACTGTCGGACCGTTCCCGTATAATACGTCGCGAAGTGCGCTCGGAGCCGACCGAGTGACTACCAAAGAGAGCCGCCATGGTGCATTTTCACGCAGCTTGGCCTCGTTTGACCGTAATATTAGCCGCATGAGAGGCGCAAGCAACAGAATCTTTCAATTGATGCAAACAAAAGCATGGCCTTCGAGATTCAAATTGCAAAGATGGCGTCTATGACGTAACTGCTCGCGAAAGCAAGGCCTTCGAGATTGGCATTACTATTGACAAAAGCATAGCCTTTGAGATTTGCATTGCACAAACATGGCGTGTATGACGTAATTGCTTGCGAAAGCAAGGCCTTCGAGATTGACATTTACTTCTGCCATCGCGTTGGCGTAGACTCATCATCATCGTTATTTGCCGGAGAGCGGGAGGAGTTCGAGCTGGTTGGAGCTCGCATGGTCGTGCGTGCGGTTCGCGGTCGGACTCGCCGCGCCGGTCGTGATTGCGTGTGCTTAGTTCTTTCATGCCTACAGCTGTTGGTGTTAAAAAATCACATACGTTGATTACATTTCTGTGGATGAGGCCGTCCTAAGCTCCGCGTTTCTATCCATCGACTAGATCGCGGCTGAGCGCGCCAATTTTCGTGCTGCTCGTAAGAATTGAAATAAAATTCTGTACCACTAAATATTTTGCCGTTTTTCCTGTTTTTCGGCTCTTACGTTTCCCGTCTCTTACGTTTATTTCCTACGGTCCCTTCAAAAACGTATCAGCGGGGTTCTACTATATACTTTGTAAGCCGACACCCCACCCCTCTGTGATGTCTTAATGGCGCTGCGGGTACTGTAATAAACAAATAACCTAAATAAAAGTTTCAATGCACTGCAACTTTATTTACACCATTATGCTGCACTTATAAATGTCCTTGCGGAGTACGAGCATCTATGAAATAAAAAAGAAGTATTCTAGCATCTGTATTGCAGTATCTGTATTCCGGAATACTTTTCCAAGTATTTCTACCCAGCCCTGATATATATATATATATATATATATATATATATATATATATATATATATATATATTGTCGCGGTGCACCGCAAACGGACAACCAAGACGTTAACAGAAGAGCAAGCAGCCCGTTTTATGCAGCAGCATAGACAAGAACATAGACACAAAAACGCGTCTTCTTCGGTCAGTGTCTCGTTCCGCGAGACTGTCAAATCGCACATCATCTTCGTTGTCTGCATACATCGGGCGCGGGATTTGCCTCCCTTTAAAAGAGCGTCGCCCCGATGCTCTTTGTTGTACGTGCATAAAGGCGCTTTGTACAAGTGACAGTCGCTCGCCATGTCACTAGCTTACGTACGGCTTTATGCGCAATACGTGCACAAGTTCAGGTCGCTGCTGGCGACGCCTTTTACAGGTGGGGCTATCCGGGACGACCTCATAGGTGACGTCACTTAGTCGTCGCAGCACTCGATAAGGCCCGAAGTATCTTCTAAGCAGCTTTTCGGATAGTTCCCGTCTTCGTACAGGCGTTCACACCCATATCCTGTCGCCCGTTTCGTATGTTACAGGTCTGTGATGCAGATTATAGCGACCTGCGTCGTGCTCTTGCTGTTGGTATATTCGCACACGTGCGAGCTGCCTGGCGTTCTCCGCGCGTTGAGTAAATACGTCGGCACTCGTTTCAATGTCGTCGTATTCGTGTGGCAGCATCACGTCCAACATTGTCCTTAGTTCTCGTCCATGACCAAGACGGAATGGGGTCATCCGTGTCGCTTCTTGCTTAGCGGTATTGTAAGCAAACGTTATATAAGGTAGAATCTCATTCCAATTTTTGTGCTCTATGTCCACATACATCAAAAGTGTGGCGACACACTGCGCACAAGCCCGCGCAGCCTCCACCTCGTCACTAGCTAGCCCGGCGTGTCACGGCTGCATGCTACACACCGCCTCCGACGTCGCCGAGCCAATCATCGGCTCAGACTTTCTGGCCCACTATAACCTCCTTCCAGACTGCCGCGACGACCTACTGATCGACGCGACAACGGGACATTCCACACCAGGCCACCGAACGACCACCTACCAGCCAAACATCAAGGTACTCAGTGTTGACAATCATTCGAGGTACCACGCCATCCTCACCGAATTTCCCCGATTGACGGGCACCAGCGGACTGCCACGCAAAGCACACCACCATGCACTACATCCGGACCACTTCAGGCCCCCGGGCTTTCTGCCGCGCCCGTCGCCTTTCCCCGGACCGCATGCGCATAGCCAAAGCAGAGTTCGAGGCCATGCTCCGCGAAGGGAATCGCCCACCACTCCGACAGTCCATGCGCCTCGCCACTCCACCTTGTTTCGAAGAAGACCGAAGGCTGGCGGCCCTGTAGAAACTACCGTGCCCTCAGGGCGCGCACCATCCCGGATAGGTACCCCGTCCACCACATACTTCGCCCATCGCATTTATGGCTGCCACATGCTCTCCGTGCTAGACTTGGTGAAGGCGTACACACAGATACCCGTCAATCAGGATGACGTCCCGAAAACGGCAATCATCACTCCCTTTGGCTTGTTCGAGTTTCCCTTCATGAGCTTCGGCCTGACAAACGCTGGACAAACCTTTCAGCGCTTCATCGACGAAGTCGTCCGCGGCCTCGATTTCTGCTTCGTTTACCTTGACGACATACTGGTATTCTCCCGGGACGTCGAAGAGCACCACAGTCACCTTCGTCTGCTGTTCCAACGCCTCGATGACCACGGTCTACTCGTCAATATGCAAGAAAGCAGGCTAGGCACTTCCGTTGTCCGCTTCCTCGGCCACGAAGTTTCATCTGCGGGAAATCGGCCCGTGCCCCAAAGCATCTCGGACCTGCAAAGTTACCCTGAACCCACCACCGGTAAAGACCTTCGCCGTTTCCTTGGCATGCTGAACGTTTACAGGCGTTTCTTGCCACACGCAGCCGACTACCAGGCTCCCCTTCATGATGCTTTGGCTGGCCTGCGAAGAAACCAACCCGTTACGTGGACACCGACGTTAGCGAAAACGTTCGAAGGTTACAAAGCCACCCTCTGCACCGCCACGCTTCTCACCCATCCCGTGCCAGACGCTCCCTTGGGACTCTTCACGGACGCATCTAGCTTCGCCATCGGCGCCGCCATCATGCAACGTGTGGACAACACCTGGCATTCCTTGGCGTTCTTCTCCAAGAAACTCGAAGCTCGGAAAACGACCCCTTCAACCACCACTTCCACTGACGAAACCACGGCCACCGCCCCGACAAGTTTGCCAGCCTTCTACAGAGAACTTCTGGCTATATACGAAGCAGTGCAGCACTTTCGCATTATTCTCGAAGCACAGAGCTGCACCATCTATACCGACCACAAGCCGCTTACCTACGCCTTCTCTCAACGTCGCGACAAACTCCCGCCTGTACAGCAGAACCAACTCTCGTTCATTGCACAGTTCACCACCGACATCCAACATGTCAGCGGGAAAGACGTGGTCGCCGACGCGCTTTCACGTATAGCAGCCATCGTCTCTGTGCAGATAACAGCGGAGGTCCTCGCCGAGGCTCATACTACGCACGCCGAACTGCAGGGACTTCTCAAGGGCAGGTCCTCACTACAGCTGCAACAAGTCCCCACTCCAGGGTCGACAACCACAATCTGCTGCGAGATGTTCACAGGACGATATCAGGCCCTATGTGCCCATGTCCCGTCGCCGTAGTCTTTTTCAAACAGCTCCACAACCTCAGCCATCCAGACATTTGCGCCTCTAGACGCCTCGTGGCTGACCGCTATATCTGGCCCTCCATGCAGCGGGGTTGTCGCACATGGGCGGGCACCTACATTCAATGCCAACGCACTAAAGTTACCAGGCACGTAACATCAACACTTGGAACATTCCCTCAGCCCTTTGGTCGGTTTGAGCACGTCCACCTCGACATCATAGGACCCGTTCCTCCGGCTGGACCCTATCGCTACGGCCTCACCGCCATCCATCGGTACACTCGATGGCCAGAGGCATGATCCCTCGAGGGAATCACCGCGGAAGACGTCGCCTCGGCCTTCTTCACCGGCTGGATTGCGCGTTCAGGCGCCAACCGCCGCGTAACTACCGACCAAGGACGACAGCTCGAGTCGCACCTTTTCAGGCTGCTCGGTCTTACCATCCGTTTTGAACGCCTGAGGACCACGAGTTACCACCCCTGCGCCAACGGAATGCCGCCACCTTCAAGCCACGCTACACCAGCAGAGCTCGTCTACGGGGAACCTCTTCGTCTCTCAGGTGAATTTCTAGCTGCACTGCCATCCAGCACTACGATGTCAGATCCCACCGGCTTCGTCGCCCGGCTCCGACGCACCATCGCCGCTTTACGCCCCTCACCTGCAGCCCGCCACTGCAAGCCTACACCTTTCGTGTTCAAGGAGCTAGCATCGTGCCGCACGCTTTCCTCCGCGACGACACCGCCTGCAGGCCTTTCCAGCCACCCTACAGCCGATCCTACCTGGTCGTCCATCGCGACAACAAAAACTTCACTCTGCGCCTGAATGGGAACGACGTCCGCGTCTCGATCGACCGGCTCAAGCCCGAATACATCGCTTTGAACGAACTAGGCAGAGCCACTGCATCCACAGGCGTCTATCCACAGCCGCCGACGTCGCAGCCCGCTCCGGTCACGACACGCTCTGGACGTCTGATACGCCTCCCAGATTTTCACAGACCCTGAAGGCTCTGCACTCCGTGGGGGGTGATGAGGTGACACACTGCGCACAAGCCGGCGCAGCCTCCGCCTCGTCACTAGCTAGCCCGGCGTGTCACGGCTGCATGCTAGACCACGCCTCCGATAAGAGACAGCGCCACCGCAGCGTCACCGGAGGCTAACGTCACCGACGGTGGCTATAAAACCAAGCTGCCAAGCTCGGAAGTGCCCCGCCCTTCTTTCACTACCCGACTGAGCGCAGCGTCGGTATGCTCGCCCCACTGCTGCTACTACGCTAATAAACAGTCCTTATCTTTCATGTTGGGATGCGTCCTTCCATCGACACGGCATCCTACAAAAGCATGTCTTCCAATGTTTTGTTCAGCCGCTTGTTCAGTCCTTTGGCTTGTGGATGGTAGGCTGTCGACTTACGATGAAACGTACCACTTAGCAGCAACACATGATAATAAAGCGCTGCGGTGAATGCGGTTTCGCGATCTGTTATAACGATCGATGGTGCGCCGTGTCTCAACGCAATATTCTCTATAAAAAGCGGGCCACCTCCTCTGCTATGCCTCTATGGATGGCTTTTGTCTCGGCGTGGCGAGTAAGGCAGTCGTTCGCCACAATAACCCAGCGGTTACCAGCACTAGAAGTAGGAAGTGGACCCAGAAGGTCCATTCCAATTTGTCCAAACGGCGTTGGCGGGACTTGAACTGGGTGTAACAAACCGGCTGCTTTCGTCGGAGGTGACTTGCGCCGCTGGCAATCCAGGCAGGTCCGAACGTGATGTTTCACGGCAGCGGCGAGTCCTGGCCAGTAGTAGTTCTCCCGCAATCTGCTTAGTGTGCGCGTGTAGCCTAAATGCCCAGAGGTGACCTCGTTGTGGCACGCTTGCAATACTTCACAACGAAGGGCGGTAGGGACAACCAGCAGGTAAGTAGGTCCGTTTGACGAGAAGTTCATTTGATAAAGAACTTGGTTTCTTAAACAAAATGACGATAAGCCTCCCGCAAAGACTTTGGGTGCTTTCTGAGTTCGTCCTTCTAAATAATTAATCAGGTCAAGCAGCTCAGGATCGTCGTGTTGTTGGTGTGCGATAGCCGACGTGTCGAGAATTCTGAGGAATGCTGTGTCTTCATCGAAAGTAGCAGCCGACTCTATCGGTGACCGAGACAGGCAGTCAGCGTCCGTGTGTCGTTTCCCCGACTTGTGCACAATCGTCATATCGAACTCTTGTAGTTTAAGGCTCCAGCGTGCCAATCGCCCGGAAGGATCTTTAAGATTTGTCAGCCAACACAGATAATGGTGGTCACTGATCACCTTGAAAGAGCGGCCGTACAAATATGGGCGAAATTGCATAACTGCCCGTACCTCGGCGAAGCATTCTTTTTCAGTGGTTGAGTAGTTTGCCTCTGTGCGTGGAAGAGTTCTGCTTGCGTAAGCGATCACTCTTTCCGTGTCCTCCTGGCACTGCACAAGCACGGCTCCAAGGCCAACATTGCTGGCGTCAGTATGCAGCATTGTAGGGGCTGTCTCGTCAAAGTGGGCAAGCACTGGAGGCGTGTGTAGACGTTGCCGCAAGTCGTTCAAAGCAGTTTCCCGTTCGTCGCCCCAAACAAAGGCAACGTCATCCCTCGTGAGGCAAGTTAACGGCGACGCAATGCGTGCAAAATCTTGTATAAACCACCGATAATATGCGCAGAGGCACAGAAAACGCCTGACAGCCTTTTTGTCTTATGGTATAGGGAACCGGGCGATGGCGGCAACTTTCTCAGGATCCGGACGAACTCCTGCGTAACTGACAAAATGGCCAAGAAACTGCAGTTCCTGAAAGCGAAAGTGGCACTTCTCCGGCTTCAGTGTCAGGCCGGCGGACCGTATGGCCTGCAGAACCACCTGCAACCGTTCAAGGTGTTCGTAAAACGTTGCGGAAAACATAATGACGTCATCAATGTACACTAGGCAGGTCTTCCACTTAAGCCCTGAGAGTACGGTATACATGAGGCGCTGAAAAGTAGCAGGAGCGGAGCACCAGCCGAACGGTAAGACCTTAAATTCGTACAGACCGTCTGGCGTCACAAACGCTGTTTTTTCACGATCTCTGGGGTCTACTTCAATTTGCCAATACCCACTCTTTAAGTCCATCGAAGAGAAGTAGCGTGCGTCTCGAAGCCTGTCGAGCGAATCATCTATACGGGAAAGCGGGTACGCGTCTTTCTTTGTCACCTGATTTAGTTTGCAATAGTCCACACAGAAACGCAGGCTGCCGTCCTTCTTCTTGACTAGAACAACAGGTGGCGCGCAGGGACTCTGACGGTTGAATCATATCGTCTTCAAGCATTTTGGCTACCTATTGTTCTATAGCTTTTCGTTCTTTTGAAGCCACACGATACGGATTTTGATGGATTGGTCTCGCTGTGCCCTGTGTGTTGATTCGCTGCTTGATCAGGGGTGTCCGGCCAACTTTTGAGGTAGACGCAAAACAGTCGTGGAACTCGGCTAGTAGCGGTAGCATACGTTCCCCCTCCTGCTGGGGGAAAATAGGACTGACGTCAAGGATAGGTGCTAGGTCTTGCGGATGTTGTGCAGTCGTTGCTTCGAGTGCTGAAAAGCAGTCGCTAACATCTGCTACCTCATCGAAATAGGCCAAAGCCGTGGCCTTTGGAAGGTGCCAGCCTTTTGTGCTGAAATTGATCGATAGCAAGTATGTGCGCCCGTCGTTGACATGGACTATTCCTCGTGCGACTGAAACGCCGTGAGTGAAAAGCCGCGAGGTTATTCGGTCTGCCATTCCTTCACCGTCAAACGGTATGTCACATGCCACTGAAACAAGGGTACACGATCGAGGCGGGACAACTATGTCGTCGTCATTGAGGCGAACGGAGATGTGTTGCGGCAATAAAGAAGCAGTCAGACCAGGACTCTTGCTGAAGAAAACCAGGTGGTCCGGGATGTTGATTACAGCACCATGTTCCCGGAGAAATTCCATTCCTATAATTAAATCTTTACAGCACGCTGGGAGAATGATGAAAGTCGCGACGAAAGAAGTATTTCCTATGCTGATTCTTGCTGTGCATCTTACAGTAGGTAGCAGTAATTGACCGCCCGCAGTTCTGATATGCGGTCCCGTCCAAGGCGTTTTCACTTTCCTGAGACGAGCGGAGACGTCTTGACCTATTATGGAAAAGTTGGCACCTGTATCGACTAAGGCCGTCACTTGCTGTCCATCAACAAACACATAGAGGTCGGCGCTCACAATTTCGTCGCTGTTAAAGTTCGTCGGCGTCACGTCGTTCTGTAGCGGCAGTACTGGGGGCTTTTTATCCTCTTGTGGACGGGCTGCGACCTTGCCCCGTGAGGTCGCGGCCTTTAGTTTCCCCGGCGCAGGCTGGGCGACCTCTTCCCACGAAGGTCAGCAAAAGTACGTCGATTCGGTGATGACGACTGTGCAGAGGATGGAGAGTGTGACCGGTGGCCGAAATCGGGCTGGTGATTGGGCAGCGACTCGTTATACGGAGACCGCGTCATTGGAGGGCCTTAAAAATTAGCGTCGTCACGGCAAGCTATGTAGTCGGCGTTGGCGCGGTGACCGTCATACCACGGCCGAGGAGGGTGAAACGATGTGCCACGGTGCCAGCAATAGCGAGCTTTATGGCCCGCACCACCGCAGTTGAAGCAGAGGGGGCGCCGTTCGACAGTGCGCCAAGCGCCCGTTTTTCGAAATGGCGGGCGTCCCATGGTGTCCTCTTCTGGTGGTGACCGAGGCGCGAAAAGTGATGGCTGGCGGCCTGATGGCATCGGAGTCATGGGGGACGTTTCAAGGCCTTTTGCTGAGGGTGTGACGAAGGTGCGGCTGTAGGCGGCTGGTAGTACGACGCGATAGCTGTGACGGGTGGTGGACGTCGGACAGCATCGGCGTAGCTCATCTGACACTGGTCCTAACCATGATCAGCTGTGGAGAAAGCATGCCAAAGCTCCTCACGAACGACTTCGGCAACGGCCACCACGGGTGTATCCGTCGTTGGAGTCCAAAGCTTTTGAAGTTCTTCTCGAACAATCTCCCTGATCAGGTCACGCAAGGAGCCCTGATTGTCCAGAGTCATGGAGGCGGCGTTGACTGGGGTGCTAGTGCACAGGCCATCGTACTGCCTGGATCTTTGATGCAGAGCTCGCTCAATGGCAATGGCTTCCGTTGAGAAATTAGCCACAGTACTTGGGGCATTGCGCACAAGTCCGGCGAACAGTTGGTCTTTCGCTCCGCGCATAAGGTAGCGTAACTTCTTATCCTCGGACAAGTTGCGATCAGCCCTACGACACAGGCGTGTCATGTCCTCGGCAAACACTGCCACAGTTTCGTTAGGTTTCTGAATTCTTAACTCTAGTAACTGCTGGGTACGCTCTCGAAGATCGACGCTAGCAAAGGTGTCAATGAGCTGCTGTCGAAACTCATCCCATGTCAATATACGGCCTTCTCGATTTTCAAGCCACGTGTGACCGCTGTCATCCAGAGTGAAATATCCGCGGGCAAGCTTTTGTTGAGCATTCCACTGATTGATGTCGGCGACGCGTTCATAGTGGTCCAGCCAATCTTCAACATCTTCATGTGGGGCACCACTGAAGCGATCAGGTACAAGTGGCTGAAGAAGAGTTACCTGTGGCGGATTGCGAGGAGAGGTGCCATGTACAGCCTGTGGCGGGCTGGTGTTGGCGATTGGCAGAGGTGCGAAATACCTGGTAGCCAATTCCTCGAAGGCGGTCAGCTCAGGAGCGAGGCCTAGCAAACGCCGACTGAAACGGTGCACGAGGGTCGTAACAGGTGACGGCACGTCAGGACTCGATGAACGGCTCCGAGATGGAGTGTGGAGCATCAGGCAGGGTTGCGGTCCAGCACCTCCACCAGTGTCGCGGTGCACCGTAAACGGACAACCAAGACGCTAACAGAAGAGCAAGCAGCCCGTTTTATGCAGCATCATAGACGAGAACATGGACACAAAAACACGTCTTCTTCGGTCAGTGTCTCGTTCCGCGAGACTGTCAAAGCGCACATCATCTTCGTTGTCTACATACAGCGGACGCGGCAATATATATATATATATATATTTCTTTTTCTTTTCCCTTTTCTTTTTTATTTTATTTTATTTTTTTCGCGTATCCTCTCTCCTTTAGGATTGTATAAAGCTGAGCACCAACAAACTGTACCCTCATTCCTGATGAAGGCCAGACTCTGGCTGAAACGTCGAAATAAACAACGTTGTGACTTCTCACGGAGGATCTACTTGACTATATATATATATATATATATATATATATATATATAAAAGTGAGTGAGAAGAAGGACTCACGTACGAAATGTAGGTTTATTAACGTTTCGGCTGGTGGGCCAGCCTTCGTCAGAATGAATGTACTCCCCGTGAAAGACACTATTTATAAGTGTGTGGCTACACATCATGGTGCAGAATAACAATGCAACAGGTGAATAACAGGTCCAACACAGTCAAACGTGCTACGCTTCGAGAGCAACAGACAGGTGATGGGCGCACGACACTGTGACTAACAATAGGAACAGGTGCCACAGGTGCAACGATGCTGCACATCGAGTGTAAAACAGGTGCAACACAATCAAACGCGCCACTCATCGAGAGCAACAGACTCGACACGACACTGTGAATAACAATAGCATCAGGCAACGAGGATCAGGCAACGACACGACACTGGAATAACAATAGGATCAGGCAACGAGTGCAACGATGCTGCACATCGAGTATAACAGGTGCAACAAAATCAAACATCGATCGTTTCAGAATACGGCCCCTGTACAGTCGGCGTAGTCTGAGTTCATTGCAACTTAACAATAATATATAATTGTTGGGGTTTCACGTCCCAAAATCACGATATGATTGTGATAGACGCGCAATATAATGAACAGAAAGTGTTTTGATAGGTTCAAGTAAATACTAGTAAATAATACAGTTGGTGTTTCCTTGCAAAATAATGGTTTGAGAACTTGCGTACACGCTTCAATCTGCTAGATCCAAGTAAAACAAGGGTTCCACACGACTCTGGCAGAAGGTAAAGTAAACGATATTTGAATTTCGATAAACGTCACCAAATAGTTCATAAGTTTAAGCAGAAGGTGTATGGTCGCCAATGGGAAGATCTTCGGAAGCCTCAGAGAAATTTTAACGATATTTAAATATAAAATCTGACAGAAATACCGCCGCAATGTTCGACAGGACATCAACACTAAGTTGAATATTAACTTCAATGGGGCATCAGTACAGCTTTCATCACAAAACTGCACATTCTAATCTGTGAGGATAGAACGTTTAAAATAGCTTTGAATGTAAGCGCAAGGACGTGCTCACCAAAACAACGCAAACATGACTCAGTACGCGTTATAAAGGAAATCAATTACATTTTGAGAGGTGCACAATCGGGCTTGACAAGAAGTGCGAGGTGTCGATCCGAATAAGGCCGAGGCGAAGACGGAAGCTTGAAGATTTCCTTGAACGGGGGGTGTCGCTGAAACCAACGCATCAACAAGTGGTATTGTCTTCTTCAAGGCAACAACCTCCTCTCCGAATTCGGCGAGCCAGATTATCGTGATATCCGCCCATGCATTTTCGTTCCTTCTCTCTCCCGTCTTCACACTTGCCCTTTCGCGCTTTTGGTTGAGGCAGAGGGTATGAAGCATGCGTGTACACCCGATAAGGTAGGCTGTGGCTGCCTCGAAGAAGACAAGACCACTTGTTCAAACGTTAGCTCCAGCGACACGCCGTGTTCAATGATTTTAAAGACGATAGTCTTTGTTGGGACACTCGAACGTCTGTCTGTCTTTCTGTCACACGATTCAGCCACCCGGCCAAAGTTTAATCACTTGCTGAACACCCGGCCACCTTGTACTGGTAGCTGCGTTCATGCTTGTGAACATTGTCGATTAATAAGCAAACATTACGCATATATGTGGCGCAACATCACTAAGTAAGTATTAGGTGGTGTGTTCCTTTACAAGAAAATACATAGATTAGGTGACGTGTTCTTTTACTAGAAAATACATAGATGCGTAATTCTAAAGACCCTAGTGTTTCTTAGGCTACGCTCAAAATGCGACGCTATGCACGAAAAAGCCCTCTGGCGACGATATGGTGCTGCTACCTGGCAGTCGCCCTGGATTCCGCACAATATCATGTTTCCCGGCGCCACTGCCCCATGGCAGTGGCCAGGCTCTCCCAAAATAGTACAAGAACACCACCACGGGTGGCCGCGGATGGGACCAGGGCTCATGTACAACGGCCGGTGGAAGACTATCCTCTTTCGACGACACTTGCAGCAAAGCACGCAGATACGCGGCCAATTTTTTTTTCGTCAGCTGTCAACGCTGTCACTGCTGTATCACTGCTTTTAGTCAGTGCTCCTTAGGACAGCGTAGTACCGCCAGTCTAACTATACCCACCCCATTAATGTGTGATATTCCAGTTCATTTCCCGGTTAAATGCAAATTAAGTTGAAGCTGAATATGAGTAAATATTCATTTCTGTAATTACAAAGGCAGGTCTGATGCGGCTTCCTGACGCTACGGGCTCCAACGTTTTCTAGAATTCTTATACGCGCTTTCAGAAAACTTTATATGCATGTTGGTCGTAAGAGTAAGAAATAGAAAATTGTTACTGAGGGAATGATGTCTTTCCCTACGTGATCACCCTGACCAAAGTCTTGAGAACCACGATTGTGAGCGTATGAGGCGTGTTATCGCACTTCGTTGTAGCCGGAACGCGACCAAAGTATTGCATTAAACATTTCCGGAAAGGTGGCTTGTGGACGGTTACACTACTTTCTTCCGCTCCACAACATGGCTTTGCCGCGTTTCACAAGCCGTTGACTGTCTACTACTAACAGTGTAGCGTGCAACCACTCACACTGCACTCTTCAAGTGTAGGTTTTATTTTTTATGAGGCAAGCATAACACCAGCATTATTGGTAAGAACGGGCAAACAAGGCGCTGCGCAACTGCGAAACATGCGGGTAGTTCGTAAATATTACGAAAGCAAGAACCAAGATGCCGATGGGCGCTTTATCGGCGTGTGATGAAACGCTGCGGAGCTAAGCGTACCGCACTTCAGATTGCATTGTTACGCATTAATCGGTACGCTTGAGCGGCCGCCTTCGCTGTTGTTTTCTCCGATTTCACTGTCTTCTTTCCATTTCGACAGATCGATGTCGGGCAGGTCGCTGCACATCACTGTGTCACCTCTGCAAAAAACAAAAGGCTGAGAACAGGTGAGGTCATTAGATGATCTTTCAAGGACTTTTTTTATACAGGTAAACGTCGACCTAACGCGGCCTGTAAAAGCGGCAATTTACTTCGTTAAATGAAAATTCGACCTTTTGAGCAAAGAAAAGCCGCCTAATGCTTTTTATGCAGCGGAAGTGCCGGAAGAATATGTGAACGTGTGCATTAAGGAGTACAAAGACAAATTTGAAATACACGAAAAAAATCAATTTTCTTGAATCTGAGGTCCGGTAACCGAGGCTTGATGCTGCTCAGGCGCCAGCTTTCAGGTTTCAGCCCGAAAGAAACGCATGTCCAACGAACTGTGTTAAATCGCATAAGTGAAGCTATCGCGCCTGTTTTGCTGGCGCGACTTCTCTCAAAAACTCCGGTGTTGCCCAGAGTAGTGCGACAACGATCATAGGCGCGTGCACGAGGAGGGCTGGTACGTCCTAAAGACCGTTTTCCCCCTTATCACCTAGGAGGGGTGAGGTGGGGGGGTGGGGGTCGTAGCTCAAATTCTGAAAACAGCGCGAAAAAGATATAGAGACAAAGGGTACAGACGACGCAGGCGCTGACTACATTCGCTGTCTCATGTTTTGCGCCGTTGGCCGCAGTTAAGTGCTTAAGACTTCGAGGCCAATAAGCAGTAGTGCACATGACATTCATAGAACAAGGAGCTACCACTGAAAATGTGATAGAAGATGCTGAGAAAAAACTGATAGGGTCTGTTGTGCACTCGCCTAAGACTACGCGAAGGCTTTCTCTCTTCAGTCGATGTATTGATCCTCTCCTGCTAGCTCCTAAACCTTTCGGGACATAACGTGGTTTCTCACTGCCTCCATGGGATCGGGTGTACTGCTAGCTTTGTGCACTTCACCTGAATTTGCACTGCCTCCCTGATCGACCCACCTTTTACCAAGAGCCGTCACGTTATGTCACCTAATAGTGACGTCATGATGACGTCACACAAAGGGGCGAACGAACTCTAAATGTGGCGTTTTCATTATCTAAAAGAGCCAAGTTCACTTTAACTGAAACTGCGAAAAGCGCCGTTTTTTGCTACTGACAATATGGTCGGGGCTGCATCAACAACCGTTTCCCAGTGTGTTTTCCAGCCAACTATTGTCGCCATTCAGGAGTAAAAATTGGATTGGTCTCTTATAGATTGGAATATTTCATTTGGGCTTGAATTAAGTTGTAAAAGAAGTCTAAATGGCTGCGAATGAACGATATAGCAATATTTTGCGACAAACTTAAAACCATCCTTGTGCTTCCCTCGGTTCCGTCCTTCCTTGCATGGGTGCAAGGGCGACGACTAGAGTTGTATTGCAAGTGGTCGTTCCAGGCAAAAGGCGCACTGTCGGCAGCGTCTTCTTGTTCTTGGCATCAATTGAGGGCCCTCAAGAAAAATTCAGCTCTTCTTCTTCTCCTTAGCTCGTATTACTCCGCGCCCTTTATGATCAGTTCTTCTTCTTCAAGGAATAGATCGGTGCCCAACATCTTCATTTCATTTGCCTTCGATTTCAAATATACCATCTTGGAACGAAATCACATGATACTACTGCACAAAACCCGAAATGACACATTAAGAGGCAGAAATAAGTAGGAAACTCGGCCTCTTATGCTCTTTCTGTCCGAGTTTTGCCCTACAACATCATGTACTTCAGCAAGTAGCAACTCCCCCAAGAAAAAACTAATTGTAGAAGGAAACGACGATAGCAAAGCAACTAGGACAAAAATGAAATAGTTTGGATGCGGCTATGTTGGTTGTTTTCGTTACGATTGTTGACACATCGATGGTTTAAAGGATCTCGCTCACTTTTATCTAAGCAAACACCGGATCTGGCTCATTTTTTTTATTCGAAACTGCCCTTTTAAGTTCACATTATACAGTAAGGAACGACCACATTTTCATTACAATTGTTTTAAAACTGAAATACGTAGGCACGCTTTACGCTCCTGGCAAATTTTGCCCAGTTTCGGGTTTCTGGATTTGACTCTTTTAGAAAAAAAAAGAACGCCACAAAAGTTTCTGAGGAAGTGCAGATTACAGTATGCCAAGTGGCGGCGGTTGAGGGACACGTGTGTGAAATTTCAAGACCAATGTTTGCAGGAAACCAAAGATTATATCGCTTGATAAAAATAAAATCCACAACCATCGACAACCAGTAAGTGCGCCGATTCAAGGAAAACTAGTACGTGAAAATGCTGCTGATGGCAGCTCCCCTTAATGAAGCCCGAACCAAAAGCACACATACGAGTGGCATGTATTACAAACACAGCGGAATAAAATGTTGCTCAGAAGAGGGAAACGGTCGATCTTCAGAAAAAAAGTCACAGTTTTGCAGCAACCGCGAAGCAATGAATGCCATTGCAACAAATTGGAATGTAAAGCGAGGAACGGAAAGCAGCTCGAAATCGACAGCGCATCGCTCAAGCCCTAGGGACGCACGAAAAGAGCGCACACAGGACGATCTCGAACTATCATGCGTCACAGTTCGACATTTGAAGCGCGCTGCTCAAGCATAGAGCAGGACGCACGAAACGAATGAACAGGTACACACAGGACGAGCGCGAACTAACTGTCACAGTTGTTGCTTGTTTCTGTTTGAACAGCGAGCTGCTTTCCCAAAAGTGACCGCTGCAGCGAGCGATGTGACCTTTGTACGCTCTATGACATCAGCGCGGACATCGCTGGGAAAGCACGAGACATACAACCCCGCTTCCCCCCTCATTCCTCAGCCAAGTGGAGCTCCGCCATCAGAAGCCCCAACAAGGGCGATCAGCTTTGGGCCGTCCAGAGAGCCCACGATGCGGCGGTCAGGCTAAGCCTGCCCGTCCCAACGTGGGAGAAGCCCACTGCGCGCTAGTCGCGTCTCTCAGGACTATATTTAATAAAGTTCCACCATCCATCCATCCATGAGGCTCAAAGACGTATTTCTCAGGCCTAGACGTCTAACGCCGCACGCTGCGGAGTGAGAGGTAGCCCATTCGATTCCATACTTCGGAAAAAATGTTCCTGAATGTTCCTGAAAAATGTTCCTGAAAAGCAGCTGGCTCGCCAGGTTCTTAAGCTGGGGCAAAGTCCCGCGCCGTAAGCGTAACCTTAGTTCCAGAGGCGACCGCTGCAGGCGCTGCTCGCGCGAAATAGAAATCTTTTTCGTGTTCTTCGAGCGCCTTGATGATAATGTTAACGCAGGCGAAACCACATATAGCATAGGCAATTGTAGCATGCTCGTGCGAAAGAGAAGTCTTCTTCCTCTTGTTCTTCGAGAGCCTTGATGATGATAATAACGCAGGCAAAACCACATATAGCATAGCCAACTGTAGCAACGGCGGCGGAGCGGAGGGCTCGCAAGGCAGCAGAAATGCGGGCTTGCCGCCACGCCCCCGCGGTGAAAGCTCGCGAGGCCGCAGAGAGACGTCAGCGTCGTGTGGACCCCGAGATACAAGCCCTTGAAGCAGAAACAGCGCGGAAGCGGCAGCAAGCAGCGCGGAAGCGGCGCTACCTGAAGTTGGCGGCGCCGACGCGCGCTTTAAGCGCGATTTCCTCGACCACACGTTGGGGCACAGCTGTATGGTCTGCGACCGATTGTGCATCAAATTGTAAATTACGTATATAGTGCATCAAATGTAAAGCATTAAACATTGTGCATATAATGTGTATCTAACTACAACAACGTGTCACGTCTTCATATGACAGTCGAGGAATTGTACGGAGCATTCATGGTTTACCCGATTTTCTCCGAGCAAACTCTTCTAACATCATTCACTTCGTGGATATGGTGTGCAATTTTTTCGACTGAGGCAATTTTTTTTGCGGTAATAAGATTGATTTCTAGACCCTGGGTCTTGTACAGCAAAATACATTATTTCAGCGAAATAAGGGGTTATGCGGACATGCACCAACGTTATCAGAACACACCCGGCAATAAAATTAATTGGCATGACCAATGTGATTAACTTTAACTTGAGCTCTGGCCGTATTATCTACCCAATGGCGCCACTGAGCTGTATTCATGTACTAGAAATGAGCTGCAACGAACTAGTACACATGTTTTGTAATAAATCCACTTATTGAACGAGAACATCGTCTTTGTACGCCCTTTTCAAAGGTGTGGGAGCAATAACGATGTGCCCGCTACGCGTCTCCAGGATAATATGTCCACCTAGGTAGCGTGGAAGACCTTGTCGATGCCATTGCTGCTGCTACCTATCAATTATTTCTGAGCCCTTTGTAATAGATTCGGAGCTTTACACGACTCACACTGTGCGCAGTTCGCATGGTGTAGAGCTGTGCGGAAATCTACGCTTCTGCCACACACACTTAGGTCAGTTAAGGTCACTCCTCGCATGACAGGACGCCTTCGTTGGCACTTCTTTTTTTTTCAATGCAGCTTCAAGCACAGGCGTGCCTCCGTCGTACAGTGCTCGAAGCACAGGCGTGCCTCCGTGGTACAGAATAACCGGTGTGATGAAAGGACACAACAGTGGTGCGTGTTACGCGCGATTTGTGACTGAAAGGACTCAAAAGCGCCGAGAAAAGAAAAAGGGGACCATGAGGCGATGCGAAGCAGCGTTTCGGCATGTCGAGCCCGCGTATCAGAGGGGGAGTGGAGAGGGGAAGTGGAGAGATGGAAATGGGGAGAAGTGTAGATGTGGAGTTGAGAGGGGGGGAAAGGGGAGGGGCGTGTAGAGAGGGAGAGTGGAGAAGAGTTGTGTGAAGAGGAGGTGTGTGGAGAGGAGGTGTGTGGAGAGGTTTTGCGCATGCGCAGTAAGGGTGGTCACGCCGCACACCACAACCACCACCGGTTTGAACTACGTCATAAGATGCTTCGCATCTAGAACCGAAACTGGAGAAGACGAGCAGAGGTCAGGTGGCACAAAGGCGACAACAAGAAGAGGGACAAAAGAGAAGAAGAACAAGGAACGTGCGGAAAAAAAGGTCGCGGGTGGAGGCCACGAAGGAGACGAAGCGGTACGCCGCTCGACATGACGAGATGATTTTTTTCTATCATGCCGCCGTTTCGCCTCACTCCATAGAATATTTCTGGAAATGCCGACTGGTAGGTTGGGCTTACAGCTTACTACTTCTAGCTTGTTGTCGTTTGGAGCCCATCAGTTTGGGGCAAGCCACAGTGCAATTATGACTGCGTACACAAGTTCATTGAAGCAACCGGAAGAATACGCTGCTAGTGCTACCGACCACTGAAACCCACTTTTTTTTCCCTTTTTGTATTAATATTGTTTTCAATCGTTGTCCTACGGCTTTTTTTTTAAGTCATAACTCTCTTGCTCTTTATTTACATCGCGTTTCGTTCTTATGTCTTTTTGATATTTGATAGTGTTTCCATTTCCTTTTTAATTGTCAGTGTGGCCAATCGTCCTAGTGGGTATGAACCAGTCTCCTTAAGGCTACAAACAAACAAACAAACAAACAGACGAGCTCCTGGCGGCGTTCCTGAGGCGGGCGTTGGACCAGTACGTGCCTGTCAGATCGAGTTCAGGTGGCCTGTCCAAGGTTCCCGTGGACTGCACCCAGGCAGGGGCCTGAACGGCCCCTGTATGGGTGCAGTGGCCGGGGGCCGGTTCGTGCACGAGGCCTACCTCGCGCGGTCCTCGTGGGTCTTGGCCTCACCATGGCCCTCGGGAGTTGCGACCCATACTGCTGGGTTGGCCGCGACGTCCGACTCAACGGCGCTGCACACGGTAGCGCATCCGTGTCCCGTCAACCGTTCCAGCCGTGCCATCTCTGCCCTCACGCACGTCGACGAGCACATCATGCCGGGACGACGGGGACCTGAACTGTGAGACAGCATATTTTTGTAGGAATCGGGAACTATACGCGCTCGACACTGTGGTAGCGTAGACGGACTCTTCGCATATTAATGCACGAATACCTCTCGCGCATGTTGCATGATGCCTGGGGATTATTGTTGTATACATGGTTTTTTCCTCCTGTCACTTTTTTTTCTTCTCTAGTGTGCAACATAAAGCTTCCGTTTTCCGTCTAAATGGTTCATGTGAATCCTTTCTCGTCCGTGATCACCAAACATCGAATAACGTCCTTAAACATCACACCCGGGTTTTCTTCCGTATACAGTGAGGCCGAACTTTATTGGATTTAATATTAGGAGGTCACGCGCGTTACTGTACTGCTTCCCGCATGTTTCGAGGCAAGCATCCGGTGAGGCACTTTGAGCCTTTCGCCTTAACACCCACAACTTCTTTGCAGCAGCATACCACCAGCCCAAGTTCACAGCATGCCGTCGCGGCGTTTGCCGCACATGAGCCAGGGCACCGATGTCCGTGGCGGGTCTTGGGCGGGCCACAGCGGGCCATCGCTGTTTGCCGCCGACGCCATTCCTACAGCACCGTGCAGCTGCAGCCACCTTCACCAACTAGCACCATCGGTAGAAGGCGCCTCGTGGGGTTCTCACAACCTACCGCCGATTGGGACATGTAGCATCGACCAGCTGTCCCTGTCGATGTGTTGGTAATGCCAGCATGGAGCTTATGAAGGCTCCTCGTTTGCTGGCGGGCGGTGAGCCAGTACGCATAGCGTTACATGCGCACCGTCGTGGAAAAACCCGCATATTTGCGGCAGTCCGCGTATTAACGCCTGTTACCGGCCGTCCCTGCAAAGTTCCGTGTTCGGTCCGCGATCCCTCAAGTCGTACACGCGAGAGCACTGTCCGTATATTTATTCGATTACTGCACCCTCTGTATTGGTGTTGGTCTAACGAATCACTTTAGACCAGAATCGACAGCGCAGCACGGGTCTTCCGCACAATTTGAGAAACTGCTGTCCTCGTTGGAAGTACATCATTCGCACGAGTACTTGGAAGGAGACGAGGTGGTGAAGTGCCACAGTTGACTTAGGGCGCAGAGGCATTCGTCGCTTTGGTTGCAATATTCACTATAGTGGAGGCTAGTTTCGAGAGCAGTAGGTACAAGTTCCACATCTTGTGCTTCTCGGGGTGCACCATAGATTGGTAACGTCTGAACTTGTTTTCTGCCATGACACTTTGACTTAGGAGGCCTTTTGCAATGAAAATAACACAAAAACAAAACAAAGTAAGGATAGCATCGGCAGCCACCGTCATGTTCCTAAGATGTGTTATGCTTTAGGGTGAGCTGCTTTTGTGGCCGCCTATCGGTCCTGTTTTCTTTGTGTAAATGAATCTATCTCTTGCATCGTAGCGTCATGCCCGGCGTGCGCTCTGATCCCCGAACAAGACGAGGCAAGTGCAAGCATCAAAAGAACGTTTATTTCATAGTTTGAGAATTTTATTAATTTCATATTGTACATAGTGATAACAAACACTTATGGGACCTGCAGCCAAAGGCTAGTTGTAGGTCCGATAAAAAAGGATTGGAAATCCTAACATAGCATGAAATAGAAAAAAAACAGCAGTTCTAACATCTGCAATAAACAAACAATGTCATTGTCGATTTCTCAAATAAATAGTAAATAATTAAAAGAACCTATAACTAACATATATTGGAGTCACG
Source organism: Rhipicephalus sanguineus (assembly GCF_013339695.2). NCBI lineage: Eukaryota > Metazoa > Arthropoda > Arachnida > Ixodida > Ixodidae > Rhipicephalus > Rhipicephalus sanguineus. The sequence continues at coordinate 40,550,002 of NC_051182.1, forward strand.
AAGAACAAGGTAGGGGCTACTTACAGACTAGTTGAAAAGGTACAGTGACATGTACCAGAAAGTGAGGAGTATGAAAATCTATCACTCCTTTATCAGGCAACATATGTCTATTAAACGGCAAAATGCGTACATAATGTGCAAAAGAACAAAACGGGAGAAATACCACTTTTTGTTACATAGTAATGCAACACTATCATGTGACAGTAATTGCACAGAATCAGCAGCAAAATATATAATTCGTTTATAACTAGCAAAGCATTATGTTTACTCTATCTTTAACAAACAAAGAAATTATTGTTTCCGGGCGCGAGGGAATTTCACAGAGTTAATGATTTCCGCTGGGAGCTTGTTCCAGGTCTTAATTCCTGTCAACTGAAGCATGCGTTCACCATACACATTGTTATATGGCGCGATATTTACCCTTTCAGTCACGGTGTCTACAGTTGCACACATCAACTTCAGAGTCGTAATCACGCACCGCGTGTTTATTCAAATGGCCTGAAAATTAGTGTGCACATTCGTGCAGGCTTCCTGAGTGGACAACTAGCGGTTATTTAACTTCATTATGCTGCTTGTTGCTGCAGATGATCACTTTGCTAGAGACACTACCATGTTCGACGATCGTTCGACGGGCGACGTTCCAGGACCGACGTCAAGAGTATTTTGGTCTTCGATCGAAAAGCATACAACCAAAAAACAAACTGCATGCATTTGGGCCTAATAGTTGATTCCTTTTATGCAAGGATTGATGCTGACTGATTCCAGAATAATTAAATATTTATTTACACGCTAGCTAACATTAATTGCGGTAACTCACACAAAACAACACATTCCTTCATTTCATTTCTTTGATTGTAATACTGAGTTACTTGAAATGATGCCATGCAAATTTTTATTAATTGGGTTTTGATAAGGTATTATACGCCCAGCCCCACGATTACTTACAATACCTCAAGTGACTTTCAATAAAAGCAATATTAATGAGCACGAACAGACAATAACGCCAAGGAAAGTATAGGGGATGTTTTTACTAGTAAATGTAATGTAAATGTGAAGAAAGAAAAGTGGACGAAAAGATAGCTTGCCGCGGGCAGGGACCGAACCTGCGACCTTCGAATAACGCCTCCGATGCTCTACCAACTGAGCTGCCGCGGCGGCCATCCCCCCGTCCACTTTATAGGGTATATATGTACATTTAAACGTGGGAGCGTCAGTCAGCGCCGCCAGGAGCCATGGCGGCGAGTGTGGAACACCTTTTTTTTTGCCTGTTGGCGTCACGTAGCACGTAAACTTGTTACGAGCTGGCAGCTGACCAATAATCCCTCGCATACTACCTGAAAGCATCAAATCTGCCAGAATGAGACCCTCGCTATGAATGAAGGAAAGAAGTGTTAATTTCAAGAAGTGTTAATTTTTTGAAATTAACACTTCTTTCTTTCAATAAAAGCAAAACATATGAGTCGCGAAACTGGAGTTTCAAAGTACTCAGGAGCTAGTGTTAAGCCGTAGCAACCAGACGCTAATCTGGAGCAGACACTGTTTAAATGTTCTTCCCTTTGTAGGTGTTTGTCAAAAACCGCTCCAATGTATTTGTAAGAACATGTCTGTTCTAGTGAAATGCTATTGATCTGTATGTTTAAAGCTCTGGTATCTACTACTTTGAATCGAGACTGAAAAACAACATATTTTGTTTTATTTGTTTTAATTGTTAATTTATTAGATAAGAACCACTCCGATGTACTATTTAGCTCTACATTTAACTTATGCCGAAGTTCAGTAATATTATCCGCAGTTACTATAATGCATGTGTCGTCTGCGTACATCAATATTTCTGCACAGCCGATTATTTGTTGCAGATCATTTATGTATAACGAAAAAAGAAGAGTACCTAATACTGAGCCTTGTGGAACCTCGGTAACGATGTTTTGTCCTAAAGAAGTTATGTTATTTATCGTCACGACCTGAAATTGATCTTCCATGTAACTTGATAAGCAACTGAACATTTTACCGCGAAATCTACAATGTTTAAGTTTGTCCAATAATATGCAATGATCCACTGTGTCGAATGCTTTCTTTAAATCCAAAAAACGACAGCTACTGGTTTATTTACGTGTAAAGCCATATTTATCTTATGTGATAACGTGATGACTGCTGTTGCTGTCGAAAAGCGTTGTCTAAAGCCGTGTTGCTGATGGCAGAGCACATTTTACTTTTCGAGGAATGTTTTCATCTGGTTGGAAATAATTTTTCGAAAATATTGCTGAAGATGCTTAGAACACAGATCGGTCTATAGTTCACAGGGTCAGCCGGATCACCTTCTTTATGAATAGGAATAACTTTGGCAATTTTCAGAGGAGCTGGATGCTGAGACTGCCTAATTGACTGATTGAACAAGCGACATAGTACTGGGCCTAGGATGTCAATGTTATCGTTAAGCAACCTGACAGTTATGCCATCGAGCCCTGACGCTTTATAGTTCGGTGATACTTAACACAGTTTAAACAATTTCATGAAGGTTTATCTCGCCTAAGATAAATTAATTTATCAGTGAAATTGGAGCGGGAATAGCTTTTCGGTTTGAGTGTGGTAATTGTGCTGCCAATGCTATGCTTACGGTGATAAAATACGTGTTGAAATTTTCTACGATGACTGCATCTGCCGTAGGCGGATAAACACTCTTTTTCGTTTTTCCCATGTTCCTTTATTTATAATTCGCCACAGTTGCTTTAAATCCCCATCTGCTTGATTGATACGTTGTAAGTTGAAATATTTTTTGTGCCCTCATCATGGTTACAGACTTATTGCGAAATGTTCTGTACTAACCTGAATAGAATGCGTTGCTTCTAGTATGCCTCCACTTGTTATACCAATATTCGTTTGCTTTTATTATTTCTAAAATTTGGGTCGTCATCCATGGACAGATAGACTCGTTATAAGAACCTCGAGTATATGTAGTAGAGCACTGCACGGGCTTGGGCCTACCCGAAAACCCGGGCCTGGCCCAGCCCATGGGCCGGGCCGGGTAAAGTGCTTTTCACGGCGGGCCCAGGCCGGGCTCAGGCCTGAACCTCCGGGCTTAGGGTCGCGGCCTGGTTTGAGGTGACGGACTCGGGCCGGGCCGGGCTTGGACTTTGCTCAGTTCCTAAAGGGACACTAATGTGAAAGACTGAATCGGTTAAGAATGATAAAGCGTACTCTGAGAACTCGAACGTCATTTATTTCACCGCCATAAATTCATGAATAAAGGAAAAAATCAAGCTCAAAGTTCCATTTTTAAATATCGCGCTGAAATCTACACGCGTGACGTCACAGATTTAAGACTGTATTTGTCGTACTTTCGGGACATTGGCTCAAGGAAATTTCCTGAAACTTGGTGTGTTAAGTCTATGGCCCGTCAATATTGCCATGTACGTTTCTTATTATCAATTTTGCTGTATTCGTTTTTCGCCCACAAAACTGTCAGCAACGCTCAGCGCAAGCCGCGCCTCGTTGTTCGAGATACTTCGCGATTATTGTAGATCGTTTTGTTAAGATTGCGCTCAAGACGCGAACACTCCAGCTTATTCTAGAACTTGCGCGACAACCAGTGATAACGCTGGAATATTCGATGCCACATGTTTAAATGCCGACGCGCTTCACCGCTTGTCAGTTGATCGACGGCCGACGCTCTGTTTGCCGCTATCAGTGTATTGCTGTAGCTTGACTTTCAGTTTCCCGGCCACAAGTTCGGCCTAATAAAGAGTTTCATCTCGGACGTGCTGACTGCTGCCTTCGTCGACGTCACCCCAATGTCACCCAATGTCACCCATACCCAATGTCACCGACGAAGAAAATCTCGACGACGCCGCTTACTTACAGCGCGCCGAAGAAGCACGACAGCTCGCCCGCCTACGGATCAAGAAGCAACAGACGACTGACAGCTGCCGCTACAACCTTCGACGACGCCACATGGAATACCAACCCGGTGACCGTGTATGGGTATGGACGCCAATACGCCGACGGGGACTTAGTGCGAAGTTTCTTCGACGATACTTCGGACCGTACACGGTACTTCGACGCCTCGGCGGACTCGACTACGAGGTTGTCCCGACGGCATAACGAACTCTTAGCGGCGCCGTGCTCGACCTGAAGTCATCCAGGTCGTGCGCCTCAAACTATATTACGCGCGTTAGCGAATCTGAGGACTGTCATTTTGCTGTATTATTGTACTTTCTTGCTTGTGCTTATTCGTTATTGTACTTTGTTGTTTTAGTCTTGTTATTTCTTGTTGCACGCATTGGCCTGTTCTGTTTTAAGCATCGGAACGATGCTTTTTCAGAGGGGGGCATTGCCACGTGCGTTTCTTAGTATCACTTTTGCTGTAATCGTTTTTCGCCCACAAAGATTGTCAGCAACGCTCAGCGCAAACCGCGCCTCATTGTTCGAGATGCTTCGCGATTATTCTAGATCGTTTTGTTAAGCTTGCGCGCAAGACGCGGACACTCGAGCTTATTCTAGAAATTGGGCAACCAGAGATAACGCTGGAACATTCGACGACACATGTATAAATGCCGACGTGCTTCACCGCTTGTCAGTTGATCGACGGTCGACGCTCTGTTCGCCGCTATCAGTGTATTGCTGTAGCTTGACTTTCAGTTTCCCGGCCACAAGTTCGGCCTAATAAAGAGTTTCATCTCGGACGTGCTGACTGCTGCCTTCGTCGACGTCACGACCACGTGACAATATACTTAATTTTTACTGATGAGGAACTACGCAGGCCCCAGTATACGGCTACAGAATCTATGACGTCACGGCGTCTGTTGCTCGAATTTCAAGGTAGACACGCATTTTATTTTTGCGCGTTTTCGCGCCTAACAAGAGCCTTGTCGTGGCGAGTGTGATCATTTTGGAATTGTAAAACGGTAATTTACTGATAATAGAAAAATCATTTTTCTTTTTCGTGTCCTTTTAGGTTTGTTCCACATACATTGTGCATACATATATGTTTCACATTTTATCTTCAAAAAACACTTTTTTCATGCCAGGAAAGCTATTTGGAGAATTTTTTGAGAGACAAGTACTGAACTTTATTTGCTGCTTGCATATGGTGCTACTAGATTTATCTAAAACGTACGAGCTGAAAGCAAATAGATTGTGCGCTTATATAGTTAACACCTCCCTTTTGTGTGGCTTATTCGCAAATGTTTGTATTTTATATCCAAAATGTTATTCTGTAATCGCAGTAATAAATGTAATATAATAAATGTTTACTTCTTACTTATCATCGGAAGAGCAATCACAGAGATCCAAAACGGGAAAACGTTCCTGAAAGTTGCATCCCTCTACTTAAACGAAACGACTGCACGGAGACTGGTTACATTAAATCCCTACAAAGACACATTCGTTTTCCGTGGCTCCTTCACGGCTCCCAGTGGACATGCGACGCGAGATGGACATGCACACTGCACAGCCTGTTTTGTGTGCCTACATTGTTAGCGTCTGAGCTTTCGTGTGTTCCCGCTATATCAGGGGTCTCAAACTCTCCTCAGCTAACGGGTCGCATTCACGAAAATTTACTCCAGCAAGGGCAAGGACAGTGACGAAGGTAGGGGCGGAAAGGGGGGGGGGAGGAGGTTGTATCAAGTGTCAGAAAAAGTTGCCATTTGAAAGACATTTTCCATATCTTAATATTATCTGGGGTATAACGTCCCAAAATCACGATATGATTATGAGAGACGCCGTAGTGGAGGGCTCCGAAAATTTCGACCACCTGGCGTTCTTTAACGGGCACTTAAATTTAAGTAAACGGGCGTCAAAAGTTTTCGTCTCCATCGAAAATGCAGCCGCCGCGGCCGGGATTCGATCCCGCAACCTTCAGGTCAGCAGTTTTTCCATATATTTTTTTTATTCAGATACCCTAAAGGCCCAGAAGGCATTACATGGGGGGGTGGATACAGTGAATGTGGCAAATAAATAAAATACACACTGATCAATGAAATGAGAATACATGAATAACTAAATATGGAATGGTGTAAAAACACCTACGTGTGTCAGTATTATACTACGTCAAAAAAAGCAAACATAAGGTAACGTTTCATCACAATAAACATTATCAGTATCGCATGAACGTAATAGAAACAATACTAAATAAACACGACAAGTGGGACAGAATAAAACGCAACGTAAAATAAGAAAAAAAAAAGAGAACAACATAGAAAATCAGCACAAGTGATTCGAGGATAGAATTTTCTATTGGCTTCAATGTTGTCCTAGAAATGACTTTAGACTAGTAACAAATGAGTCATAATTCACAATGCGTGCAATGACAGCAGGAAGAAGATTCCATTCACGAATGGCGAGGAGAAGTGGCGAGTGAAAGACGAGATTAGTGCGGGCGAAAATAGGTTCAATTTTATGTTGGTGATCGAGTCGCGAAGATATATGACGAGCTGGCCTGATGTTGAAGATATCGTGGGATGACTGATTGGAGTGAAGCTTATGAAAGGAAGACAAGAGTGTCAGCAACCTGCGATTTTCTAGAGGAGGCAGGTTGTGTGAAGATTTCAGTTACGCTTGATGTTCGTAAGTAGTTTTTGGTGATGAAGCGAGCAGCCTTATTTTGTACCGACTCCAGTTTTTGTTTGAGGTAGGCCTGATGTGGATTCCAGATGAAGGAGGCATATTCGAGTTTTGAGCGTACTGACGTTTTATAAGCAAGAAGTTTAGTTTCTGAGTTCACCGGATTCAAATTTCGCCTTATGAGGCCAAGTGATCTGGATGCTTTACTAACAATTGTGTCTATCTGGGCGTTCCAGGATAGGTCTGGTGACAAATGAACACGAAGGTATTTTATTGTGGATACAGAGTCTATGGGCATGTTTTTCAACGTGTAGTCGTCTAACACGAGGTGAGCCGTGGTCCCGAACGTGATAGCTTTTGTTTTGTTTACGTTAATTATCATTTGCCAATTGTTACACCATTTACTAAGATTGTCAAGGTCTGATTGAAGGAAGCTGGTGTCCTGAGGGTTACTGATTTGCCTGTAAATCACGCAGTCATCCGCAAATAATCTAACTGTGGAATGCATACCATTACTAATATCGTTAATGTAAACTAAAAACAAGATAGCCCGAGCACGGAACCTTGTGGCACTCCAGATTTGACGTGAATTAATGGAGAAGAATGGTCATTAACGAAGACGGATTGGCATCGATTGCCTAGCAAGTTGATAATCCACCTAACAACTTTTGTATTTATGTTAAGACCTGTAAGTTTATGAACAAGCCGCAAGTGAGGCACCTTGTCAAAGGCCTTCGCGAAATCAACAAATATAGCATCAATTTGATGCAAGCAGTGAACAGAGTGATGCAGGTCATTAATTAATTCGAACAATTGCGTTTCACAAGAACGACCATGCAAAAAACCGTGCTGATTGATGAAGAAGAAGTTATGTTCTGTAAGAAACTTTATGAGAGCAGATTAAAATATGTGTTCTAGGAGTTTGCAACAAGTACTAGTTAAAGATATTGGTCTGTAATTTGATGGGTTAGACGCGTCACCAGATTTAGATATAGGAATTACGCGAGCTTCCTTCCAATCATTTGGGACGCATCCCGTGTCGATAGACTGCTGGAAAAGTGCGGCCCAAATGTTACATATTGCAGGTTTTGACATTTTGAGAAGCTTAGGGCAGATGCCATCAGGACCAGGAGCGGCATTAGTCGGAAGACGATCGATGCAGGAATGTATCCCTTCCGGGGTGATAGTAATGTCGAGCATGCTTGAATTCAAAATGGGGACCTCAAGATCGCTTGGAACAAGGGCCTCATCCGTGAAAACAGACGAAAAAACTCGTTCAATTCTGCAGCAACACGTGCCGGAGAAAGAATGTTACCATACTTGGACAACGACACCATGGAATTTGTTGCGTAATTAGGCTTAATACCTTTCCAAAACTTTTTTGTATCGTTACGATGCATGTTTGAAATGTGGTAGTTGAAACATTTATCTTTGGCCGCTGTTAGCTCAATTCTGCATAAGTGCGCGTGCTCGCGATAGAGCCTCCAATCTTCGTCAGATGCTGATAGTTTAGCTTTCGAATATAAACGTTTCTTTTTATAAATAGTGCGTTTCACATGCGTCGCAAACCAAGCGCTTTGCGTGCAGGTGATTATTTTGATTCTAGGAATATGTTTTTCTTTAAGCGTGATCAATTTGTCACCAATGAGTGCCCAGTTTGTATTACGTCGCGTTGGTGAAATTATTGCAAAAGGTCGAGGGAAAAGGCGGAAAGGTCGATGATAAGCCCGTCTACATTCGCCCGGTTGTAATCAAATATAACCTTCGCGCTGTTTTCACGCTTTTGGAGAGCGCATACGAACTCACAATGCAAGATCTTGTGGTCGCTGACGCCATCCAAAACATTTACCGAAACATTATTTGTTTCCGTAGTTAATATAAGGTCTAAAAGCGAATCATTACGAGTGGGTACAGAGACACTTTGGTGCAAATCAAACGATGAGAGCACGTCAAGGAAATGTTGACATTCACGTTTTCTTGTGCCATCCAGGGGTCTGTATGATTTCCATTCAATATTGGGATAGTTGAAATCACCGGCAAGAAATATTGGCAATGTTGGGTACTTGTCTTGAACAAAACTTAAAGACTCATTTAAGTAATCAGGAAATTCGTCAGACAAATAAGGTGGCCGATAGCAGACCCCAATGACACAAGGAGTACGTGCGGGCAGACAAAGAGCCATCCATAAAGTTTCGAGGCAGGAATTGGTTTCAATAACGCAAGCTTCCAACTATTTTTTACCGCGACCAACACAACGCCCCCTCTCGATTGAGCCATATCTTTCATAAACAGCAAAAATTCACGAGACAGGGACAATTCATGATCAGAAATGTCGAGTGACAACCAGGTTTCAGTTCCTAGAACGATGTCTGCCGAACGTGACTCAACATATGAACATAGGTGATCCTGCTCATGAAACAGACTGCGAAAGTTTGACACAAGAATGGACAGATGCGTATCAGAGCGTTCCCGCTTGCGTCACTGGGTTTTCATGGGGACTTGACGCTTCGGCAGGGCAGTTACTTCGTTAGCGGTATGATCCAAGGCATATATCGTGTTATCTAGTAGAAGCTTATGAAACAGAAGTTTCAATTTTTCACCGGGTTTACGTGTGGAACGAGCGAAATCTCGGAGCTTCTTTCTAACCAGTTGCATTCTCGGCGAAAAGTCTTCAATCCACACAAGAGATGATTCTAACTTTTTCAATTTGAAAGAATTTTTCAGTACGTTAGTTTTTTCTTTGAAGTTGAGGAATTCCACAGTTATTGGCCGCGTATGGCCCGGTCTTTTTTGTCCTATTCGATGAGCACGTTCAATTTCACCAGTTGCAATCCCTAAGTTTTTAGAAATGAACTCATTTACAAGCCCTTCTGTTTCCTGCCATGTCTCCGTGTCTTGCTCGCCCCGCCACGGTGGTCTAGAGGTTATGGCGCTCGACTGCTGACCCGAAGGTCGCGGGATCGAATCCCGGCCGCGGCGGCTGCATTTCCGGTGGAGGCAAAAATGTTTGAGGCCCGTGTACTTAGATTTAGGTGCACGTTAAAGAACCCCAGGTGGTCGAAATTTCCGGAGCCCTCCGCTACGGCGTCTCTCATAATCATATCGCGGTTTCGGGACGTTAAACCCCAGATATTATTATTAAATGCGAAGCATTTCTTAGCGAACCTCTGGCACTTTGAGCGTTTCTATCTACGTATCTATCTATCTAGCCGCCTTCGTCTGGGTGCTCTCATGATCGCCTCAAGTTGGTGTAGACCAAAATTTGCATGAGAGGGTAAGAGGATTTGACGAATATGATTGCCGGGTCATGACACGAATAACGTTAAAATCCTGTCGCGTACGTCGTCAAACCCTTTCCCCTAGACACGTGTGGCACATACCCGTTTACCATGGGCCGCGGGGTACGGGTATGCGCCACAGGTGATTGACAGTTTATATCTACCCAGGAACGGCGAGAACAGACGTTGGTAACTTAAATGCTAGAGCGTTAAGGAAAACCAACATCGGCAGCGTTGACTCAGCGAATGGAAATAATAAAAATTAGGATCCCAGCAGAAATCGAGCCCAAGCATTCTGCGTGGCAATCAGGTATTCTACCATTGAGCCACGCCAGGTCTATAAACTGGCTTGGAAAAACAGCCCACGCAGGCGTACTATCGGTGCAACGTCAATTGTGGTTGTGGTGCTGGCTATCTAATTTTACAAGACGGCAATAAACACTACATAATACTCCTACGATGTGTACTCCTACGATACAGGCGTCATATCAGATGAACGTCTGTAGTTCCAGTGTTGGCTCCTCTTTTATAGCAGTCTAATAAACATTACATTTGTATTCCTATAATTCAGGAAGCTATATTGGAGCATTGCTCAACCCCGGAGGAATACATTAACGAATGTTACATAGGATATTCACATCACAGCACCATAAAGTGCACTTCGTCCACCAGAACGACGAAGTGTCTCCTTCATTTCTAACGAGGCTGGGCGATGGCCTCATGCTGACCGAGGATGATGCCAGATTAACTGACAGCCGCTTTGTAGACTAGGCTACGTAGGCCACATACGCCCAGGTAGTCTACGAATACGACAAACACCATCCATTGAAGTTGGTCTACGTAGCACTATCTAGGCCTACCAGCCTCGACGGCCTATACCTCACCAACACCAAGAGTGGCGTCAGGTTCAGACATGTCGCTGGCTCAGTCGACAGTTAATTTGTCGACGAAATGACCGAGGCATCCACGAATTCCAACAGCTCTACTTACCACATACTTCACTACACGTGGACCCCTCGTCACCACGATCACGACCGGATCTTATAACAAGTCATGACCAGCTGTTGCTCCTCACTGATCATGGTGATGATGCCCTTGTTGAAGAACTGTCAAGAACTTCTTGCACACATGCACACGGGTTCGTGAAACGTGCGTGCGTTTTCGGGATACGTATAGCACTACATATCAGCTTACCGCTTCTGGTTTTGGTAATACCCACGTTGCCATTGGCTGCGTTACCCAACCGTAAACAACTGGTTATATAACACATATGCGGCTCTGCAACATGTCTATGTGTGCGTGTTAAATATATACAAATTTTTAGCGTCATTTTGTAAGGTGTCACTCAGTAAAAAAAGTTACGCCACAGTCACCTACCCGCCACATGCAGCGCATAGCATTGACTCGCACGGTACGTGGGATCTGCCGAATTTTTTATCTTGGTGTGGCAGGGTGCCACTATGCTGAAGACACGTGGTACATATCCGGGAGGGTTCACGATTGGCTTTGTCGTTAGAGGATGCTTTAAATTTCAATACAGTGCAATATAAGCAAATTGAAGAGAGCGTTCTGTTCTCTGTCTCGTCTGTTTTTATTGCGATCCCTATCGAAATTCAACTCATGCTGCAAATCACTCTCCTTGCTGCAAAACACTCTCGATGATGCCCATTGTATTTACAGAAAAAATGGGTAGATATACCACTGCCAAACAAACATTCATTGTACCCAGTATGTCCGCTCAACTGTTTCCACGGTGAGCCCCTCTTTACAAGAAATTAATGGACGTTAAAGTATAATTGGTAGCGAAACATCCGCCAAAAAGCGTAGATATGTGCTACATCAAAAAAGCTTGCTGTCGATTCCATGTTCGGGCAACACCACCTCGATTACCGTATCGGGCCTCAGTTGGGCCTGATCTGTGGTTGGGCCGGGACTGGGTCTCGGGTTCTCGCGTTTTATTATTTCTCGGGTTCGCGCCGGGCCTGGGTTTCACTTTGAGTCGCCGGGCCGGGTTCGGGCGGGTAAACTTGAACGGGTTCACGGCCCATGCAGTGCCCTAATATGTAGTGGTACACTCAGTTATTAGAGTGTTTATTAAGCTGATTAAATTGGAAAACTCTTTGTGTTCATTGTCGCTGAAAATTTGTTCTAAGTCTGCCTCATTGATTGTCTCGGAATTTCTTACAATATGACTTAGTTACACGCCTCCTGTAAACAGTATTTTTGGGATGCTGGATATCAAAGACTGTGAAAATTGGGAAATGGTCTGAAAGAGGACGACTGTACACTCCACTCACAATTCCAGATTCGATATTTGTCAATGCATGATCAATTAGGGTAGCCGCAGTGCTTGTTACACGTGTCGGTTGACTTATTAGATTTCGGAAAATAAATGATTCGTGGACATAACTAGATTCTTTGTGTATTGAACTGAGTGTATCAATATTCACGTCACCAACAATTACAACCGGCGTGTCTTGGTATATTCGTAAAAAAGGTAAAGTTGCTTTCATTTCGTCGAGAAAACTGGCATGGGTCGCGTTTGGAGGACGATAGACTACGCCCACAATATATCCAGTTTCTATTTTTACAAATACCACTTCAATATCAGGTGCTGATAATGTAATCGAAGGCAGAACGGTGAAACTGAAACCATTTTTCACGTAAAGGGCGACACCGCCCCCTCGAGAACGTGTGATGCGCAGGCGGGATATTAATATGTAACCGGACATATCTACGATTTCTTCGTTCAAGAGCCCAAGTTTCGCTTGTCGCAATGACGTCGTACAGAAATTAATGAATCGATAAAAATGCGCTCATCAGTTTGGCGTTTTTTTTCTTAAACGACGTATGTTGCAATAAAAAATTGATACATTTTTTTTTCAGGCAAAGGTGGTTCATTTGGTTCGATGTGTAACCCATTTTGATTTATTGATTATACTTGACAGGCAACCGAGGAACATGGATCGCACTATTTGGGCTAAATCTTCTTCACAGGTAAGGCTGATGACCCTAGAGTTATCCGTCTTCCGCATAAGCACTTTTCTTTTTGATACCCACACAAATTTCCACTTTTTTTCTTGCTTCATTTGGATGGCCTTGCCGAGCAATACCTTATATTCTGGGCACCGACGCTCATTCACGTACAAAGGTTGAGCATTTCCGGAGCCAAGCATTGCTGTCGTCGCTGGTATTTTCTTTCTTGCGACTTGCAGGATCAAGTCGCGCTTTCGGCGTCAGCTAAACCTGACAATCACAGTGGCTGGTCCATCACCCCTTGTGCGCACACGGTGGATGACACCAATATCTCCTTGGACAAGATCAACATTGAAGAATTTTACAATCTTTCGCATTGTTTCGTCAAGAAGCTCATTTACAGTGAAGGGGATGCCTTTCAATTCAAGGGTTTTTCTGCGACTACTGCTTCAATTCAGTCAGTTGCCTACGTGTTTCTTTGAGTTCTTTGTCCATCCGCTTGTTTGCCGTTTGACAAACCAGGTTTTGTTTCTGCACCTCGGAAAGTTCTTGTCGAAGACTAGCAATTTCTTCCTTGAACCCATTCTCGATCATGATTGTTCTGCTTTTCTTGAGGAATACGGTGGCAGTGGGATCGTTTAAGATGTTGGCTACGGTATCTACAGATGTTTAGGTATTCCTTTATGGCATAAATATGCCGGAACTGCTGACGTGTGCTTATCTGTGTGAATAAGTTTGTGTTTATCACCTTGCAAATCTGTTGCTCCTTCATTTCTCATACGCATGCGCAGTTGGTGCAGCAGGCGTTTCATCATTTTAGTTGTGTTGGAGTCAATATTGACTTTCGTTCTCGGCCTTGCACGGTTCCACAGAATTGAGGGTGTTAATGTCACACCAAGACCTCAGTGGAGTAGTCGTTGTAATTACCAAGTACTTTTCGAGTCGATAAATGCTGTTGGGCCGGGAATAGGCTATTTTAGCACTGCTGACTTAGGGTACACTAACCACAGTAATACCGAACCGCCGTTGTCGGCACGCAGACGTTTTACGTTATAACACGTGTATCATGCTTTCTGATCAAGTTACTGTACGCATCGAGCAACTACCGCCGGTGTCCCCATATAAACTAGCTAGGTGCAGACCACGACGCTACAGTAGAACAGTACTTAACGCACGGCAAACAACCATTGCTAAAACACAATATTAACGGGTGGAAACGGTCACGCCGGCAGCTACCTGACGTCGGCGGGGCTTATACCACGCCAGCGTCGGCTAGCTTACATAGGCGCAATGACGGCTTGCCATCGTCGGCTGAATACCGACAGGCCCGTCTCAGACCGACGCTGGCAAGCCCACATATGTCCAAAGCCTGCAAGCCCGCATCGGCCCAACGGTGGCTAGCCGATGTGGGGCCGATGTGGGTGAAAGTAGCGCGAGCGTGATTTGCCGACGTGCGGCCCATATTGGTGCCGTCATTTGCCGGCTTTGGTCCGAGATCGGTTCAATGGCGATCTGTCCATGTTATTCGCAAAGCCGCGGCCTTGTTATAAAACTCAGTGAAGGTAAATAGTGCCAGGAAGCTGGTGCAGCAATTTTGCCACATTGACATAACGAATTCCTTGTTCTCGAACCATGTCCTGGTAGATGTTAAAAAAAATATGTATTTCACAGGTTCTGACTAAGCTCGCTACTATCCTAGGTAGCAATACTCTATATTGTTCCCAGCAAGATCGTTTCACAACTAGCCAGCGACTTGCTGGGCCGCTTCATCACGACTGTTGCTCGCGACATAACGGGTGTCATGTGTGTGCTGCTTATGTCGAAGTGGGTATTCCTTTACTGAGTAGTCGTCTGTACTCCGGCTGCAATAGTTGGCGCCTACACCTAGTAGGTGACCAGGATGATATTAGCGCAGCCACAGCTTCACGGGAGCATCTAGCAAATGAAAGAACAGCACCTCCAGCGGATGTCTTGCGGTACAGACAGCGGGGAAGGCAACTAAGCAGGTAGGCACGAAACACTTTCTTTGGTGAGCCTGTGCACAACAAAATTACGTTAACAATGCAACAGTAACATCGAGCACAACTGTTGGTCGTCATAATCTTACTATTGGTGCAGCTCGTTCCCTGTCATACATGAAGGATCGAGGACTCCAGCGTTATCTTTGGGGGCCACATTAGTTATATAGGAAACTCGACCAACCTTGTGGGGCACAGTCTCATCAGAAAAAGTCTTAAATGATTGTAAAGTTCCAAGATTTTTCGGTGCTGCCTGCGTCTAAACGCGGTAACACGTATAACGAAATTGCAAAACAAAATTGCAAAAAGAAGTTCGTGGGGGCTTATCATATTGTAGAGGAATGCAGTAACATAATAAAAATAATATTATCATAAACAAAATAATAATCATAATGCCAAAAAAGGGAGGATGACCTTACTTTTAGGTCTGGCTGTCTCATGCCGGCGATTTCAAAGTGCGGGTGCCCTCTCAAGCGACTGTATACTTCGTTCTGCCCAGCTACGTGCCGGAAGTGCCCAGTAGGTTCACGGCAGCAGGCGCTCTTGGTCTCCCACAGCAGCGGGGTGGATGCTTGATTAGTTCACGAAGATTGTGGTGGATTAAGTTTCACCAAGGGGTCTTTACAGAACTTTATAGGGACACCTCTCGAGATGAGTGCACAAAAACAACTGAGCACTAGGGCGGTGTACTCCTCTGCCCTTTAAGAGAAGCAGGTGCGTTTCCGGTCGGCATTGGGAATCCTACCAGTGGTATCCACATGGTAGAGTGTATGCTTGCAATACGGTAGGTAACAGGTTAGATTCTTTGTTTCGACCGGAAACCCATTGGTTTTTTCTAATTGGTAGAGGTGTTCACCGCCCTGGTGCTAGGTTGTTCTTGGGTACTCATCTCGAAAGGTGGCCCTGTAGGGTACTGTAAAGACCAATTGGCACACCTTAACCTACCACAGCCTTGGTAAAATAGTCGAGCGTCCGCTCAGCAGAAGTACATAATCGCTTCGGAGGGCACCCACTCTCTGGGGAATTGGCGGCGTGGGACTGGCAGACCTAAAAATAAGATAATCATCGTTTTTTTTATTTTTTTGTGTGCGTCCGTTTGCATATATAGACCTGCAAACAATTTTGAGAGTAGGTGCTCAACGCTCTTGGGGACAATATTGACAAGAAGCCCTCCTCTGTGCTGTTTTTTTTTTGCTAGTAGCTGGCGGTCTTCAGTAGAGATATACAAAGGGGAAAGTTCTCCAGAAGGACACGTTATTGTATTCACTCTGAATTCGCGCCGTTGCAATATAAGCGAAGACACCAAACCGAGATACATGAATAATGAGCTCTATAACATCGAATTGAGCAATGAACCATTATAAACAAGAAATAATGCCTCTTATAGTAACCATGCCGTGGCCGAGCAATGCGATTTTGACTCCGGTTTGGGAGGTGGGGCGCTTCTTCACATCCGCACCGCCGGTGGGTGTTGTGTCCCCAGTTGGCTCTTAGCACGCAGCCTGGGATCGGGATCTACGTATACAAGTGTATAATGGCATAACTATAAGCAGGATGAATGAGCAGTCATCCCGCGCTTTACAAGGTTGTAATTATAAGCGGGCATTATAGGGAATTCATCTCGAGCTGTTACTGCATTATGCATCAACCAGTCCACATTTCAGGTGAAGAAATGGTGTTCTTCTAAACCTATACGTGACTTATGAAGGGGTCCATATCGTGTTCTTCGTTCGCTGGTATTCCTTACACTGGCCGTGTCAGATGTAC
The DNA here is from genome assembly GCF_013339695.2 of Rhipicephalus sanguineus. Taxonomy (NCBI): domain Eukaryota; kingdom Metazoa; phylum Arthropoda; class Arachnida; order Ixodida; family Ixodidae; genus Rhipicephalus; species Rhipicephalus sanguineus. Next base: position 40,566,599 of record NC_051182.1, read on the forward strand.
GGCGGCCCGGTGGGGGATAGTGCCGAAGCGATTGATAAATATCCGGCTCCAAAGACCCTGTACAACACACACCCATTCGAAAATACCTTTACATTAACTTTTATCTCTCAAAATTTCAGTTAAGAGGCAATGCAATATATATAGCGATATGCTGTCTTTTTCATCATTTCATTGTTACCAAACACTTGCACAAATGCACTCGCCTTGTTTTGTTACAACTTCTGAAAAGTGTGAGCGTACAAAAGGTAAGAGTACAGGTAAGAGAACACCTTTCATCGCATGAACTATAAGGAGCCAACGGGTTGTGCAACTAAGTAGAATCACACTTTATATGGCTCCACTATCACTACTTTCAAACCGCTCTGCGAGGAATGTGCGATAGGGGGTTTATCAAAAATTGCCATATAGATTACCTACAACGTACTGTCGAGGTTAATCAAGCAGATAGAGGCAGTGGATTGATACACGATAATTGAAGACCTACCTAAATTCTAGAAATATTTATCTATTGGCCCATTCATGAAAAAACTACAGACCTATGAAATAAGATGACGGAATACTCTCACCCATTGAAAAACCGCAGTTTTTTATGCCTTCTATTAAAACAGTGCACAAAAGAAGCAGACATTTTCGGCGTAGTGGGATCAAATCGAAAAAAATAGTCCCTTATAGTATTATGGAACAAAACAGTATGCCCTGAAATTGCCAATTTCTAGCGTGAAATCCCTCAGTAACAAGTTCAAAACGGAAAAAATTATTTGCGATAGCACTTGGCTGCAGCAAAATATCTTTTACTGGTCACTTCTTGCTTCCTCGTGTAGTTCCCCAAACATTGGGCAATTTATGTGTATTCTGACAAACATTACTGCAACTTCAGAAAGTAAGACTGAGTTAAATTGTCGTTCTGAAAATGCGCAATTTTTCATTGTTCACTTGAAACTAGATGAGGCTACCATCCGTGTGGTAACGCTCAATAAAGGCATTTCACAAAGAGCCCTTTCGCACAACCTCCACCAGATTTTTAATACATAGCAGATGTGTTTGCTAATTGCGTCTCTGTTCATGGTACAGACTACGGAGGAGCCGATCAGTTTTCGCTTCACTGCTGGTGAACTATGTGATGGAATACGATGTTCAGCACACTGTCTCATGTTCAGGGGAGGTCCTGGCCGCCCTTATTGGTAGGGTTTTGTGGGAGTACTTGGTGATAATCTGAATAAGTTTTCGCCTGTAATCTTAATGACGACACAACTTCACAGCTCCGAAAACTGAGGACAATGGAAAAAGAGCAAAGACTGCGAGCGCTGACATCAGGGTCGATTCTACAAAAAAAAAGCCGAGAAGTAAAACCTTTTTATATGGCGCACTTGGAAGCTTTTCCAATTAAAAAAGGAGGGGCATGTGCCAGGCTATATTTGCTGTGTAGGCTGAATATTGATTACAATCTATTGCTAAAATCTGGTGTCATACCACAGTCACTGTCTTTTGTGATGCATCAGCGCAATTCTGTGCACATTTGGGCCATTGAACACAGTTTTCCTTTCCCGCTTTTTTAGTGTAAAACATTTCGTTTCAAGTCAGCGCTCGTTCTGCCTGCCCTTTATCCTCTGTCCTCATTTTTTATTGCTGCGAATTTATTCCATCGTGTGTTACCAACACACCAAGGTTTCCGTGTTTGTCATCCAGACGAGAGGCTGTGCCTCATCTCCTCTAGATTGATGTTGAAAAAAGTACCAGTAGCTTAGCTCGGCTATTCCAAGATATATGTACACTATGTACAGGATATATGAACACTGGCAAACGCCCGGACATATATATATATATAGCCCCCTGATGCCTCTGCGCATGCGCACAAATTGATAGGCGCTATGAAGCGGCTCCGGCGCGGCGTCAGACTTGGTTACTGCGCAATGGAGGCGAACATCCGGGCACGCGCCAGTGCGTTTCCCGTGGCTATGACGTCGCTCTTCTGGAATGCGCAACCCAGCGAGGCGCGCGCGGTGACGGAGGAGCGCGCGGCGAGGGCGTCTCCGGCGTGCCAGCTGTGCGCCTTGTGACATCACTGCTCCGCGCCATTGTGCAGCACGGCTCTCCAGCAGCCAAGCGAAACTGCTTATCCTCAGCTAGTGTAGCTCACGCAAAAAATCTTTTTGTATGAAATATTTCCCATCTGCGGCACTGATACTGCGTATTCTGGGGGAAGGGGAGAGGAGATGGGGAAGGGGAGAGGGAAGGGGAAGTGGGACAGTGGGAGAGGAGGTGTGTGGAGAGGGTTCGCGCATGCGTAATAGGAGTGGTCACGCCGCACACCACCACCGCGCTGAACTCCGCCATAAGATGCTTCGCATCTAGCAGAGCCAGTAAGAGTTCTGTGAAGAAGCATTCGACGAACTATGTCCCACGAAAGCGCGAAGTATTGTACGAGATCCCGACATCGTGTGGTAGTGGCTACATCGGGCAGATGGGCGTTTCCCGAACGACCGTCTGCGCGAAACACGCCAACAACCTCAAGGCCAGAAGGGGCAGCAGGTTGGCCATTCACTGTGCGAAGTGAGGATGCCTACCACGTTTTCAGGAGACCCAGGTGCTGCGCACATACAAAAACTAGACTGCACGTGATGTTTTTGAGGCTTTCGCAATGAAGTGTAAAGATGATGCATGTGTTAGCGCGCCCTCCATTAATCTAACAGACAAGGAGTGTTGTTATCTCCGTAGCTAGTAGCTTATGACGGAACAAAAATGTGCCACAGAACGCATGCGCTGCTTGAAGTTGTTATATGTTTCCCTTCTCCGATTTTTCCATTTCAGTGTATATTTGCGCCTTTTTACAATAAACTAGCAGATGACAGTCAGCGCTAGTTTTGTGTACTTAACTTGTAAATGTCTGATTTGCGCTGTTGTTAACCATGGATACGTACGAACTCCTCGCAGTGTACGGTTGTAACTAAGCGCAAATGCTGGCTTCGTAGTTTGGTTTCACAGGTTATAAGTAAATGGTACAATTAAACCAATTTCCGCCGTGGAGAAAACTGTGACAGGTTTGTTGTCCGTACACTGTACCGCCCTATGAAAAGCATCAATCTCGCCTTTCTTGAGCTTTTTCTTGGCGAATCCAGGACGAAGGTATTTAATTCTAGCTCGTGTTGAGCATAAATACTGGTAGATCTCTATAGAAGTCTCCCAGTTCTGGTAATGTGTAAATGTTGTCGGTTGTGACGTAGTGACCTTTGTTTTGGAGGAGTTGCAAAATCTTCAATAAAACTTTCATCGACATTTCGAACGTTTCTGTTCCTACTGACGAGATTTCAAAGCTGGTGCTTTTCGCTGTATATATTACTGTGTTTAAAATGCAGCCGCCTTAAGACTCACACAGCAAGAATGGCGTGACGCCAAGCCTTCCTCTCTTTAGGCGCGTGTACTGCTTCCAAATGAGCCGTTTTCTGAATAGCAACAAGCTCGCACCACCACTTACCTCATGCTGAGGCACGTGCAACCAGCGCTGTTTGTCCAGAAACACCTTATTGAACACCCAAATTTTCTAAGAGAGGTTCAGAGTATCATTCGAAATTTTCAATGGTGTTGTTATCAAGAAAGTGCAACATTTTAATTAGTGGAAGTTAGCTTCAGGGCATTACCTCGGCAAATGCAGGACTCCCTGTGAGCCGGTTTCTGCACTAGTATATGCTTTCACAACGTTTATGTATAAGGCATTGCAGCAAATTTAAGCTAATAAAAACGAGAAGTTCTTGCGTAAGTGGAGACATTCTACAGAAATGAAAATGTCAACCTACCTTATTCCAATGCACCAGCAGTGAGGTATGCTGGTTTCTTCTACTACGATAACATCAAGCAGTCCAATACCTCAGTAGGCCGCCAGGAGCTCAAGCCCTTGTGTGGAAGAGTGTACTCTGATCATCATTTCCCGACAATCCTTGAATTTACAATGAATTGTGGAGCTCCGGGGAGGATGCTGTGGGGGTCTATACGGTAACATTCGCGGGACGTAGATATGCTATCATCGCTGCTTTCTTCCGCTTCAAAGTCTATCCCTAAAAACGTCGTCAATATATTCCTCACTTGAAGGATTAAACAAGTCACCGACATCCTCACCATTCGCGCTTTCATTATCTGAAAAAGAAGAATTTCCAGCCGAGAATGCCGCTCGGACGCGGAAATGTTTTTTTATAGTGAAGGTCTGTAGCATATGGTTCCTTCTCTGGCGAACAAAATGTCAAAAACCTTTCATCATCATAAATGGGTAAGTGCCCACGGATTGGGTAAATCCCACTGCTGACCACTGGTGCACCTAAAATTAAAAAGGAAACCATTAACCCAACAAATGGCTGCGAAGCGACCGCGGCAGGGCGAAGACCCCGAGTATGTACAACGAGAGACTAGTGAGCGGGAAAGGCAACGGCGCCTGCGAGTAGACCCCGATGTCATGGAAGGACTAGGACAATGACGTGTCCATAGATCTATGAGAGGTGCGAACGCTTGGTTTCAACGCGATGTTCCGTCTATCCAGTTTTGACATCCGTGTCGTGTCTGTGACTGTATGGTTTAACTCGAACATATCTGCGCTGAGAATCTCATGCTGGCAGACTGAGGCCTTCATGTAGTATGCGAGGAATTATTGGTCAGCTGCCAGCTCGTGAAAATATTACGTGCTACGTGACGGCTACAGGCCAAGAAAAGAGTGTCCCACACTCGTCGCCATGGCTGCGATCGGCGCAGACTAACACTGGCAGGTCTAAATGCACATATACCCCATAAAATGGATGGGAGGATGACCGCGGCTGTAGCTCAGTGGTAGAGCATCACACGCGTTATTCGATGGTCGCAGGTTCGGTCCCTAACGGCGGCAAATTTTCTTTTCGTCCACGCTTCTTTCTTCACATTTTTATTCTAATTACTTCAATAACATCCCCTAGGCTTTCTTGGCATTATTGTCTGCTAGTTCTCATTAGTATTGTGCCTAACAAAGAAAAACGCGTCCTTATATGTCATTTTATTTCCTACATTAATAGCGAGGGTGTCGTCCTGGCAAACTTGATGCCTTGAGGTAGTATGGGAGGGATGCTTCGTCAGTTTCCACCTCGAAAAAAGATCACATGCTACGTGACGCGCGCAGGCAACAAAAGAGTGTTGTAGACTCGACGCCATGGCTGCGATCGGCGCTGACTAACACTTCTAGATTTAAATGCACACATATACCCCATAAAGTAGACGGGAGGATGACCGCCGCCGTAGCTCAGTATTAGAGCATCGGAAGCGTTATTCAAAGGTCGCAGGTTCGGTCCGTGCCGGCGGCAAGTTATCTTTTCGTCCACTTTACTTTCTTCACGTTTATATCCTAATCACTAGAGATAACATCCCTTATGCTTTCTTTCGCCTTATTGTGTGCTATTTCTTATTAGTATTGTGTCTAACAAACAAGAACCACCCCTAAAAGTCATATTTTTTTTCCTCCATTAATAGCGAGAGTCGCGTTCTGGCAGAGTAGAAGCCTTCAGGTAGTATGCGAGGGATTATTGGTCACCTGGCAGCTCGTAAATACTTCACGTGCTAGGTGATGTCTACAGGCCGAAAAAGAGTGCTCCACACTCGCCACCTTGACTGCGATCGCCTCTGACTAAGACTCCCAGGTTTAAATGCGCATATATACCCCATAAAATGGATGGGAGGATGACCGGGGCCGTATCTCAGTCGTAGAGCTTCGGACGCGTTTTTCGAAGGTCGCAGGTTCAATTCTTGGCGACGGCAAATTACCTTTTCGTCCACTCTACTTTCTTCATGCTTATATTCTAATTACAACAATGACATTCCCTATGCTTTCCTTGGCATTATTGTCTGTTAGTTCTCATTAGTATTGTGTCTAAGAAAGAAAAACGCCTCCTTAAATGTCATCTTCTTTCTTTTATTAATAGCGAGGGTGTCGCTCTGGCAAGCTTGATGCCTTCAGGTAGTATGCAAGCGATGATTGGACAGTTACCACCTCGTAAAAAGATCACGTGCTACGTGACGCGTACAGGCCAAGAAAGAGTGTTGTAGACTCGCCGCCACGGCTGCGATCGGCGCTGAATAATACTCCTAGGTTAAAATGCTCATATATACCCCACAAAGTACACGTGAGGATGACCGCCGCCGACGCTCAGTGGTAGAGCATCAGACGCGTTATTCGAATGTCGCAGGTTCGGTCCCTCCGTCGCCAAATTATCTTTTTGTCCACTTTACATTCTTCATATTTATATCCTAATTACTACAGATAATATCCCCTATGCTTTCATTGCAATTATTGTCGGTTATATCTCATTAGCATTGTGTCTAACAAAAAAAATCTAGGCTTTAAAAGTTATCTTCTTTTTTTCAATAATTGCGTTCGGGCAGACGAGAGGCTCATGTTAAGGCAGGTAACGCAAAGATACACGGACACAAGCGAAGAAAAGTACACGGAACAAGCGGTAGTCCCGTGTACCTTTATTCGCTTGTGTCCGTGTTTCTTTGCGCTACCTGCCTTAACATGAGTTCCCTCAAACTAGCCCAGTTATTCGTTCTCGTAAGACCAGATGGCCTGAGGTAGTATGCGAGGGATTATTGGTCAGCTGCCAGTTCGTAAAATGATCACGTGCTACGTGACGCCTACTGGTCAATAAAGAGTGCTCTACACTCGCCGCCATTTCTGCAATCGGCGCAGACTAATACCTAAACGCACATATATGCCCCATAAAGTGGATGGAAGTGACCGCGGCCGTAGCTCAGTGGTAGAGCATCGGATGCGTCATTCCAATGTCGCAGGTTTGGTCCCTGCCGGAGGCGAGTTATCAGTTCTTCCACTTTTTTATTCACATTCATATCTTAATTACTACACAATGTATCTCCTATGTTTTCCTTGCTAATATTGTCCGTTTGTTCTCATTAGTATTGCGTCTAACAAAGAAAAACGAGCCCTTAAAAGTCATATTTGCTTCATTAATAGCGAGGGTCTCGTTCTGGCAGACTAGAGGCCTTCAGGTAGTATGCGAGGGATGATTGGTCAGTTGCCAGCTCGTAAAATGATCATGTGCTACGTGACGCGTACAGGCCAAAAAAAAGTCACAGCTTCGCCGCAACGGCGAAGCAATGAATGCGATAGCAATAAATTTGAATGTAACGCGAAGAACGGAAAGCAGCTCGAAATTGCCAGCGTGTCGCTCGAGCCCAGAGGACGCACGAAAAGAACGCACACAGGAGGAGCGCGTACTAATGCGTCACATTTCGACACTTGAAGCGCACTGCTCAAACAAAAGCAGGACGCACGAATCGAACGAACAGGTACGCACAGGACGGGCGCGAACTAATTGTCGCAGTTGTTACCTTTTTCTGCTTGAGTAGCGCGCACCACTCGCAAACGCGGCCGCTTCAGCGAGCGAAGTGTTCTTCGTACGCTCTGTGACTTCAGCGCGGACATCGCGAGGAAAGCACAAGACGTACAACCCCCCGCGCCCATTGCGCTCCTCGCGCCATCTCGCTGGTAATGAAGAAAATCTTATAAGCGCCTGCCGTCTCTGAGTCCGTCCAGCGGTAAAGGGTGTGTATATAGCGCTCGGCGTTAGCTACCTGGAGGATCTGTGTTTCGTAGCGCAGTGGTTAGCGCCACGCGCTGCGGAGCGAAAGGTCCCTGGTTCGATTGTGCGCTTCAGAAGCATTTTCTGAATTATTTTTCTTTGGCACTTTTATATATATATATATATACATACTTATACATATACGGTGCATGACGGCGGCGGCGACGGGGACGGACAAAAAACAGTCGAGACTGTCCATATTATTGCTATCGCAATAAAAGAATTCGAGAGTGATCACCGATAAGCGTGAACTCGGGCAACGTGGTTGTGTCTTCCGGGGTGAAATTACAGCCGCAGACACGTGGATCGTGGCGTTGAACGGATAGCGAGAGCGCGACGCTCATTGCAGCGACGAGCTGAAGGGATTCCTCTCGCCAGATGCCTCACAAACATTGCACGGCGTTGCCGTTTTACAAGTCACCAATGGCTAGATATGTGGTACACAACACGGATAGAGCAATTCATTGTGTTCAAGAAAAGACATCTCGAGATAAACGCTGTCGCTCAGCTCACGTAAACACGGAGCACGTTGTAACAAAGGCAGACGACGTTCGCTGCCCACAGGAGGTTCAGTGACGTATATTGTACATATCCAATCAGATCAGCCGCCTGCGTGACGTCGCGCTTCCAGTAAGACACGCACTGGAAATGGGCGGTTTGAAAACACGTTTGGCTGAGCCGCTGTTATCGGTGGCGATTCGCAGCTTTAAAGCCTTGTGATATACTACACAGTTTACGCACAGAGCTTAAATCGGCTTGTAAATGATCCTTAAGACTTGCTCTACCGGCCCAATGTGTTCATACAAATCGTCAAAACCGTTTCAGGGTCCCTTTAAGAACCCTACAGGGAGTCTCGGCCGTTGGTCATTACGATTACAGGAGTACACGTTCTAGTGTACAAATCTAGCAAGCTCCACAGCGATGCCGACTTCAGGGCTGCTTATCCCGACACCCTGTTGATCCACGCCATTCCGTCGAGTTGGGAGCTTATGCCTGAATCTTTGCCATCACTGACTTTCAACATGTGGTAGACGAACAACGTCGAGATCCATTGTTGCTCTCCATCATTGACCGCCTTCAATCCGGCAATACCGACCCTTCACTGAGCATGCTCTTGTTTCAAGACATTTGTACCGCCGCAACCTGCACGCCGACGGTGTTGCGGAAGGCGAAGATCGCATAACAAATGCCGCTCTTAGAAACCTAGATGACAACTCCCTGCGAGATCTCACTGATATTTTCAACACGCATTGGCGGAGTGGCACATTGCCAGAGGAATGGACACATGGAAGGGTCATCCTTATACCAAAGCCTAACAAACCAGTTACCGCAGAAAATATGCGACGTATTTCACTTACTTCTAGCCTAGGTAAACTCTTAGAGCAAGGCATTCTTGCTAGACTTAACGGTCACATGGACGATACCGGTCAATACCCAGACTCAATGATTGGTTTTAGATCAGGCCTATCCACGCAAGATGCCATGCTTCAGCTCACAACAGCTATTCTGGATCCCCTCATACCTGCACATACCAAAGCTGTCCTGGCAATTGACCTCAAAAAAGCATTCGATAACGTCAAACATGAAGCCACTCTAAATGCTTTGACAGACCTAAGGGTTGGTCAGAGAACTTATAACTATATAAGGGCTTTCCTGCAAAACAGAACGGCCACCATGTGTGTAGACAATCTTCGTACACGCCGCTACACACTAGCTAACATAGGCACCCCGCAAGGATCTGTGCTATCCCCTTTCCTCTTTAATGCAATACTTATTCCGCTTGCGCGGAAGCTGCAGAACATCCCCCATCTTGACCATACCCTGTACGCAGATGATATTACTTTGTGGACTACATATTGATCGGACGCCCAAATCGAAGAAACACTACAGACAGCTGCAATGGTAATACAGGATGAGGTCGCCAAGGTAGGCCTCAGCTGTTCACCAGAAAAATCAGAACTTTTCTTGATTCCACCAAAAGGTAACAGAAACCACACTTCCATCAAAATCTGCGTACAGGGTAGGGAGACCCTTCAGGTTCCTACCATTCGCATCTTGGGGCTCTACCTGCAACAAGATGGGAAGCATACCGAAACCATCAAACGCTTAAAGAGCACGCTGGCAGCTACCACGCAGCTAATACGCAGAGTGACAGGTAAAGATCACGGCCTGCGAGAAGCAGATACTCTGCGAGTGGTACACGCGTATACCATGAGTAGAATATTGTATTCTACACCTTACCTCAACCTTAATGTGACCGAAATCCAAACAATAAACTCTATAATTAGACAAGCCACCAAGGCAGCGCTCCGCCTCCCAAAAAACACCAGTAACGAACGCCTGGCAGAGTTAGGTGTGCATAACACCATACAAGAACTAACCGAGGCACATCTGCAGGCACAATATCTCCGACTATCCAGCACCCCTACCGGAAGACATATACTTTCAAAGCTCCAAATTCGCATCCCCGCCAATCATGATTCCCTGAAGTCCCTACCCAAGGAAATTCGCGAAACATTCTGTGTTCGACCGCTCCCCCGTAACATGCACCCCGACCGAAACCGCGAGCGACGGAAAGCCAGAGCAGAAACCTCCATAAAGCGTACGGCGGGGAACGGGATGCTATCTGGGTGGATGCTGCATGCGATCAGCACGGAGCCACAGCGGTGGCCTACACACCGAACACCCCTCCATTAATAAAAGAATTACCTCATGGAACAAAACCAGAAGAAGCAGAAGAGATCGCTATTGCGCTAGCGCTCGGCAGTTCCAATGCGACCTACATCCTCAGTGATTCAAAAACTGCATTGTTAAATTATGCTAGGGGCAGAGTTCACCCTACCACATTCCACATGCTGACCCAGAACTCCCGCAGCGCTGAGCTCATCTGGGTGCCCGCGCATTCGGGAAACCCTGACAATGAGGCCGCCGATTCTTTAGCCCGAGGGTCGAGAAACCGGGCACAGGTGGATCTCATGGAGGGTTTCTCGAAGGAGCGTGCGTGTACCTTTGCTGAGCTCACTGCAAATGCTCGTGCTGAAAGGCAAATATACCCACCCCCCCACTCTTCCCTTACTAGCAGGGAACAGCACCTATGGCGCCGTCTGCAAACGCGGACTTTACCTACCCCCTCCCTCCTCTCCCACTACCGACCCACCCCGCCTTCCTGCCCTCTGTGCAATGCACCGAGGGCAAACCTAACCCACATTCTCCTGGCCTGTCCGTCTTCTCCTCCTCCCGGCGGGTTGGTGCCACTCAAAACCTGGGAGGACTGGGAGACCTCGCTACGCTCCACGGAACCGGTAAAGCAGAAGATCGCCGCCCGCCGGGCTGCCAACGTCATGGACCTATTAGACATGAACGTTTGAGTGTGGTGGGGTCGCGCGGGGACCCAGGGGGCCTGGGAGGTCCTGAATTCCCTTGCAATAAAGTTTTTTCGACTCCACTCGCCGACGGTGCGGAACTTTACCCGTGGTCCCAAGCCATCTGCGCATGGATGTCCTGCAAGAATTTCACATTGCCCAAACTTCCGAACCTTTAGGCTTCTCCAGAACCTATGACCGTGTTCGACGACGGGTATTCTGGAAGGGTGTTTATCGCTCCGTTCGCCGCTACGTTGCAACTTGCGACCTGTACCAGCGCCGAAAGAAACCTATGACTCCTCCTGCCGGTCGCCTTCAGCCTATCGAAGTCCTAGCCGAGCCGTTTTATCGAGTGGTGTCGGACTTGTTAGGTCCCTTTTCAAGTTCGACAAATGGAAATAAATGGGTTGTAGTAGCGACGGATTATGCCACTCGGTATACAATCACGCGAGCGATACCGACCAGCTGCGTGATTGACGTTGCAAATTTACTTCACTAAGACATCATTCTCCAGCATGGCGCTCCTCGTCACCTACTCACAGACGGTGGTCGATGTTGCTTCTCCCGTTTGATTGATGACCTACTTCGATCTTGTGCTACTCGTCACAACCTTACCACGCCTGACCACCCTCAGACTAACGGACCTACGGACCGCCTCAATCGCACACGGGCAGACATGCTTTTCATGTACGTATCTGGCGACTACACCGACTGGGACATTGCCATGCCGTTCGTCACCTTCGCCTACAACTCGTCGCGTCATGAAACAGCAGGCTACTCACCCTTTTATCTTGTTTTCGGCCGTGATCCGTTACTACCTTTGGGCTCCCTGCATCCGTCTGACCCACCATCCACCACTTTGTACGCTCAAGATGTCATCACGCATGCTCTCATCGCACGTACAGTTCGCGCGCTCGGCTCTCGTCGTCCCAGACTGCACATAGGTCCCTCTATGATAGTCGACATAGGGATGCCGATTTCCCTCCGTGCTCTCTCGTCCTACTGTGGCTCCCATCTCGAAGTGTTGGCCCCTGCGAATAGCTCTTATCGCGATACGTCGGGCCCTACCGAGTCCTGCGCCAGGTCCCCGACGGCTAACTCAACGACTGCTACACCCAAAACTGACATAGTCCACGTTCCTCGTCTCAAGCCCTGCCATAGTGGCACGCCCATTTCACCATAGCAGGCACCGGGACGGTGCTTTAGCGGCCGGGGTAATGTCACAGGTATGGAAAGGTGACTCAGGCACGGGCGCTGAAATGAAACCTAATGGAGGAAGACGACAACGTTGATGTTGTGGGTTGGAGTCTTGAGCTGCCCTGTTGGCCTACAATCCTGTCCTGAGGATTAACTCGATCAGTTCTAATTGCATAAATCCTTCCCGTAACAATATAGTTCATGAGTATGAGTGAGTTCCACATTTTTTACCGTCTTGTGATTCTGGGTGACATCATTCGTGATGAAATCGGGAATGCGACCCAACCATTACTCCCAATGTGCGTGGAAGCATGCTCTAACTTGGCACCTTCGCTTTTCTCGTGACAGTCTCGAGCCTGAGCGTGCGTTATGTAACGGCAAGCTTTTAGTTTATGGCGTCTTGAACTGCGTCGCTTATATTTGTGTGCTTTTCGTTGTAGGGGCCGATTAAGATAGTGTACCGTTTTTTTATTCATTATCGTTGTGAGAGCGGGATGAGGTGTTCTTGGGTGACGATGTGGTTTCTAATCTTTGTTCAGTGATGAATAGGCGTGAATTCCGAGAATAAACTTCAGTTTGAAGTCAGCCCTCGCCCGGTCTCTGTTCCTTGCTTGTGTCTTCGTGTTTTGCGCTACATGCTCAAGAATGCTGGAAGAAGTGGTGAGACTTAGCGGCGCCTTCATCGTCGTACGATTGCTTACCATCTGCAAACGAACGGCCAAACGGAACGGCTCACTAAGACTGTTACCGATATGCATTACATCTATCTTGACGTTGAACATAAGAACTCGGACAGCGTCCTTCCTTTCGTAACTTCCGCATATAACAGCGTCGTGAAGCAGACTACAGGATTTACTGCTTTCCGCTTCCTTCACGGCCGCGACGTTACTACTATGTTAGACGTCATGCTTTTACCTGACGCCTTTGCGACCACCACCGAAAAAACTATCCAGTATGCTCAACGCGACAAAGAAGCTCGGAACTAGCTCACTTGCGCATTCGATCTGAGCCAAACTACGACGCTCAGCGGTGCAACTTTCGCCACGGAGAAGTCGCCTACCATTGCTGGGGAAAAGTATGGATTTTGAGTCCTGTTCGCCGACGTAGCAGGTCGGAGGAATTGATGCGCTCTTATTTCGGGCCTTACCGGGTTCTTCAACACCTCAACGATGTCAACTACCAAGTTCTTGCAGAGACCAGCGCGCGATCCTGCCGTCGTGCAACACAACCTAACATCGTCCACGTGGCTAGGGGTAAGCCATACTACTCACGCTGATGACTTGCTCTTGCCTTCACAAGTTCGTATGCATCAGCATACATAGGAGAGGGGGAGTAATGACACGTGCATTCAGTGAGTATCTGGCTGTCGCGCGGATAGTTTCGCCATTATTTGTGCGCGGTGAACGAATCGCTGGTGGCTGGGGAAGACGAAGACGTGCTGCTCGACCAGAGCTGTTCAGCTGTTTGCCGTGCTGCTACTTGTTCTCTATTTCTTACCGTGACAATATGATATCGTAGTATAAGTTAACTAAAAGGGACCCTAAACGGCTTTGAAGATTTTCTACAAACGCACTTAGTCGGTAAAGCAAGCTCTAAGGATCATATTTATTTGTACACCAATGTAAGCTATCCGCTTCAAGTGTGTAGTTTATTACAAGATGAATAGACAGAAAAAAAATTTATTGAGAAAAGCACCTACGAGGTTGCCTGCCCGGTCTCAGATTACTGAGGCATTAGGCGTGGTGAGGCATAGGCTTTACTCAGCTGTCCGGCCCGGCTGGTTTGCCAAGACTTTAAACATGCAAACCGCTAGAGATATCAGTGGCTCAGCTGAGCGAGTTTTCAATTCCCCGCCTTCATTCTACTTTGAATGTTCCATTTGACGAAGCACTGGTGACGGATCTGATTGGATGTGTCCAGTCTACGTCACTGTACCTTAGTTGAAAAGCCAGCGTCGTCTGTGTTACAACGTGCTCCGTGTTGACGTGGGCTGCGCGACAGCGTTTATCGAGGTTTCCCTTCTCAGACACCATAACCTGCCCTAGTTACGTTAGGTGGTACCAATGTAGCAATTGGCGACTGTTAAACTGCGACATCGTGTAAATTTTGTAAGGCATCTGGCGAGTGGAGTCGCTTGAGCTCGTTAGTGCAGTGAGCGTCGGGCACTCGCTATCCGATCAAGATCAACACCAGGAACGACGCGTCTGTGGCTGTAACTTCACTTCTCATGACACAGCCACATTATTTGTTTGCCCGTATACTTGGCGTTTGCAGGTTGTCGGCGCACAAGAGAATAAAATGGGAACGGCTAGAAGCGTCGCGGCACCATCTGGAGTAGATCACAACCACCCAGTGATGCGCGTCGTCTCCGTCGAGCGCGCTACCGCTGCTAAGAAGGATGGTGACATATAATGTCCAGCCTTGGTTCTCCAGCCTTTCTTATGTTTTATTATTACTTTAGAGTAATTGTAGTGATAATCGCTTTGTGGTCACTGTGGTAGACCGTGATTGGTTCCGCGACCATTTTCAGCGAGCCGAATTTGTCCCTCTCGTAGAGCATTGGATTCACGTTGTACTTCTGGTGTATTTCATTTCTGTGTTCTACCTATGGCAGTGTTAGAATGAACTGAATGAGTTGCTAGGCGGGTCTCTCTTTCATATGAGAAAGCGGGGAAACACACGCGGGGAGAAGGAAAGGCCATTTCACGTCATTCGAAGGCCTCGTGTGAAGTGCAAAGCAGCTGCAGCATAATGTTTACCGGGAACACGTGCGAGGCTGCTCCCTTTGTGCACAGGCGCCTTATCATCCATCACGCGTCTTTTATGCGTGTTTTATGGTTTGCTTCATTGAAACCAACACTGAGCTCTATGCTGTATGCCTGATTACAAAGATATGGATTTTGCCTTCAATTGTTAAAGGGCCCCTAAACCACCCAAAAGTGGAAATTTAGTTGTGGCGTTGCAGTTGTGCACGAGTCTACAGCGAAAGCTAGCGGAGTTACACGCGTTTTCTCCTTTCACTCTTTCCTTCGCTAGGCTGCGTTAGTGGGCTTGTCTGTCCGCCTCTCCGAATGCCCTTCCTCAGCGTCTGAGGTGAAAGCGCGGCAAGGAGCGCGCGCATCTGCTAGCCAGTGCCTCCTCTATTAATAGAGGAGGCGTTGTGCTAGCAGATGCGAGTGTCTGTAGCAAGTAGTGAGATTTGTCGAATTTCTGTGGCACATACGCGCCATAGGAGTCTTTTGCTGACGCCACGAAATTTCGGACCAATGAGAGCTATTCAGCTTCGCTGTAAAACATGCTGTTAATTGAGGCTTTTGTTGACGGCGCCCACTGTGCAGACTACAATGGCACACACTTACAAAGCACATGTCACTGCCGGAATTCAACATGGTGGCGCTAGCTACGTGATGCGGACGTGCAAAGGGTTACGTCACTAGAGAGTATTAGAATCGGGGATCCAGCGTCTTGGGTCCCCAAGCTGCGTTGAGTAGGCTGCTCTTCTGTTCGGAGGAGCAGCAGAGTTTGAGAATTAGGCCAAACGCAGGCGGCGTTGGGTCAAACGTACGGCTCGCAACGCAGGGCAAAACCTAAATTATGCGATACATGGGCCATACTGCGTCAGTGTCTTCTCGCTGGCGACCGAAGACGTCTGGGGAGCGACTCACGCTAGTTTTCGATGTTTGGGTCTTGGGTAGTTATGCAGAACTACCGGTAAATTGACTATCGATAGCATGGATAGTTTTCTTGAAACTATCGATAGTGTAAACAAACTATCGATAGTGAAATCGGTAATATCATCGTTAATATTACTAGCGATATTAGTGCCACGCGTGTTTATTGCTTTGTTTTGATGTATTAGGGTTTCACCCACAAAGCATTGTTTGACGCAGACCGCACCGTAATGTTTCAGAAACCCCACGATTGTTTGAGGTCATTCTGTTAAAAATTACGCGCCGGACGCAGTCAAGTTTACTCGAGAGCTTAAGCGAGCACCAGCGCTAACGTTGGAAGGTTCGACGACACTTGTGTAAAACACGACGCGTTCCGCCGATGATCAGATTACTCGATGGCCGACGGCTGCTCTCGCCGCTATCAGCGTGCAGCGTGTATAGATTATATTTTCAGTTTTCACTGTCTGGGCACAAGTTCGTCCATATAAAGTGCTCCGTTTTTCCCCGTCTTGATGCAGCATTCTTCACCGTCACAACCACGTGACAACACTATCGATAGTGGTGTCAATGATGATCCTGTTGCTGGCCGGCCTTATTGCCAAAATATTTGCGATAGCCTATCATCATTTTCACTTAATTTAGGAGCAATTTTCGGCGAGAGAAATAAATTATTTCCGCAGTGAAAATGGCGGAATATGTCAATCAAAAATTCATATCCAAAAGCAACCAGTTACCCCTTACAATTGACAAACTTAGTTCTCGATATGTTTGTTTTATTTTGAAACCATAAAATGCAACATAAATTTGAAGCCGCGCAGTGCCACCACGTGTAACAGCTTCCTTTCCGCTACAGCTAAACACTAACTTTATATTCACGTGTCAGCAAAGCACTCTGGTGAAGAACACAACATGTCAACTTTTTTGCCCTTCAGCCTGCTCCTCCGGCTCCATTATGTGCCAGGCGCGCGGGGAACCAAGTTTAATCTGCATTGATTTCGCCCTGTTGATTTTATACTATCGATATTACCATGGAATGTACTATCGATAGTATTTTTTACCATCGATACTTCGATAGTGACTCAGCTATCGATATTACCATCGACAGTTCTGCATCACTAGTCTTCGGACAAGGCGAATGAACGCAAGAGCCCAGGAGTGGTTTGAGTTTCGTGGCACGCGCCTTGGCGGCTGGCAGATTTATTGGGTTTCCAAGCTCCTTAGGGCCCCAATTATGAAACTCTCTACTGTCTCGGCAGTGCATTTTTGGGGGGTCACGCATATTTACAACATCAAAAAAAACATGGCTGGTCCCTCCGTCATGGGAATCGGTATAACACGAAAGTTCAATGTGTCTTCACAGAAGTAGTGCTTATTGTGTAGTGATATATGAGAGCTTGTACAATGTCTATTCGTGTTTGGCAGCTATAGCACCGTTTGACGTGAATGCACCCATGTTGACAGCATGTCTCTATCGCGACGACTAACGCCCATGATCATTATTAAACCCTTGTGGTAGCTGACGGTGTGAACATATATTTGGACACAGCGAATCGTGAATCCCGCGTAAGGATGATATCAACAAGCTCGTAATCAACACTGGTACCCGGTATGCGCTTCTTCAAAGCGTCGTCAATTAAGGAGAGAAACGGCACGGTGTGCGCATTCTAGTAATAGGTAGGTGACGCCTGTGCTCATGCATACATAACACACACTGCGCTTCAGCAACACGGGAGGTAGAGGTTCGTAGCCTGAGCCGCAAACGCGTGCGTCCCGCTGGCCTCTGTCTCGCAGGTGCGGCTCTCGCTCCACCAAGGCACGACATTCGCCCGTCGAAATCGCGTCCTTTCTGCAACGCATACTGCAGCAGTTTTGTTAATCGGTGCTCTCGCAATTGAAGCAGTCGGCCGCGGAGAAATCCCGTTGGTGCACGTGGAAGCTGCACTACTCCGATGAGCCGACGCACGCTAACACGAAGCCAAAGGCAAAGAACGTAACTGCGTCAAGGGTGCCTCGGCCACGCCAGCGCGGCCAGTCTACCTCTCTGGTATCGAGACGCTTTAACCATTACCTCCGATATCGCCTGCAATCTCGGAGGAAGCGCTAGTAAGTGTCGATCGTGAAGCATTACTTCTTTTCACACCTCACAGACGGCGGCACCGCCCCGCTCCGCCCGCCGCGAAAGAGAATGTGTGAAAGATATAAGGCGCGTTCGCGCCGTGTCTAGTAACGCCCGAGTTAGCTGACTCGGTAGGGCGTCGGGCGCTTGCCGTCGCGGCCGCAACGTCGTGGGTTCGATTCCCAGCGGGGTATCTTTTTCTTAGTATTTTTCTTTCTCGCCCGTTCGCGTCCATTTTATCAACGTCATATCCGTGACGGATGTACTTGGTGGACCCCAGCATAAAACACTTTCGTGTTAAAACAGGGTTCGACGGCAGCCATGGAGCCTTCCTTGAAAGGCTGCATTGTTGAGGTGTGCCTGTGCACGCTGTGCGCTAGAGCACCCTTTACTTTCGAAAAGTAGCTGCAGGATCTGCTTTCGCGAAAAGAATATTGCTGGGCGGGAGAACCTCCTTGTCGTGTGTCACTGCACATGAACGCTTTTCCGGAAGATGTCCGTTCACGTAAGGAATGTTAGAGCGCCCATGTGTCAGAGGTATAAAACAATGAAATGACCGTGTGCGGCGCAGGCCGGGAAAAAAGATATCGGTCCATTCCCATGAGGAAATCGCAAGTGCAGGATGTATAGATCTCTTTAGACGCAAAATTTTTCGAAAAGCCGGGTTAATTCATTACTGTAAAAGGTTTACTGCGAATTACCACAACTGTTAACAAGATAGCATAGACGTTTCGCCACCTATGCGCCTATGCTCGCCTGGGCCTGCCTTCGACAGAAGGTGAGGGGAACGAATGTGGGGGAAAGAAAACTCTTGAAACCATGGTTCATTCGTGTTGACCCATTGGCTTCCAACTCTTGCCACTACAACCGCGGCCCCCTACCGGACGTTTACAAGGACGTACGTGGCTAGTGGACTGGTCGATCTCCGCTGATTTGTTGCTACTGCATACTGAGGATGCCACCTGCATAGGTGGCAAACCATCTGTGTCATTTTGTTAATAATTGTTGTGTTTAGTCGGAGTAAATCTTTTGCAAATCCTTCAGACGCTGGTTACGGGACCAACTGAGCCGTCACTCTCACCTACGCTTAAAAGGGGCACGGAAAATATATTTCAGGGCGGAGTTTAGGGAATATAAAGTGCGGCGTGACTGTAACCATATCGAGGTCTCCCCTTGCCGAGTGGAGAATCTGGGGAGTTTCTATACTGCTCACCTGGACAATGCTGCAGGACATTTTCCTGTTAGGCAGTCTTGTCCAGTGTCACATAGAAGCTGAATGTATAAAAAGTTAGCGTCGCCCAGTAACGCCTGGCGTTCTAACCTTATCTGAACAACTAGTTCAGGAAGATACGTCAGACCAGCTTCTGCAACAACGTATACGGTATAGATCAACCTGCTTGATAGTTGCCTGCAAAAGTAGACCACCGGGAAAAAGTACTCTGCAGACACCTAAAAGGGGCCCCTGCAACGCCCTTTCAAGTAACCGTCGAACGGTTTCATTAAAGGAGTTTATTGCCACACTAATCGACTGCACGTGTTTTCTCGCCATGCCCGAGGTTTATGACCTCTTGAAGCGCTTTCTCTCTCCTTTCGTACAGCGAGCGCTCTGAAAGTTATGCGGGAAGGTGGCAAGATCGCAGCTACGTCGCTTCGGCAGCACGTGCCATGATCTTGAGCACTTTCTGTTATTTATTTTTTGCTTTGAACGGGCGGCTTACTTTCAGTGTGATCGCGAGCGCGCTGGTGAAATTCTAGCGCTATATAATGCAGCACGGGCATGCCAGCCAATGGCTGTGATCAATGTGCTCATGGCGCGGTTATTTTGGCTCATGGCATCTGTTGTCGAGAGAAGAGAGCGATTTTAGCTGACTTTGCAATTTAATTGAAAACTCCATGCCACCTGCGGTACTGTGAACGTTTGGCTCATCTGTTCGCAGAAGCCTCGACTACCGATTGGCAGCATTTTCTGACCATGCTCAAAAACTGTTGCAGGGCCCATTAAAAGACTCTTAAGGGACCAATAAGGGCGCCTAAGGATTTCGGTATTTTCACTCACGCCATGCCGCAAGGACAGGGTGGCCAAAGTACACGCGCAGCTTGTGCGCTCACATGTTTTTCTATTTTTTGGACCTACGACAATCTAAAATTGCGGACGTTTAAGGCTTTCGCCTTAAATAGCTGAAAGCATTTTATGGGTGTTTTTTTCTGCAGATAGAGCAGCAGTCAACTACTTATCTCCCGGATTGCAAGGTGTGCTGTTCCAACACGACTCTTCTTTATGGGCCCGTATTTAGCACCGTTGCTCTGGATGGAACAAGATGTGGTGAAAATAATCAAGTAAGTGCTCCAAGTGAACACTATCCTGTGCGGGAATTTACTGATCTACTATATCAGATGCTCGGAACGAGCCGGTTCCGAAGGAAGGCATGTCAAGTAGAGAAGTGAAGAGAATGACTTGGCTAGATGTAGTACGGGTCCACTATTGGCATAATGACGCGACGGAGAAAAATGCGGGGCCTGTAAGCACTGCGCGACGGGTGTTCTCTGCAATGTGCTATTGCCTGGGTAGAACAAACCAAGTGCTCATTGTAGACAAAATGGACAGAGCTTATCAAGCGTCACATGTAATTAGCGTAGATACGACATACTCCGTACTATTTGACCTCGAGTAGTGTGATACCATATCTAGACTACTAACAAGCTGTGGCAGCATTCAGCTCGACTGAATTTATAACGATTCGTCCTTTTCAATGAGCTTGCTTTGCGCTCTACATCAACAGCTTGTAGTGAGGGACACTGTTCCGAACCTGTGGCAGGTGCAGGCCTACGCATCGCAGATCATCCTTGCTCAAAATTCTTGCGTAATGAGAAGGTGCAGTACAGCAGAAATCATACGAAGATCGCAACAATTCATGGTGATCGATATTAGTAACAGCAACTCAGCAAAGATCATGAGTGATGGAAACGGCTACTTCAATCCCCTTTTAATTTCTACAAAAAGTTTAAACGCTATTCAATACATGTGTGCTTTAAAACACGGAATACATAAAGGAATAAACTAAATAATCACAATACTATTCCTGTAAAGATGTGTAGGCAGAGGCTCTAAAAAAATCACAGTTTCGCCGCAAGGGCGAAGCAATGAATGCGATAGCAAGAAACTAATGCTATACAAAGTGAGGCTCGCCAATGGATACTCTCAGTTTGAACAGCGCTCCTGTTGCAAAGGCGGCCAAAGCAGCGAAGGAAACTAGCGTGCTTCAAGTGTCGAGCTGTGACACTTGATAGTTCGCGCTCATCTTCTGTTTGTTCGTTTAGCGGCGTCTCTTGAGCTCGAGTGACTTTCGTACGCTCCGTAACATGAGCGCGGACATCCCGGTGAAAACTGGAAACATCCCTCTTGCCCTCGCCACGAGAAAACCGCGCGAGCAGACAGCGGAAGGCCAAGGTTCTCCCTGCGCAAATAAAAAAAGCGAGCGAGCTCGCCGACGACTTTTAAATGCGCCCGTCGCGCTCCTAGCGCCATCTCGCTGGTAATTAAGAAACGCTTATAAGCGCCGGCCGTCTCTGAGTCCGTCCAGCGGTAAATGGTGTGTATATAACGCTCGCCGTTAGCTACGTGGAGGACCTGCGTTCCGTGGCGTAGTGGTTAGCGCCACTCGCTGCGGAGCAAGAGGTCCCTGGTTCGATTCCGCGCTTCGGAAGCGTTTTTCTGAATTATTTTTCTTTGGGGCTTTTACATATATATACATACTTATACACAAACGGTACGTGACGGCAACGGCAAAATCCAGCCGAGACTGTCCATATAATTGCTATCGCAATATTACTCGGTAAACAGGAGAACCGCGAATATTATGATACGTGCTTCGCCTGTAGTAAGTATGAATAAGAATACCATCTGGGCACTGCTTAAACCTCGCCATTTACACGTTGAAATTATTACAGAGGAGGTGTTACGTGCTACTTTCCGGTGGATCGTTGCGCCTAGGCCGTGAACCCGAGTGCCACCTTTTTGTGCAGTTTGAAGCATTAAAGTAGAACCTTTTGCGCTCTCGCTTGATTGGAGGACGAAACTAATGCATCATGAAAGATACTCGCGCAATAAAGAAATATGTGAATCAAACGAAATAAGTTTTCTTGGCAGGGGTGGATTTGAGCCCGGGCCCACAAGCTCTAAAAGTGAGTGTCTTCAGAACTGGGACACGTGCTCTTTAAAGCTACGCACCCTTTTTAACACGAAAGTGTTTTATGCCGGGGTCCACCA
The DNA here is from genome assembly GCF_013339695.2 of Rhipicephalus sanguineus. NCBI lineage: Eukaryota > Metazoa > Arthropoda > Arachnida > Ixodida > Ixodidae > Rhipicephalus > Rhipicephalus sanguineus. The sequence goes on from NC_051182.1 coordinate 40,588,816, forward strand.
AGACTACACTGACGTATTTCCGTCACGCGGAAATGACGTCAAAAAAATCCGGCAGATCCTACGCACTGTGGGAATCAATGTAATGCGAAGCAACCAGCAAAGTGCTGCATACATCGCCTTGTTTGCCTTTGAGCCAAATGAAATCATTTATGCCATTGCATCTAGTTCACCATATATCGCATGTTTGCCATGCACGCATTCATGCACAATATGGTATACACCATGCTTATGAAACGTATATTCTGGTATATACAATGCATGACCTGCCATTTATGTTCACGCACTCCTGTCATGCCATACACTTTTTTGGTTATATCCAGGTAACAAAACGGCCGGAAGTGCACCATGACCGTGTCATGTAATTTATACTGTACATGACATACATATGACATGATTCTCATGTAATGACCAGTCATTTATATTCGTCAGACAGTCCCATGGCGCAATACCAATTTTTGGTGTATATCTGGTGTATATCCAACAACCGAAACGCCCGCGAATGCACCATGAGCGTTGCATGTAAATCATTACATACATGACATGCATGTCATGGTTTTCATGTTAGCACCTCTCATTCACGTTCGTCGTAGAGTCGCGTCGCGCATTACCAATTTCGGTGTATATCAAGCTAGCGAAACGGCCGCGAATTCACGATGAGCGTGGCATGTAAATCATGACATACAGACATGCATGTCGTGGTTTTCATGCTACCACGTGTTATTCATGTTCTTCACACAGTCACATCACGCAATACCAATTTCAGTGTATATCAGTCTAGCGCAACGGCCACGAGTGCGCCATGAGCATGGCATGTAAATCATGTTGTACATGTCATACATGTCATGATTTTCATGTAACCACCTCTCATTTGCGTTCGTCGTACAGTCGCGTCGCGTAATACCAGTTTTGGTGTATATCAAGCTATCGAAACGGCCGCAAATGTACCATGAGCGTGGCATGTAAATCATGACATGCATATCATGGTTTTCATGTTACCACCTGCTATTCACGTTATTCACACAGTAACATCGCGCAATGCCAATTTTGGCGTATATCAATCTAGCTAAACGACCGCGAGTGCTCCATGAGCGTGGCATGTAAATCATGTCGTATATGAAATGCATGTCATGATTTTCATGTTACCACGTGTCAGTTATGTTCGTCATACAGAAATGTCTCGTCATACAGTTTTCGTATATATCCATTCATTTAAACGGCCGCTAGCGCCCCGAGACCATGCCATGCAAATCATGCTGCACACGACATGCGTGTCATGATTTGCAAGTTAGGTCTTGTCATTATGTTCGTCATGAACTCTTGTCACTCCATACCAGTTTTGGTATATATGAAATTAACTGAACGGCCGCAAGAACCCCAAGGCCGTGGCATGTAAATCATGTTGTTGATGACATGCGTGTCATGATTTTCATGCTCTGACCTGTCATTTATGTTCGTAATATGGTCATGGTATGCCACACCAATTTTGGTATACATCCCACTAACGAAACGGCGAGGAGAGCACAAAGTCGGAGGCGGCTAGATAGATAGATAGATAGATAGATAGATAGATAGATAGATAGATAGATAGATAGATAGATAGATAGATAGATAGATAGATAGATAGATAGATAGATAGATAGATAGATACGCTCAAAGTCGCAGAAGATCGCTAAGAAATGCTTCGCATATAAAAGGCACACGATCAGATAGTAAAGAAAAACGTTCTGTCAACGGGAGTAGAACCTACGACGTCTGGGCCCATGACATCAGATACCGGGCAAGCTATCCAGTGCGCCACGGTCAGTTTTTTTTTTCTTATGTATTGTAGTGCGCCATGGTCAAACACTGTCGTAGCTTTACAAACGCGCCTTTTATATCACACTTTCCTCTCGCAGTGCTCTTGGACGGTGGGGTGGTGTTGGCTTCTGGGAGCGGTAAAGTTAAGTAAAGGATCATGACCGTGGCATCCGCGATTGGCCCCTGCAACGAGTCGTTGCTACGCGTCCGTCCCATTCGGCGCGTTTCCAATACGAGTGCAATTGTGTCAACTCGTAACACACCGCGGAGTGGCGACATTATCCCATGCCTCGGCCTCGCTCATAGCATTCATCCATATTAAAAATAGTTCTACGACGCGCGCCTGCCTCGCCTGGCTGTAACACCGCGTTCCCCGCTTACGCTCGCCTCCAAAAAATCGCAGCAGGGCTCGAGAGGAGACACGACACGCATTGCGTTTTAACGCGATATTAACGCGATAGCGTTAAATAGCTCGTATCGCAGAAATTCCGCCGACGGTGTCGGCACCGTTGGTTGTGAGCGAAAAATCATCATCTTGTCCGTGACCGAAAAATGGAAAAAGCTGCAAATAAAATAAATAATAAAAATGTAGGGTCCGAGTGAGAATAGAACCCAGGCTGTCTGCGTGGCAAGCAGGTGTTCTACCACACAGCCACGCCTCTGCTTGGAGCTGCATTGAAAGTAACTTTAATGCTTCACAAAAAAATCACAGCATATCCACGTGGTGAATGATGATGACAGGGGCGAAGCGAACTCGCGCTGCAGCACGGCGAGGGCATTGGCGCGAGCGTGGTCCTTCTTGATGGAAGATATTGTAGCGCGCGTTGTGGTATGCAGTAGAAGAAGAAGACGACGTTGACGAGTGACACTCTCGTGCGTGTTAGCCTGTGTGGCGTTCTTTCTTCTTTACTACGTGTCGTGCAGCTTGTCGAGCACCTTCGGCCTCGCGGGCTAGCCATTACAAAAGGCACACACATTACTGCGCGTATTCCCTTAAGACCACGTAGTGGGTGCATCGCAACTTCGAAGAAGTTGCTCGCGCATAATTGCTCCTGGATTAAAGCATGCTACCCATTACATAAGGCACATACCTTAGTGCGCGCATTCTGTTAAACACTCGTAGTGTTCGAAGTACGCACTAGGGGCAGGATATCGCTACGCGTTCAACTCTTAAAGGCGAAGCATAAGCGTCCCCCAACTTTTCCTCTAGTCCGAACGGCGGGTAATGTAGGCTCCATAACGTTCTGCGTGCAATCAGCTACGTTCTTGTGGCTGCCACGCCGCTTTCCCTGATCAAACTCTCACCGTTAATACTACAGCTACCACAAACGTTTGTGTAATCATTGATCATGGCGTTAGCCGTCGGGATATAAATGTACCACCAAGCGTCAACTTCGGAAACGTTAAACGTGCACGTTAAACGGGGCTATAGCTGCCAAACACCAATAGGCATTGCGCAAGCTCTCTTATGTGAGTGTAAAGTGAACATTCAACTGCTTCTAGCAAGGATACGTTTTAGTTTCGTGTTATACCGACTCCTATGTTGGAGAGATCAACCATGTTTTGTTTTTCGTTTTTGTTTTTGTTTATTGTTTATTCTCCGCAATACATAATCATTAAGGAGTATGAGCAAAACGCGTCAGCCTACTTTGTTTTGCGTGATACATTACCACAACGGTGACGGTAAAAGCAAGAACATGGCAGGCGCGAAAAAATTCAGTGTTTCCTCAGGCCATTGTTTGCAACATTTTCTTAGTCCTCAAAGTGTGGCGCGTGCTGCAATCTTTGTCTATGACGCGTGTTAGCGTGCAGAAATTTCGCAAGGTGCTCGCTGTTTTCATTGGGGGTTCTACTTGGGAGAGGATCAGTATGAGGAATCAGTTTCGATCTGTCAAACAGGGTGGTCTTGATCTAACTCACCTGCTTATTCGTCAACCTGTTTTCCGTTTTATGTTCCTGAGGAATCAGTAAGACTCCTTTTTGCGCTCTCTAATGCAAACTCGACTAAGCGGTGCGCGTCCAAGCTTTATTGTATTTAGTGTACTCAAAAGAGAGCTGCAAAAGGTGCGAGTGTGCGGCTAATAAGATGATTGCGAGCGCGCGTAGTATGAGTAGTAACAGAACATTTCAGCATCCGGTGCGAACGAATCGAAAACGAAGTGGTTGTCTTCCCTCGCTTTCTCGCACTCAGGCTGGCACTCACGGTCGGATTGCCCCGACGCAACAGCGACGACGAGAGAGAAACAACTTCCATCGAAACGGCAAGAGTCAGACGAGTTTATCTTCCCTCCCTTAGATGGCAGCTAGACCCCCAGTGGCACCTCCGGCTTGCCTTATGTCCTCGACGTTTGAGCAAAGCAGCGCGGTCTCCCACTGCGCCGCATTGCTATATGTGTCGTTTGGCCCCTTTACGATGTTGGGGCAAACCCATGCAGATAATGTGTTTGAGGTCCGCCCGGTGATTGTAGTGTTTACATCTGTCTGAGTAGAGGTCTGGATAATACTGACTAAAAGTGATTGGGTTTGGGAACGTGTTTGTTTGTAATAGGCGTCACGCTGTCGCCTGCTGCTTATTTAATTAGGAGTGTGGTGGCAGGTAATGCTGACTCTCCAATCTTCAGTGCTTGGTCATTTCGTTGTATTTGACCATGCGGTCTCTCTCCGTACGCGGGCTCCGCGTCATTACTGCCCCTGCTCGGCTCGCTAACTCTCCAGCTACAATAAAAAAAGGGTACAGGTTACTCTCTTCGGAGAGTTCTGACTTTCCACGTATACGACTCTCTTTAAAGAGTCACGGTGAATCTCTTGGTGCGTCAAGGTAGGCGCGCTCTAGGAGAGTACACTCACCCTCTATGAAGAGTGGAAGGACTCTTATCCGAAGGATCACATTACCACTTACGACGGAGTCAGACTACTCTTGCCGTTACACTCCTACAGAGGTCAAATGACACACACCGAAGCATCAAGCGACTGCAGAAGTATTTGAAGTTTCTCAATTGACCCATTTTCTACTTTTGCGCGACTGCTATTGGAAATAGTGAATTATTCATTTTAAGCAAGTCCAATAATACTTGCCGTTGTGCCCAGCGACTGCAAAAAAAGACAAAAGAAATAGTTTAATTTTACCATTATTTTAATAAAGCTCGTCAAAACAACGCACTTTTTCCAGCAGAGTAATCTAGAAAGCGCAAAAAGATGGCCTGTGATTTCCAATTAAGCCGTTGAGGTATTCCTCATTTACATGCATCTATGAACATAGCCAAATAAAGTGTGTGACAGTGATGTCCATAGTGTCATATGGTGCAAAATAAACTGCAGAAATCGGCATCACGTTTCCGAATTTATTCCTTATGATTATGAATAAATCAAAAACATGGTGACGGCTGGAGGCATCATACTTTATACTATGTGGTTGCTCCTGTCATCATGAGCACTCATAAAATTGTATCTGAAAAGCAGAACGTGATATATTGAGGAGAAAACGGAATTTCCGTAAGAGTTAGCAAAACATAGACAATAAGTGATTTACACAGGAATAATGAAGGCTCACAACAAAACAAAAAATGCAAGCAGGCATGGTAAGGAACGAAGCTTTTTGCCGTTATCGTGTAAAATGCAAGTCATCAAACTTGCAGTTCTCATTAAACTTGCAAATAGTAGCTTTTGTGACACGTCACTTGGCGACATACTTGCAGGACAAGATGATGTGAGGCTCTTGTTAACGACAAACTGATTTGGTTCAGGCTCATTTGCGTGGGTTCCACTCACCTATTTTTCTACTTCGTGTTGGCCAACGAAAGGAAATGTAGGACCGACTGCCTCGTTGACAGGGCGAACGCCGCTGCTAATTTTCCCATCATGAGCGGTGAGGCGCCAGACCATAGAGACACCCTTGTTTCCCCGAGTGTGGCTGTCAACTCGAGTGAAGAGGCGGGAGAAGCGATCCGGGATTCTGGGAATAACCAACACACACACACACACACACACACACACACACACACACACACACACACACACACACACACACACACACACACACACACACACACACACACACTGAATATTTGTATTTAAAGCCACCCTTTATTCAACCCACCGTTACTGTACACACATCTTCCACGTGTGTATTGTTTTAAATAATTTCGCAATGAAAAACAATTTTCATGCAAAAGAGGCGCGAACTTCGTTTCGCATGGGCACTGGCTATGCACGAGTGAAATCACTGCTTTTCTGAGAAATCTCTTCAAAAGTTGCTTTCTGAAGAAGCCCGCATTTGCGCCGGATATTCCAAAACCCAAGCGCATCCTCTGGCATTCAGGGGCACGTCGTGAGCGGTTACTGTCCGCCTGCTTTACAAACGTAACCTATCCTTACATACTCAGAGAAACACATGCGAGTACGAGCGCCCTAACGACAGCCAGCACGCGCGGACGCCGTCTACGTCGAGTGCAAAAATGTTCCAAAAGCCGGGAGAGTTCATGATTAAAAATATATATTCCGACTTAACACAACAAATATAACAAAATCTACACAGACGTTTCGCCACATATGCGGATGGCATCTTCAGTATGAACTGGCACCGAATGAACGAAAGTCACCCAGTCTATTTCTAGTCTCGTATGTCTCTGTGCACATCCGGTACGGGGCCACGGTTGTTGTTGCACGCCGACCTGTCACGGCGGATGAACCACGACTCGAGAAGCTTTCTCTAGCCCCACCTGTATTGCCGAGCCAGCGTCGTCGCCTTACTGAAGTCGAAGACATGCCCCGTCGTCCAGCAGTGTTCGACGAGTTCGCTCTTGGAATATGTGGCTTGGGTGGCTTTGGCGACGTCCCTTTTGTGCTCTTTGAGCCTCGTTGACCGCTTCCTGTCTGTTTCGCCGATGTATTTGGCGTCGCAGTCCACGCACGGTACCTTGTAAACGACCCCGCTTTGATCGTTCGCAGGGGTGCAGTCTTTAGGCTTGGTGAACACGTTTCCCAAGGTACAATGAGGTCTGAAAGCGGTTTTAATGCCCAGCGGACGAAGTGCTCTCCTAACAGAGTCTGACACGCCCTGAACGTAAGGAATGGAAACAATGGATGTTGTGTTTTCTCGTGCCGCATTCCTTGTTCCCCCTCGCATACGTCTCATGGTGAGGTTGATAAACGTCCTCGGATAATGCCTTTGCTCCAACGCACCGACCACATTTTCCATCTCATGTCGCCGCAAGTGCTGATCAGAACAAACAGCATCGCAACGGGACAAGAACGTCCTCACGACGGACCGTTTTTGCTCGGCCGGGTGATGTGAGTGGAAGGACAAAAAGCCTCCGGTATCGCATTGTTTCCGGTACACTGTTGTTTCCACTCCGCCATTACAAGCCTTGCGGACAAGTATATCCAAAAATGGCAAGGCATTGTCCTTCTCTACTTCATAGGTAAACTTAATGGCAGGATGTACGCCGTTCAGTGCCTCATGGAAAACAACCAGATTTGCCCTCTTCAGGATGACGAAAGTGTCATCAATGTACCTACGGTACAGTTTCAACTGAGAAGGTAGAGCCTCCAGCGCACGTGTTTCGACGTGCTCCATCACTAAGTTGGCCATGGTGACGGAGACTGGACTTCCCATAGGGCAACCTTCAATTTGGTGGTAAACTGTGTTGTTGAAACTGAAGTACGCTTGTTTCAGGCAAAACCGCAACAAAATTACGATCTCCTCCACAGACATCGACGTACGACTTTGCAAATGCCTATCCTCTTTCAAACGGGCCTCCGCAACCTCAATTACCAGGACAGCAGGCGCATTTGTGAATACAGAAACAACATGAAAAGATACCATCACATCATTATCATCAAGCTGCTGTGTACGCACGACAGTTGCAAATTCCCGAGAGTTTCTGACTGACCGGCCATTGTTCTCGGTTAACGGTCTCACCAACTCAACCAGAAACTTTGACAAGATATAAGTTGGTGACCCAATGAACGACACGATAGGGCGAAGAGGACTGCCCTCCTTGTGAACTTTGGGCAGCCCATAAATTGTTGGCGTGGCCCCATCCGAAGAATACATTCGGCGGTACAACGCTTGATCAATGATTCCCTTGTTGCGCAGTGCCCGCAACTGTTCCACCAGTTGTCGCTCTTATTTTGCTGTCGGGTCACGTGTCAGCTTCACAAAATGCGAGGAATCGCTCAAGATGTCCGAAATTTTCTCCTCATAGTCCCTTCGGTCTAGCAAAACCGTGCCTTTTCTTTTGTCAGCAGAGAGGATGACGATAGAATTGTCTGACTCGAGATCCTTGAGCGCATCGCGTTCCTCAGCAGTAAGGTTCGTACAAGTGCTTTTGGCACCTGCCAGGACACTTACGATTCGGCTAAGAGCCAAGGTCACCGCCGTTCGGTCCTGAGTGTGCCGCAACTTTTCCTCAACCTCCGCGATAACGTCCCGTTTCGGCACTCTCCGTGGGGCTATCGCGAAGCTCAGGCCTGTCGACTGCAGACGTACCGTAGGTACGTTGATGACACTTTCGTCATCCTGAAGAGGGCAATTCTGGTTGCTTTCGATGAGGCACTGAACGGCGCACATCCTGCCATTAAGTTTACCTATGAAGTAGAGAACTACAATGCCTTGCCATTTTTGGATATACTTGTCCGCAGGGCTTGTAATGGCGAGGTGGAAACAGCGTACCGGAAACAATGCGATACCGGAGGCTTTTTGTCCTTCCACTCACATCACCCGGCCGAGCACAAACGGTCCGTCGTGAGGACGTTCTTGTCCCGTTGCGATGCTGTTTGTTCTGATCAGTACTTGCGGCGACATGAAATGGAAAATGTGGTCGGTGCGTTGGAGCAAAGGCATTATCCGAGGACGTTTATCAACGACACCATGAGACGTACGCGAGGGGGAACAAGAAGCGCCGCACGAGAAAACACAACATCCATTGTTTCCATATCTTACGTTCAGGGCGTGTCAGACTCTGTTCGGAGAGCCCTTCGTCCGCTGGGCATTAAAACCGTTTTCAAACCTCATTCTACCTTGGAAAACATGTTCACCTAGCCCAAAGACCGCACCCCTGCGAACGATCAAAGCGGGGTCGTTTACAAGGTGCCGTGCGGAGACTGCGACGCCACATACATCGGCGAAACAGGCTGGAAGTGGTCAACGAGGCGAAAAGAGCACAAAGGGGACGTCGCCAAAGCCACCCATGCCACACACATTCCAAGAGCGAACTCGCCGAACACTGCTGGATGACGGGGCATGCCTTCGACTTCAGTAATGCGACGACGCTGGCTCGGCAACAAAGGTGGGGCAAGAGAAAGCTTCTCGAGTCGTGGTTCATCCGCCGTGACAGGTCGGCGTGCAACAGCAACCGTGGCCCCGTACCGGATGTGCACAGAGACATACGAGACAAGAAATAGACTGGGTGACCTTCGTTCATTCGGTGCCAGTTCATACTGAAGATGCCACCCGCATAGGTGGCGAAACGTCTGTGTAGATTTTGTTATATTTTGTTGTGTTAAGTCGGAGTATATATATTTTTAATCTACGTCGAGATCAGACATTTCATATGCTGGAGTTGGCGCACATAGCTCCCATAGTCACGTACGCTCACTCGATTCTGTTATAAAGTCAAACATCATCGCAGATGTAGGTAAACCACGAAAACAGCAAACAGAAATGAGGGAATAGAGTGCATGGCGGCGGCCGCAACAACGCACGCCGTCGGAAGTCTCGAGCTTTCCACTTTACCAGCGAGGCGTGTCGAAATTAAGTGACTATACCGCGTACGCGCTGGAAACGTCATACTATATCTGCATCTTAAACTACCGTCCTTAAGTCAACAAAACAATTATATGTAGCGCGTCTAAGTGTTCTGTACACAGGCTTTTTTTTTCACATTCCCACACGCGGAAGCATGCTGCACGCCCAGTGTCGATGGAAATGTTATGAAGTAGACTAAGGCGCATCTGAAAACTATATCGTGCATGCCTTAAGCGGTGCAGACACAATGTGCGATCAGCAAACAATGATCCTTGGTAATTGTTTGCATCGCTCATTTTACGGGAGCTTGTGCAGCAACGCGCATAACGGTGTCAACCCGTTAAGTGACAGTTTTAGTTGGGCATCCGCAAGAGCCCCGCGGACGCAGGCTGCAGTTGGAAATGGCTGGCAGCCTACATCCGCAGAGCGCCTGCAAACGCCAAGCTAAAGCTGTATAATTAGTACCTACTAAAGCAGTACACCCACCGTTAGCAGGGCCACGTTGTCCATGTCCGCAGCTGCATGAATATTCCGCCCTGCAAGCGTCACTTGGAGCATGGAGTCTGGCGTCACCGCTACCGAATATGCGTATGTTCGCTCAAACACAAAAGTATAAGACAAGCAACTGATGCAACCCGCGCAACCAACGCAACGCATTCTGAGACCGAGGAGACTGGAAGAGGAAGCGGAGGCGCCGCGCTAGCCCGGCCAGAGAACATCTATTGGCCTCGAGGAGTTACGGAGTCGCCCTCTATCGACGCGCCTCGATTGCTTGCTAGGCAGGATACCGCCGGCGCGCTCCCCATAGGTTTTGCTGTCGGCGCTCTACAAAAACACCTCGCGGAAGCCCTCCAGGGCATTTCTGTAAGTACTTTCGAAATGAACTGTGTTCTTTACTGTCAAAATATTCATTTTCGACGAACTGAAAGCACAAGATAGTCAACAGTCGCTGTCTCTTTGCAGAAAACCGAGCACCCGCTTCACGCTGTCACCGCGTTGGGTACCCCTGAACCGGCTTCCTGCGTGAAAGGTAGTCACTCGCTGAGTGCAAACTACGTGAAATATCTCGTTAGAATAGACTGCCTGTATAACCAAACGGAGCATAACAGAAAGAAGCCTCAAGCCAGCGATTGCACGGGTTCGCGACGACCGACGGTGCCTCTGCATGTATGAGCGTCTGCATGTATGTTCGTATACTGATGGTTTCGCTTTTGCTACGAGCGCGTTTTGGCACCGCGCTGTGAACTTTGGGCCACAAAATATGAGAAATTTGTGAGTAAACAAACAACCACTGTTCCGCGGACGCTATCAGAGCAGTTCAAAAACAATTTCCTTACAACTGCGGCTTCGGTGCGCATGGCAACTTTGTGATCTGCCGTCCCGAAGATTCAGCGTTTTTTTTTTCTTTTTCGGTATGAATTCAGGTACGTTTCAATGTCATTTGACAGGTTGTCTCGCACTGCGTATTGATCGGTCTTCTCAGCGGGCAAATGCCGCTGCTTCTGTTTCTTTATTCAGCGCATTCGTTTCGTTTGGTGCTCACACAAAACGTGAGCAAATGCGACGCCTTTTTTTAATGCTCCTTAATATCGTTCCGTTTAGATTCCAGTGAACTTGCCGCTCTCTGTCATCAACAAATTCATAGACCAAAGCTTCATCACTTCGAGATTGCTGGTGGAAGGAGAACCAGTCTACGAGACCGAGCATGTAGTAGCATGCGACGCCTAAGAAAAGAAAGAAAATACAGTAACCTTTGCCGGACTTGTTCTGCAAACGTCGGCTGTGAACTATGACCCACGTGAACTTGAAATAGCGGTGAATAAAATAGAAGGTATTGCAGCAACCAGCAGCCGCAAAACAGGATAGTAATTATTTGGCGTGTACCCCAGCAATTTTGGCAGCAGTGATCGTGTCTAACGCCAACAGCGTGGCATCTTTCCCACGTAAATAAATGAGGCTCCAAGAAAATACATGGGGTTGGCCGGTAGGCCGATCATCGGTGAGCCAATCACGGAGGCAATGCAAAATTTATGTAGCTAATGAAGCAATGCATGCCTCATCAAATGGGAAGGTTGCCCGTCGGCGTCCCGTGTCGGAACACGAGTGATGCAAAAAATAATCGTCACGTGATGGTGTCACAATATGACGTCATCATGACGTCACAGATCGCCAAAATATGTAGCGTCATTATGACGTCATATGATGACGTATTCACACGTCATGGTCGCTTTGCATTGCCTCCGTGATCGGTCACGGAGGCCGTGCAAAACCGCGTTAGGTGCAGAACGCTTTTGGAGGGGGCGCGGGAGAATCAGTACATCGACTGACAAGAAGATGGCATTCGCCTTCTAGTCATCTTTAACGAATGCATAAGGGACCCTGTGCGTTTTTTAATTCAACGTATTATAATAAAGAGGTGAGACACGGCCTCGACAAGAGAAACTGTAATATCAGACAGCAGGCCTAGCCAGCGCGAACAGCAACAACGTTCAGCACGAGCACTTTCTGCTTAGCGCTGACGATCCGACTGTCTAGCTCTTCAGGGTGCACTTCTTCTTCATCACATCTTTCCCCCTCGCTGAAGACGGAGCCAGTTGGGTGTACTAAGGTGTCGTAAGAACAACGGGTTCGTGGTAGGGTTTGAGGCGATCCACGTGAACAGTTTCGCGGCCTCGGCGACGCAGGTCCGCAGTGGGCGTGAGGGGTTCGATGAGGTAGTTGACGGGAGAAGTTTGCTGTAGGACGCGGTAGGGTCCATGGTACCTGCTGACAAACTTCGAGGAGATACCTGGCGCAGAGGTGGGAGGCACCCACAGCCAAACAAGAGAGTTGGGCGAAAACTGGTTGGGGGACCGTTCGTCGTCATGTCGAGATTTCTGTAGCCCCTGTTCTTCAGTTGTAAGGGAGCGAGCTAGTTGCCGACATTCTTCTGCATAGCGAGCAGCTTCGGAAAGTGGTGTGCCCTCAGATGAGTCGGGTCGGTAGGGAAGAATGGTGTCGATCGGAGACGATGGTTCTCGGCCATAGAGTAAAAAGAAGGGAGAAAAGCCTGTCGTCGCCTGGGGTGCCGTATTGTAGGCGTATGTTACGTAGGGAAGAATAAGGTCCCAGTTCGTGTGGTTAGAGGCGACATACATAGAAAGCATGTCGCCAAGCGTTCGGTTGAAGCGTTCGGTCAAGCCGTTTGTTTGCGGGTGATATGCGGTAGTACAGCGGTGAATCACATGGCATTCAGCGAGAAGTTCTTGAATTACATCCGCGAGAAAGACGCGGCCTCGATCGCTCAGGAGTTCACGAGGAGCACCATGACGTAGAACAAAACGTTGAAGCAGGAAAGACGCAACGTCACGTGCCGTCGCGGCTGGCAGAGCGGCCGTTTCTGCATATCTCGTGAGGTGGTCTATCGCCACAATAACCCAGCGATTTCCGGCAGATGTGTATGGCAGAGGACCGTAAAGGTCGATTCCAACCCGGTCAAATGGTCGCATTGGGCACGGCAACGGCTGCATTGGTCCAGAAGAGTGGCAATGATCGGGCTTGCGGCGTTGGCATTCTGTGCAAGATCGAATGTACTTTTGCACAAATGTGTACATGCCGCGCCAATAAAACCGAAGACGTAGTCTGGCGTAGGTTTTAAACAGACCAGCGTGTGCACACTGTGGATCGGCATGGAAAGCAGCACATATGCTAGCGCGGAGTTGCCTAGGTATGACAAGTAGCCATCTGAGGCCGTCAGAGTGGTAGTTGCGGCGATAAAGGATGCCATCACGGACGGCGAAGTGAGAGGCTTGTCGGCGTAGCGCTCGAGATGGCGGGCGGGGGAGTGCACCAGAGAGGTAATCCATCAAAGACGCGATCCACGAATCTTTGCGTTGCTCCAAAGCCACGTTGACGGATCCTAACGGTGAAAATAAGTTGTCCAGAATGGAGACACTCGCAATGTCAGTGGGAACAGGCGAACGCGAAAGAGCATCTGCATCGGCATGCTTTTTGCCTGAGCGGTATAGAACCCGGATGTCGTACTCTTGGAGCCGGAGAGCCCATCGTGCCAAGCGGCCGGAGGGATCTTTGAGGGAAGACAACCAGCAAAGTGCGTGATGATCGGTAACGACATCGAAGGGCCGACCGTAGAGGTAAGGCCGAAATTTTGTAATCGCCCAGATGATCGCTAGGCATTCTTTCTCAGTTACGGAATAGTTTGCTTCCGCTCTTGTGAATGTGCGACTCGCGTAGGCAACAACACAGTCTTGGTAGCCGGGCTTTCGTTGGGCGAGGACTGCTCCAAGACCGACACCGCTAGCATCCGTGTGGATTTCTGTAGGAGCACTTGGATCGAAATGGCGCAGTATGGGTGGTGTTGTGAGTAGCTGACGCAGCGTCGCAAACGCATGATCGCAAGCCGGGGACCACGCAGATAGATTGGAGTCTCCCTGAAGCAGGTCTGTCAAAGGTGCCATGATCGAGGCGAAATTGCGAATGAAGCGGCGGAAGTATGAGCAAAGCCCAATGAAACTACGCAACTCTTTCAAACACGTGGGCCTCGGGAACTCTTTAACAGCACGTAGCTTAGCGGGATCAGGGAGCACGCCATCTTTCGACACGACATGTCCGAGAATGGTCAGCTTGCGTGCCCCAAAGTGACATTTCTTTAAGTTTAGTTGGAGGCCAGCTTCAGCGAGGCATCGTAAAACCTGCTCCAAGCGACGAAGGTGCGTGGGGAAGTCTGGCGCAAATACCACTACATCATCCAAGTAGCACAAGCATGTGTTCCATTTGAGACCTCGTAGAATAGTGTCCATCATGCGCTCAAATGTCGCGGGCGCATTACAAAGGCCGAATGGCATCACATTAAATTCGTATAAGCCATCCGGTGTGATAAATGCAGTTTTTGGTCTATCATCGGTATCCATAGGCACTTGCCAATAGCCAGAGCGTAAATCGAGGGAGGAAAAGAACTCTGCACCTTGTAAGCAGTCTAGAGCGTCGTCGATCCGGGGCAAAGGATAAACATCCTTTCGCGTTATCTTGTTGAGACGACGATAATCTACGCAAAAGCGTATAGTGCCATCCTTCTTTTTAACTAAAACAACTGGTGATGCCCACGGGCTATTTGAGGGTTGAACGACGCCGCGATTGAGCATGTCACCTACTTGTTCATCAATGACGCGGCGTTCAGTCGACGATACACGGTATGGTCGCTGCCGTAGTGGTGGGTGAGTACCTGTGTCGATCTGGTGGCATACAGTCGATGTTTGGCCTAGACAAGTGCTCTGGCTATCGAAAGCTAGGCGAAATTTGTCAAGGAGGCTTACAAGGTCACGGCGTTGCTGTGCGTTGAGACCGTCGTCGATTACATGGTTGAAAATGTCGCCAGCGGATGTGCCATTCAGGGGACTACAGAAGAGGGCGTTGACCTCTGATGAACCATCAGGTACGGCCAACGGAGTGATGGTTTCGCAAGGTTCCATTGTGCCGATACATTCACCGCGAAGCAAGGTAATCGGGAATGGGAATGGATTGCCCACAGGTACGTCGGTCGCACCACCTTGAAGGGTAAGAAGAGCGGTTGGGAGTGGTGAGAGGTGGCGATGAACAAATGTAGCGGAAGGCGTGAAGAGGGCGGTAGCGTCGGAGGCAGCAGAACATGATACATGGGCCAAGACAGTAGTGTGCGGAGGGATCTCGGTGTCGCTAGTGATAATCACCTTCCTGCAGGGAAGAGGACCGTCGGCAGGTAGAGCATCGTCAAGTGATGAGAAGGCGACTTCTGCACGGGCGCAATCAATGACGGCTTGGTGACGAGACAGAAAATCCCAACCTAAAATAATCTCGTGAGAGCAGTGCGGAAGTACGACGAACTCGACTGTGTAGGGCACTCCTTGAATTAGGAGTCTGGCAGTGCACGCCGCGACAGGCTGGACGGGCTGTGCTGTGGCAGTGTGAAGAAACGGACCAAAGAAGGGGGTCGTCACTTTTCGGATTGAGCGGCACAGTTTTTCGGCGATGACAGATGCACTTCTTCTTCATCACAGTATCTAAACAATGACTTGCGCATGTGCAGCCGATTTTGTGGACACTGAGCACGGGGCCGACGATCAAGTGGTCGCGTTGGAGGGTTCTGAGATGGCATCGCACGTGGTAAAAGGCAGCGCTTTTACCATCCCGTGGCAGATAAGCATCATTTGCCGGCGGGAAGCACGCGCGAGCCATCGTCTCAGTGCGCGCTGTCTGCTACTCACCGAACATCGCAGGCCCGACGCAGTAACAAATGTCTTCGTCGCGGAAGTGCTTGTTGCACACAAGACTCGTAGCGGATGGCTACTTGCCGGTTGTTAGCGTTACAACCCGTGCTTCACGCAGTTTCTTGTCCCGCGGTTACCAGTGCAGGCTGACACTGGGCTCCTTTGCGTAAGCGCGGCACTGCTGCACCGAGCGGTAGAGCCCCATGTTCGTCGCCTTCCGAGGCAGCCACTCTACTAAAATGGTTTCAATTGAGTAGAAAATGAGAGAAAACTTCCGAATTTGAACAGACCGCAGCGCATGTGGGACTTGAAACTCGTTTTCAAAGCACGCGGCAGTGCGCCACAAGCAGCCGACGCGGCCGCTGAGACCACGTGATCCTGCCAAGCACGTCACGCCGACGGTGGCGCCGGCGTTTCCAGTGGTGGGCCTCGAGGCCAATACCACTGCCCAGCTCCGTCGGCGAGCCATGGCGCCACAACAGCGCCGAACGGCAAAAGAGTCGATATATACGGCGTATACGGCTGCTTCTTCATCACGGAAGCCAACCGAAACGTGCTTAACGAGAGTCGTGTGACTCCTGCAAAAGTGCTAACTCCCTTTTTGTGCTTCTACCATCCAAAAAGGGTCAAATGGATACCCGAAGAGGGTCACAGTTTTGTGACCCTCTTTTGACACTTTTTTTTCTTAGTGTAGGGTGTCTGCGGTTTCGTTCCCGGCAGGGAAGAGTGGGCGGGCACTTACATTACATCAACTTTGCGCTCTCCGCGAAAGTTAGTGAATAGTCTTATCAACTCTTTTGAGACCCTTCCGTTAACGAAATGGTCTTGCTGTCGGCAGACGCGGCTGCGAGTTTCGGTTGTGGCGCAAAGTGGAGACGCACGCGTGAAATGTAGCAGACGGCACATCTGTTCGCTATCGTCACTGCTTTCGTACTCTTTGTTAGGTTGCTCTATCGTGATTACTCAGTTATGTCGTCACGCATATGTTTTGTACGTCTTGGCGGGAGTTCATGTATTTTTTATCCGAAGCTCTTGGTGTCTACACTATTTAAGACGACGATGAATTGGCTAAAGTGGAGTTTTGATGTAACTGGGCCACACACCAATGCCTCGATAAGTGAATGTATTTGATCGATATGAATGGGTTGTAACTGAGGCGCGAAACAAATGTAAAGGCATACACTTTTAGGAGCTGGCTCACCAGGTTCATAAGCTGGGGCGATGTCGCACGCCGTAGCCTGCATCCGTCCATTCAAAGCATCGTGGAACGCGAAGAGGAACGCTACGCGCGTCGTGTCTTCCTTTTAGCCTGGCCGTTAATTTCCACAGGGCGAGCTGGGAACGCGGTCAACAGCCAGGCGAGCGTCGAACAGCTATTTTTTGGGTCACTTTGTCGTGCGCGTCTCAAGGGCAGTATTGAAATTGAAAGAACGTTAGGAGCGTTGCGTCTGCAAGTGTCGACAACTGAGAATCAGTCGCTTTTAGATATTTTTTGTATACGTTCTTCATCAATGTGTATGGAGGCTTCGTTGACTTTCGTGGCAGTGGAATAACAGCCATCTGCTGGACAACATGTAAAACCGAGATAAATAGTTGTACGCAATATAAAAATTGCTCCTTTATGAAAATTGTATGCGATTCATGAGGCTGAGTAGAATGCTGAAGAACGCTATTTCATGTTCTATGGCACGCGGACTTCAAGATATCTCTTCAATATATACCTTATGAGAATTGTCAATAAATATGAAAACACGTGGCTGATCCCTCCGTCATGGGAATTGGTGAAACACAAAAGTGAAACCTGTCTTCAGACAAGTAGTGGTTATTGTGTAATGACATATAAGAGCTTTTACAATGTATATTCCTGTTTGGCAGCTATAGCACCGTTTGCCGTGGATGCACCCATGTTGACGCCTAGTGGCATGTCTCCATCGCGACGACTAACGCCCATGATCATGGTTAAACCGTTGTGGTAGCTGAAGTTGTGAACATATATTCGTACACAGCGAATCGTGAATCCCGCGTAAAGAGGCCTCAACAAGCTCATAATCAACACTGGTGCCCGATATGCACGTCTTGAAAACGTCGTCAATTAAGGGGAGAAACGGCACGGTGTGCGCGTTTTAGCAATGGGTAACCGACGCCTGTGCTTATGCTTGGACTACCACACTGCGCTTCAGCAACACGGGAGGCAGTGGCTCGTAGCTTGAGCCGCAAAAGCGTGCGTCCTACTGGCCTCTGTCTCGCTCAACCAAGGCACGACATTCGCCCGTCGAAATCGTGACCTTTCTGCAACGCGTATTGCAGCCGTTTTGTTAGTCAGTGCTCTCGCAGTCCAAGTTGTCGGCGACGGAGAAATCCCGTTGGTGCATGTGTAAGCTGCAATACTCTGATGAGCCGGCACACGCTAACACGAAGCGAAAGGCAAAGAACGTAACTGCGTCTAAGGTGCCTCGGCGATGCCAGCGGGGTCAGTGTGCCTCGCTGGTATCGTGACGCTTTAACCATGACCTCCGGTATCGCGCGCAATCTCGGAGTAAGCGTAGTAAGTGTCGACCGTGACGTATTACTTCTTTTCCCCTCTCACAGAAGGTGGCACCGCCCTGCCTACCTACACCGCCAACAGGGAGCACCGTGAGATATAGAATGTGTGAAATATATAAGGCGCGTTCGTGAAGTATCCAGCTGCTGCCAAGGTAGCTAATTCGGTTGAGCGTCAGGCGCATGCCGTTACGGCCGCAAGGTCGTGGGTTAGATTCCCTGCGGCATATCCTTTTCTTCGTTTTTTTCCTTTCTAACCCGTTGGCGTCCCTTTTATCAACGTCAAATCCGTAACGGATGTACTTGGTGGATCCCGGCATAAAACACTGTCGCGTTAAAAAAATGCCTGTTTGCTTAGCAAAGAAGGGAACACCGCGCTGAATTTTTGGACGAACACACAGGAAAACAGACGACGACAGTGTGTGTTCGTCCAAAAATTCAGCGCTGTTTGGCGATTCTTTTTTTTTTTGCACAATGAACCAACTTGCCGATGCCTTAACCCTAGCATGCTTAGAAGCACCGCACACGCTTGGCGCGCAGGATAGAAAGCTCACTATCAGGGACACGCTGTCACCGTCGAGGTGCATTTGTTTGACAATTCCAATCGTCATACTGCCGGATGCTGTGAACTCCAATAATCTTATTTATTTTTGATAAGGAGAAGCCGGAGCTTTCATCTCCTAAGCAAAATATGTTTAAAAAAGCTTTATGCTCTGAGTAACACTCAAAGGTATAATTTTGTTAATGTATCGATGAAAGCCACTAGCTCGCGCTTCCACGCCTAAGCCGCTCAACTAATTATTCCAGATCTGCATCGGAGGAGAATGCGTGAACGACCCTCGATTGTCCGTGACATCGGCCAACGATAGCGTCATTTGAGCGGTGACAACGACATATGTATTGGTCCTATGTACATTACAACACCATCACATAACCGGACGATCACCTGCACAGAAACCTGTGACGGCACCTAAACACCACTTGATTATTATGTTGCGAAAATTGTGCCTTCAGTAAATGCATGCCATCGAGATCGAAAATAAAGCTATATTATACGAGTGCGCCTAATTCTAGGCCAACTGGTGACGTTTTGATAAACTCTGCATGGGGTAGTTATGCTCAAAACCAGTGACGCTACCGCAGTGCATGCACACATTGTAAGCGAAACGGTGAAATGTGAAGCATACTGTAATCGAACAACCTGTGTACACAATAAGCCCCCTTAGTAGGGGCGAAGCTCCATAAAGCGGCACCCGTTCGTCCCCGTCGTAGTGCGTAACCAGTCTTAACGCTAGTACCAGATCTTGACCTCCAAGGTGGGGCCGGTGGAAGATTTCTCCTGTGCGTTGTTGAACAATAAAAAATTCGCAGCGTGCGCGTTAACTAAAAGCCGACTTCTGTCTCTCGTTCCCCATTAGCAGCCATTGGCATGCTCCAGTAGGACACGTTAGTAGAAGTAGAAGTGTAAGTGTTAGCTAAAAGCCGACTTCTTCTGTCTCTCATTCCCCATTAGCAGCCATTGTTTATCTCCAAGATAGTGCCTGGTGAGATTTCTCCTGTGCGTGAATAAACAATAAAAATTCACAGCGTACATGTAAAATTAAAGTGAGCTGCAAGTCGCCATGACTCTCATCGACCCTTTAGTATAAACCGGTCCGATCTCACATCGTTGATGATGTACTGGGCGTGAAGCTGCGCGACGCCGCCGCCAAGATCCTGCCGTACGAGAGCTTCGCCCCACTCATCATCATTCACCCCGTGGATATTTTCCATGCGCAACACAGCAACGCAATATGTACGTCAACCTACTCTGTGGTCATGACTCATATGTCTGATTTTATGCTACCAATGTTTGTTTATTCTTGAAATAAAACGACTCGTCTATTTGCTTTGGTCTGATTTTTCCCATCACCTTTATGTGCCGTGTTGCGGCGCAGTACTTACTAAAGCGTGCATACCAACTCGCGAAAAGACGAATTATGGCGTAGGGGGCACATCCCTAATCTACTTGAAGTTGGCATTGTAGAACAGTTTGAAAGGGTCCATGTTACGCGCACAGAAGTTCCTTTCCCTGCGGCACGGTTGAGGTTTCGCCGAGTAGCGAAGTCAGGGAAACGATTGAGAAGGCCATGCGAACGGGTCCAGATATGCTACCACGTTCTTCTCTTGAGGCGAAGCTCAAGCGTCCTCCAAGTTTCTGACATAAATAATTTAAAGAAGGGAATCAAGAAGAAATCGAACCTGATCTTTAAAAATGCGTCTGTTTGGAAAAGTGATAACCTATTGCGACAAACAGCACTAAAACGAGGCAACGGAACGGGCGTACTGATTCTCGTTAAAATTCATTGCACAGCGGCGAAATATTTTGGCCGAGAGAAACGTATACAAAAGTAAAATAATTTATGGAATAATAAAAAAAATGGCGAAGCTTGCACTAAAACGCGCAAGGCTTGAAACAGCGAAACTGGACGATACTTACGACTAATCTGGTTGGTTATAGGTTGTTGCTTGGCTTTAGCTAGTTTAGTCACGACACAGATGTCCAAACTGCAGAACCGAGCGTTCGCAACTATCGTAGGTCTACGGGCTCGTCGTCGTTGCTGTAGGGCTCCCATCGCTTCGGGCTCTTCTCGTAGCCGCCGTTGCATTTCCGGTTCCCTAGTATGGCAGCTTCGCACAAGTCGTGCCAAGCCAGAAGGAAGAGCGCAGCTGGGTGGCCTTCTTTGTTTCTCATTATTTTCTCTTTCTTCTGTGTCTTTCTCTTTGTTTCTTGTGTCTCTATTTTCTATCTGTTTTTTTTTCTATTTCTCCCTTGCTATTTCTTTCCCTTGCCTGCTCTTTTTATCATTCTTTTCTCTTTTTCTCATTCTTTCTCTCTAGGGAGTTTTCGAAGAGGGGCCCCAAAGCCCTTTGCGTGTGCTCGGTTTGTGTCAAGCAGGACCTAAGAGTTTTCGAATAGGGTCTGCGGCGCTTTGGACACTCCCGCTATTCTATGTCGCTGTAGTCTGGGCCAAGAGCCGTCGCTTCAGCGGGTGCCGCCATGTGTGTTTGACGCAAATCTTTTGGGGCAGGCTTTGGGGCTCCCGCTAAATTAGAGAAATAGCGGCCCCAGCGCTAAACCCAAACGCTGTTTGGGTCTCGCGCATGCGCAGTGGCCTCGACGCTATTTCTTTGGGGCCCCAAAACGATTGGGGCCCCTATTTTAAAACTCTCTTTTATTTCTCTCTTGATCTTTCTGCTTTTCTCTCCTCCTCTGTCTGTGCTTTTCTTTCTCTTTCTCGCTCTGTCTAGTATATTTTCCTCTGTCTTTCTGTGTTTTTACGTATTTATTCCCATTATTTCTCTCCGTCTTTCTTTCTATAGCTTTCTCTCTCTCACTTCGTGAACCAGCGGCGAATAGTGGGCTTTGCCCAATTTCTGTCCCACATACCTGTTGATGATGATAGTTTTCTGATAGGCCGCACAAATAAGGGCCACCTTAAACAACTTGGCTGTTAATAACAACATTTACAAACGAACAGAGGCTTAAGTATCCAGTGCTCAGCAAATGCAGCGCTATGGCACAGCCGCTACATAAAAAAATGGTGTGGCCTGCTGCATAGCGCCTAAACGGCGTGTCGGGCCTAGTTCTCCACGCGTTCGCTGTGGCGCCACTGCTCGGGGACAGCTTGTGATGGAGAAGCGCTTCTACAGCACGTTGGCGTGTGCGCCACTGACTAATCAGGCCGTAAACAATGCGTTTTATAGTTACCCATTACAGGATAAGTATTTAGGCCATCATTAGAAGTACCGTTTACGCCACATATTAGAAGAGGTCGCCACGCCTGTGGAAACATTTTGTAGAGTGGGCCTCAGTAATCTATGTGGCGGTTGCCCGCATGACATTATCGCGGGATGCGTGAGCAGGTAACGCACTCACATCGAGAGGTTCTGCCCGTAACATTCCATCGCTATGTTTATTATGGAACACATGCGTCCGCTAATTAAAAACTACAGAAAGACCACTTGTGTCCTGTTTCGGATGTAACGCGACAACTCGCTCGAAAACATGGGAACCTCTGATGATTACGGTTTCTCGTCGGTATATTTACGTTTCTCTTCCAGATGAAGCTGCATGTGACGCAGGCACGTATCTGAGGAGGCCGCCCCGGAGCTGTTTCCGCCAAAATGCAACTTTTCCTCAATCTCACCTGCCAGTGTTCCCGATAAGCATGTTTCTTCCAACAACTCCCCTCGATCCCGTGTTCGGCATGAAAATCACCTTGCTGCCCACCTCCTTCCCTCCTTTTCCAATAAAAACGCTTCTAGCTGCATATTAAGTCGTGAAAATGGAAACAAAATATCAATATATCTGAAGTTGCTGAAACTTTATAACAGCGAATGCCGGCGACAGAAGTGTGAAATTTTTCGACCAATAGCTTAACCCATTCATTGAAATCACACTTGTACGTAACGCCTTGCAAGTAATCAGTTACTTGTAATCCATTACACTTGCTTCAATTCAATTACTTTTACTTAATCAATTACTTTCAATTACTTTTCCAAACTGCAACGTTCTGGGTAATTCAATTGCACTTTCTTTTAACTTATTACCGGTAATCAATCACTTTTCGGGGGTGCGCGAATAGTGAATTTTAGAAGCGAATCGAATACGAATCGAATAGCGGTGACACCGAATCGAATACGAGTAAGAATTGAATACTTTTGGAATACCTTTCGAATAGTAAGGCAGCCATTTTTAAAGCAGCCCTTCACTGGTAGGGTAGTAATTTTCAAAACAGCCCAAGAATTCTACAACGTTTTATTTGAAACAAATATTCACAAGCTTAAACAATGGAGCATTACACAAAAAACACAGCAATTATTTAAACTGAGGCAAGCTGGTATACAGCGGCAACTATAGACTTCCAAATATTTTGTAACTTACAGGCTGAAATACCGCAGTGACTAAAATATTCAAGGTGACACTTTTTCAACAGCTTTTAAATAAAACTGATACATAAATATAAAGCAATCTTTATGCGTTAACGTCATCAGGAA
Organism: Rhipicephalus sanguineus; assembly: GCF_013339695.2. Lineage (NCBI taxonomy): Eukaryota > Metazoa > Arthropoda > Arachnida > Ixodida > Ixodidae > Rhipicephalus > Rhipicephalus sanguineus. The sequence continues at coordinate 40,612,183 of NC_051182.1, forward strand.
TGTTATGGTGAAGACAGTGGACTGATGACAGTGTCGCTTCGGCGACACCGGAGTTTTGCGCAAGAACGTCTTCATCCTGTGATTAATAAAGCGCAGATAGTCCCGTTCACGACTTGCACGCTAACCTCGACCTCAACGTACAGACCGACACTGTGTTTTTAGATTTTGCCAAGGCATTCGATAAAATAGCACATGGGAGATTAATACTAAAGCTTAGCCATTTAAACATAGATCCCAATATCATCGAATGGATTAAAGCATTCCTAACAAACCGCTCTCAAATCGTTCTTATGTGCCACAAGGATCCGTCCCTAGGCCCCTTTTGTTCTTAATTTATATTAATGATTTGCCTTCAACAGTATCGGCTAACATCAGAATGTTCGCCGACGACTGCGTCATTTATAGAACTGTAAATAACCCTACAGAATGACCTTAACCTCGTAATAGACTGGTGCCACCAATGGCTAATGACTCTCAATCCTAGCAAATGCAAATCAGTAACATTCTCTCGACGTTCTAATCCCCTTTCCTTCCCGTACTCAATATCTGGTGTTGGCGTCGAGGCCGTTAACTCGTTTAAATATTTGGGCGTGACCTTATGCAATGACGTGTCATGGCGCACTCATATTACTAACATCATTGCATCTGCCAACAAAACACTAGGTTTCCTGGAGCGCAACCTTCATCATGCACCCATGCACGTAAAGCTAATAACCTATAAATCGCTCATCAGACCAAAACTGGAGTACGCATCCGCTATCTGGAGCCCTCACCAGTCCAACCTCGCCTCTGCCTTGGAAGCCGTCCAAAACCGTGCTGCTAGATTCATCCATTCCACCTATCATTACCGAGCTAGCGTATCATCATTGAAAGCAGAATCCGGCTTAACTAATCTCTGTCTTCGCCGTCGTATTGCCACTCTGTCTTTATTCCCCAAATTCTTTTACAGTGATATTGGCCATCCACCTTACATCGTTCACCTTACCCACATACCTCATCGTGGCGGACACGAACTACAAGTGTCAAGCCCACGTGCTCGCACCGTCACGTTTTCCTCTTCGTTTTTCCCACGAGCAGCATTAGAATGGAATGTACTTTCCCACAACATTGCAGCCATTACTATTCCATCAACCTTCTTGGACAATGTAACCAATTTTCTTTCCGAATGAATTTCACCTGGCTGTACTGTAAACCCACCCCTTATGTAATACCCCCTTGAGGGGTCTTTAAGGAAATAAAGTGATGTGATGTGATGTAAGTGAATAGGCTGCATGCATCTCGATATTTCGATGATGAAAACAAGAAACGTTACCCCTCGCTGTCCCAGCATCTCGTTCCTTCGAGCGTTTTTTGTTGTAGCTGAATATTCGAAAAACATTCGGTATTTTGAATATGCACTATTCCATTCGAGTACTGAATCAAATAGAACGCTATTCGATTCGTTACTCGAAATTTTACAGAAATTTACGCAAATATACGGAAGTAGGTGGTCGGTATCTGCACTCAAACTCTCTCTTACTGCACGTACAATTATGTTACTTCAGTCAATCTGTCAGTTGCTGAATCCGCAATCTCCTTGCAGGGCAGTGGGCAGTGTAACGAAAGTTACATATGATACACACATCACCTCACCGTAAGGTGCACTTCGTCCACCAGAACGACTCCTGATAGCAGATCCTCATAGCATATCCCGGGCAGGATGTATGCTGTAAACAGTTTCAACGCCAAGCACTGATGATGGATGGATGGATGGATGGATGAATAAACTTTATTTCGGTCCCTCGGAACGCGCCCTAGCACGTTGCGGGCCGCTCCCACGTCGGAACAGAAAGACCAAATCTCTCTGCTGCGTCGCGGGCCCGTTGGACTGCCCATAGTTGTGCTTCGAGTCCGGAGCTTGTAATAGCTGCTTCCCATTTTGACGGCCTGATGACTTCGCCGCCGTGTAAAGCGGGGCACCGCCAGAGCATATGTTCGAGATTTGGAATATCTGCGCATAATGAACATGCATTAGTTGGCTGTATTTCAGGATAGATCTTGTGCAATAGCGCGGGGTTAGGGTACGCCCCGACTTGAAGTAGCCTGAGTGTCAGAGCCTGTGGTCTGCTTAATTTTCTGTGTGGTGGAGGGTACTGTCTCCGCCCCAGGTAAAAATGTTTGGTAATTTCGTTATAAGAGGTGGGCGGGTCCCGATTCTACAAAACCCCAGCGCGCCATCCGGTAGGTACGCGTTCTACTAGTCCTCGCGCAGCTACGTGGGCCGACTCATTGGGATTGGGCGGGGCTGCCTTGATCTGTCCCATGTGAGCTGGGAACCAGACGAGTGTGTGTGGCTCGATGTTCTTGTCCCGGAGGATCCGCAAGGCCGGTTCCGAGATGGTGCCCTTGGCAAATGCTCTAATCGCTGATCTCGAGTCGCTGTAAATCGTGGACCTCTTGTTGTCCAGCAAGGCCAACGCAATCGCAGCTTGCTCCGCTATTTCGGCTGCTGTCGTCTGGACCGTCGTCGAGTTTGTGATTATCCCCTCGTGGTTGATGCTCACTGCCACATACGCCTTCCCCTCGGGATACCGGGCCGCGTCGACGAAGCAACAGTCCCCGGCCTGATCGTGAGCCCTTTCTAAAAGAGCCTTTGCCCTGGCCCGTCTCCTACCCTCGTTATGCTCGGGGTGGACGTTTCGCGGGATGGGGACAATGGTGATTCGTCCTCGCTGTTCACGAGGAATGCTGCAGAAGCGAGACTCGATTTCCGTAGCTGGAGTCCCCACCTCCCGCAGAATGTTCCTACCGGAACGCGTGGTGGACAGCCTGGCGAATTGCGCCCTCTCCTGAGCCTCCGCAATTTCTTCCAGCGTGTTGTGCATTCCGAGACGAAACAGTCTCTCCGAGCTTGTGTACATAGGGAGCCCGAGAGCTCTCTTGATGGCCTTCCTGATTAACGTGTCAAGCTTGTCACGCTCCGCTCTCTGCCAGTTGTGCATGGCTGCAACGTAGGTAAAGTGGCACATCACAAAGGCGGGCACCAGCCTTACGAGATTATCTTCCACAAGTCCCTGTTGCCGGTTGGCAACCCTCCTTATACGTCTGATGGCATTGTCCGTTTTTCTGGCGAGTCTTGTTACCGTCAGGTTATTGGAGCCGTTCGATTCTATAGTCATACCCAGAACCCGGAGGGAGTCCACCCTGGTGATGATGCAGCCTTCACCTGTTCTAAGAGGGATGCTGACGTCCTCTACTGCCTTCCAACCTTTCGGTTTGGGGCCCCTGCACTTAGGCCTGTACAGCAGGAGTTCCGATTTCCGCGACGAGCACCGAAGACCAGTCGGTTTTAGGTAGTGTTCCGTGACTTCAATAGCTTCCTGTAGCACCGCCTCTATTCGTCCATCGCTGCCTCCAGTACACCATATGGTAATGTCGTCGGCATAGATCGTGTGGTTAATTCCGTCGACTTCGGACAGTCTTTTAGACAGACCGATCATGGCGAGATTAAAGAGGGTCGGGGATAAGACTGACCCTTGTGGCGTCCCTCTGAAGCCAAGCCTGAGCGGGTCCGAAACTAGGTCGTCCATTTTGAGAATAGCCTCTCTGTCTGTCAGGAATGATTGCGTGTAGTCCTGGAAGCACTTGCCAAGCCCGATACACGAGATCTGACTCAGCACAAAGTGGTGGAGAACGTTGTCAAATGCCCTCTCCAAGTCCAGTCCCAGTATTGCTCTTACGTCCCTTGTGTTACGATCGATGACTTGGTCGTTGATGAGCTTCATGGCGTCTTGCGTCGAGAGGCCCGGCCTGAAGCCGATCATATTGTGGGGGTAAATGTCGCCGTCCTCCAGGTATCGGGAAACCCTGTTCAGGATGGCATGTTCAGCCACCTTACCCACGCACGACGTGACCGAGATGGGCCGGAGGTTGTCGACGCTGGGAGGTTTGCCCGGTTTCAGGATGAGGATAGTGGTGGCCGTCTTCCACATCTCCGGGACTCTACCACTGATCCACGCCTGGTTGATGGCATCCGTCAGGTACTCCACCGACCTGTCATCCAAGTTTCTCAAGGCCTTGTTCGTGATCTTATCTGGACCCAGGACCGACCTGCCGTTTAGGTCGTGCATGGCCTGTCGGATCTCCTCGATTCCAAATTCCGCCTCCAGTTCCGGGTTAGCGCCCCCCGCATAGTCAGGGGTGGGAGGTGGCGGGCCGGAGGCGATTTGTAGGTACTTCCCAACCCGTTCTGCCAGTACCAGATTGTCCGAGGATCCTTGCCTAGCTAGCTGCATGAAGTATGCGAGTCAGTGTACAATGATGGCAAAAAAATTATTTGGGCTGTCTACGTACCTTTAAGCATTCCGGTTTTGACATTTATATAAAACGCATACCGATTCATCTTTTCTAACCACAACGACACGTGCTCCTACGGGCTCACGGTACTGAAGCTGCATTTAGCGCAGGAGTTATAACTGCACCATTCGCTTCACATTAGCAACATTTCTGAGGTGTCTCTACAGCGCATCATCTCGCTTTTTCTGCACTAGCACTGCGACTTCCAATCCGCAGAAAAGTCGTTGTTAGTCTGTCTGTGCGCGGCGCGAGCATGAACAATCAACAGAGGGAAGCGCCGCGAGCACTTTTCCTCGCATCGCAGATAGTTTAGAATGCCGTCCGGACAATCGGTGTCGCAGGTCTTCAGAAGTCGACCACGATATATGCGTAGGTCCATCTGGGTTGGTCGAGGTGCAGCGCCGGTCTTGACAGAGCACACCACTCATTTTAAAAACAGCGCAGCAAAACGAAGACAGTATAGAAAGATACAACGGGACAGCGCCCGCCCTGTTGTATCTTTCTATACTGTCTTCGTTTTGCTGCGCTGTTTTTAAAATGAATCCAAACCAACTTGCCCAAATTTCCGTTCTCTTAAAAAAAACACACCACTTCGGCTCAAACGAGAAAGTGAGCGTGTGTCGACAGATCCCGACATGGTAGCTAAAATACAGAAGTTAGAAGCACTCAGAAGGAGAGGAAAAGATGTAACTTTACTGCGTCCAGTGGTTTGGCGACCAAGTACCCCTTAACAGTAGCCCTTGGGCCGTCGCGGTGTTTTCCGTCAGGTGGACGGCCCAGAGTTGGTCTTCCAGATCCGAGCTGAGGAGAGCGGCCTTCCACTGTTTCTCATTAACTTTTCTGCGGCCCTTTTGAGACAGCTGACTCCAAGTCGACAGGATGCGTTTCAGATCTGCCTGTTCGCCGCATAACTGGCATTCTCCATCCTATCGGTCAGGGTTATAACGGCTGTAGGCCTCCAGATTCGGATAGGTACTGGCCTGGAGGCGGCGCCTTCTGTGGCTTAGTAAATATCAGTCGAGCATGGGGATATCGAGCCCTCACCAGTCTATAATATTTAGCAAATGATTGTAAGTAACGATGCATATGCTCCTCTCTCAATTCTCTGAGGCTGCTCAATGGCTCAGTTGTGTTTTCGCGCCATCGTTTTAGCTGCCTCATTTCCAGGGAGCGAGGAAGCGCAGGTGTTCTGACCTTACGATGTTCCTGTTGTCCTTGACATTCTTTAAAAGCTTAAACACCTCCTGCGCGACTAGCCCCATTGTCACGGCGTCACCACTACGATGACGTCACCACATGGCATCATAGACCTATCAAAGGTGGTCTGATCACAGATGCAATGCAAAAGCAGGGGAGGTGCTTCCGATCTTGGAGGCAGTGAAAATCTACGTTAGGTGCAGAAAGCTTTCAAAGGTGGGTGGGGGGGGTAGGATTATTACGTCGACTGAGAAGAAAAAGAAGATGGCTTTCACCTACCAGTCGTTGTAAGCGAATGCATCAGGGACCCTCTGAGATTTTTTTAACCGACGGCTCCTGTGAGATCAGCCTTTCTTTCCACGATGGCACGTCGCCGGCACTGACATTTGGCTGCGTTTGATCTGCGTCTTGGTCGATGCGTTAACCTCGTTTTTGCGCCAGCCTGTGCAGCCAAGACTAACGACTTTTTTCGCCACCCGGACGTGTATTTCCTTGAGGCTCGTTATGTAGTTATTCGTGGAGATCTTAATTACGTGTTAGATGCGCGTGCTGACATGACGGGAAGGGGCCGCGGCGTGACTGGAATTCGCGTTAGCTTCTCCCTATAGTTGAGCATTTTGCTTTCCTATTTAGCTATGTACCATAGTACGTCGATCTCCATATGCCTGGATGTGGCTCCATGACTCTTGTTTAGTGGGCTGGATGACGCCTAATTGCCAAAGGCGCTAGCTCTTTGTAACTCGCGAATCGGATGTGGTTGTCGACACCTCCTGTTGATATAATCAAACAATCCGCCAAATGTGATCGAGGCTGTCTTCCCTTCTTTCTGCTCGGTGACACCATGACATCTTGACGCGCGCGTTCGCGCTGCAGTTTTTCAAAAGCCTTACGCGCCTCTGTTTTAGGATCCGGCCCATAGTCGTGTATCTACAGTGGTTGGTCGAAGGGCGTTGCCTGAGACGCCGTATGGCAGAAGAGCTATCGGCCATTGCTATTAAGCAGGAGGCTTCGCTGTCCAAGCACCTTCGCAGTGGCGACTGGAGGCCAGTTAGTTTTACTACTGCTAGGGAGGCCTTCATACTGCTGTCCCAAAGTAGAGTACAATCTTTAAAGGGACACTAATCGAAGTACAATGTACTTCGATTTAACTGATTAGGAACCATGTAGGCCCAAGCAGGCACCGTCAAACATATGTGACGTTACGGCAAATGGTGCGGGAATTCCAAGGTGGCGTCACCAGCTGTATTTTCTTTTTGCGCGTTTTCTCGCTTATTAGGCGCCTTCTCGCAGCAAGCGTGGTGTTCTTGGTATCGTGGAAGACTACTTTACTAATGCGAGAAAAATCGTTTTGCTCTTTAGTGTCCCTATAACTCCTCTAACACCCTCCTTTGTCGGCAGCGAAACCATAGCGTATAGATACGCGCGTTCTGGGTGACTCGCACATCTAGATGCCATGCGTGCCATCCGAAACAAGCAAGTGCATCTATGAAAGAGAGATATCTTTCGCATTTTAAGCCTGCATTATATCAAGTGCGGCATATTAACCTAGGTCCTGGTGTGATTCTGCGCATATCAACAGATTCAGCAGCTGTTACAAATGCATTGTCTACAGTATTCTCTTGACCTGTGGAAAAGAATATATTGGACAACCAGACAGGTGTGTCGATGATAGAATGCGTGAGCATGCGAAGTTACTCGCGACGGGCGCGGGTGGCAATCCACCTATTCATTGCAAGGTGTGTGGTTGCGCCCCTCTATTCAGGAACATCCCTGAGACTGTAAGGGCTAAAACGCAGAAAGAGCAGAAAATTATTCAAATGTTTTAAATCCACAAACTTGGACCTGATATATGTGTGCGTGCATCACCTGTATTCTTGAATGCCAAAGAGCTTCGTTCTTTTCATGAGGATTCTAGCATGTAGTTATAGGGTGCCTTTGAATGGGATTGTTGTTGTTGCCGCGCATGCTCATATCGTTATGGCGCTCGTGTTTTCTTTCATAGTACAGCATCCTTCCTGTTGCTGTCCCCATTTCTTGTCTCGTTTTTCTTTCGGTGTTCTTTCGGTGCCGTTGTCATTCCCTTTACCTAGAACTATCTACTGTCAACTTGCCCAGCAAGCCAGCCTTTTGAATATCAACCTTCGCGTGATGCCAATTAACTATGGACCAAGACAACAAGAGACAAAACTCTCGAGCATCGCCGCCAGAACCCCAATACGATGTCGCGTTTAGCAAATTTACAATGGACTTTCTATCGCCTTCTACGATTTCATTACATAAACGTTTTCAGGCGATTCCTTCGGACGCACCACGCATCCGTAAGGCAACAGTTCCCCATACGTAGGATTACGTGAGACCTTCGTTTTACTGCAGAAAGAAGGCAGAACAGTGTAGTCGCCTCCACTGATGACCATGCCAGACTGTCGCGGCATAAAGTAAGCTGGACACAACAGATGCGGCAGATATAGTCAGCATACGATTGAGTCGGCACAGACAGAAGGCACGGCGCTACAGTATGCGCAACAAGTAACGATGCCGTACAGGATAGCATAAGCGCGCACAGAGAAACGGAGGGGAGGGGGCGTTCAGGCGGGCCAGAAACCCCTCTTATGACCCGCTCACGCTAGCGGCAAGCCTGCCGTACGGCGCGGTACCGTCAGGGCTTAAATTCAGGTGGTGGGGGGGGGGGGCAGGGAAGCAGGGGGCCGGGCCCCCCTCTCCATATTTTAAGGAGGGGCCCGGCCCCCCCTTCGGCAGGTCAGCTCTAGCTCTGCCGCATCCATTTGATAAGCGCTGGAGTTTATTTTTTTTTACCAGTAGTAATCGGTGTGCGGGGAAATAATAGCTCCCCAATTTTCCAAATAATGGTTTAATCGCGATTATTCAGTTAACGTGGCGTCAGCGAAAAACAAAAAAAAACGCATTGTCGTACAGCTGAATGCAGTTCCCCGAGACATTGCACGCCACAGATTACCACCCTGCTCGAGTAAGCTCCTTGGCACAGCATACTGTTTCACGAGGCACCTGATCGTGGAGCTATACCTCATCGTGAATCAGTGAATGTTGAGCTTGGTCTTAGTAGGTTACCAGTCAAGTTTCATTCCTTTAGTTGCGCATTACGAGCGTGGTATAATGCCAAACACACATCCATTTTGCTTTCTAAAAAGACAGGGCGCCCAAACACGGAAAAAAGAAAGAAGTCACGACACCACAAACGCCGACTAACGACTGAAGAGGCGCACAACGGCGGAAAAGAAAGAAGGCACGAAAACTTATCTGAGCATGCCCATGCAATAGACGAACCTATCAATCCGGCACGCGTGGAGGTTTACGTGGAAGATAACTGGTAAGGCATTTGACTTCATCTTTATGCAAGTTAATCGATAGTTGGCTCACGCATGCGCTACCACTGTTCTCGATATGCCGTGCCTCAATCATCAGGCGATAAAGATGAAATAAAGATGCAACAAAGATGTCTTAACAATTATCTTCCACGTAGACCACCACGCCGCCGGATTGATAGGTTCGTCTATTGCATGAGCATGCGCAGATAAGTTCTTGTGCCTTCTTTCTTTTCCGCCGTTGTGCGTCTCTTCAATTGTTAGTCGCCGTTTGTGGTGTCCTGACTCCTTTCTTGGGTCCACCCTGTCTTTTTAGAATGGATACTTACCAATTAGCTCAGCTCTCTGTTATTCTAAAATGCATTTTGCCTACTTTTCCATGCAAGTAGGTGCGAAAAAAAATATAGCGTTGTCGTGCCTGGGGTACTCAATGCAGTGAGTCGACCAATGTATGTTCTGTGTTGCAGCTAGAGTTATCTGCTTTCAGCTCATATATCTTTAAAATATAAGGCCAAGTGTCGGAAAATTTTTTAAAGCGATAAGCAGTAGAGACTACTAGTCTACATTATAAAGCACACCTTTTTAGCACATGTGAGCATTATCAAGCAAGTACTATTTTTTGTTAATTTTTTTTTATATTTGAAAATTTCATTAAAAATGGGCCTTACGCGAAACTCTTAACTCAAATTCCTCTCAATAAAAAGCCTAATCTTTGTAGGGACATAAAAGAAGCTTTGTCCCGTGAAATGAACAAAAACAGACGAGGGCCGATGAATGTTAAATACATAGAGATTAAATGACCGAAAAATTATGCACTAGCACTACGGGCACTTTCGTATAACAGGCAGCCATAATAAATCAGTTGCCACGATTCTGCTTAAAGGGACCCTGAAACGGTTTTTTAAAGTTTTGTCAGCGTTTAGGCAGGAGCATCCCCAAATCATTCGCACCAGAAATTAAGCGACGCACTGTGTACCAAGGCCGCTACGGAACTTATATCTATACCCTCCTCCTCACCACTGCCTTGCACCCTCAACTCACAGACACCCTGACATCGCCGGCGATCGCAGCGCTCTCATGAGCGCACTCGACGGTTTGAGCTTCGCGACGGCTTGCGCGTAATCTCGGAGGCCCAACAAAGACGAAGCTCGCGGAGTGGTTGATATCTGCTCCGACAGGTGCCGCCACACTACCAGCAGATATTATTTTATTCTCCTGCACGGCGACAATCTGCAACCAACTCTATGTCTGCAACAGCATGCGGACAAACAAAAATAATTCGAGAACGATTACCGATAAGCGTAAACTCGGGCAATGTGGTTGTGTCTTCAGGGGTGAAGTTACAGCCACAAAAACGTGGATCGTGGCGTTGAACGGATAGCGAGAGCGCGACGCTCATTGCAGCGACGAGCTGAAGGGATTCCGCTCGCCAGATGCCTCACGAACATTGCACGATGTCGCAGCTTTACAAGTCACCAATTGCTAGAAATTGCTAGATACGTGGTACACAACAAGCCTGGGGCAATTAATTATGTCCAAGAAAAGAAACCTCAAGATAAACAATCTCGCTCAGCTCACGTCAACACGGAGTACGTTGTAACACAAGGAGACGACGCTCGCTGCCGACAGGAGGTTCAGTGACGTGTACTGGACATATCCAATCAGGTCAGCCGCCTGCGTGACGTCGCGCTTCCAATACGACGCGCACTGGAAGTGGGCGGTTTGAAAACGCGTTTGGCTGATCCGCTGTGATCGGTGGCGATTCGCAGCTTGAAAGCCTTGTAGTAAATTACACAGTTTTCGCACAGAGCTTAAATCGGTCTGTAAATGATCATTAGGACTTGTTCTACCGGCTCAATGTGTTCGTACATAATCGTCAAAACCGTTTCAGGGTCCCTTTAATAAAGTTCAATGCACTCCTGCTAACGTGATGAGGAAGTGTGCTACGTTTCAATGAAAATTCATTTTTAGCAAAAAGTTATGACTGTTCGCGTACGGAAAAATGCCAAAAATATAAGGTCTGAGAAACTCAACAAAAAGATTTGAAACACGTGCAGCGCTTACACAAAAGCATTATTACATGTTCGCACTTGATACTTGATTGTTAAATAAGAAAAAAATATATTATGTATCAAGCTAATCTTTGATGCACAAAAAACTGGCACTTTCAGTTTTGGTTTCGTAGATGACGGGTGGTCTAAAATATTTGCTTTTATCTTTTGAAAGAAACTGCATAAAGAGAAACGTTATGGGCTGAAATCCTCAATATTTGTAGCTAGTTCCATGCTGGATCTTGCTCTCGTCCGCCTTTGCTCGAGTGGCACCCCGCCTTTTTATTTTTCTAGCTCTGCAGCAACCGTGCTGTGACGGGATGCTTTCGCGATGCGGTGCCAGTCATTTGTTAGGCGAGCTTCTGCAGTGTGAAGCCAGGCTCGATATGCCAACTTGCTTCAAAATATTAAATGTGGTTCTGTTGCCATTTTTGAAATGACACACAGCGTCATACAAAGCAAATTTTATGACTGACAGGCACATACGCGTCGTTACGACATTACGCGTCCACCCGGTGAGAAGTTTAGCTATTATGATAAAAAATTATGCGTTGACAATGATATATGAGTGCTAAATAACCAAAAAAGAAACTGCATAAACAGAAAAATTATGCAGCAAAATCATGGGCGATAAATTGTACATCTAACACAACCAAAAACCAAAAAATGACGTTTTGAAGAAAAATTCCCTTTTTCCATTTACCCCGATACCGTAATCCTTCACATCCCGAAATATTTAAAAAAAACGTATCCAAAATGCCAATTTTTTTACTGCTTGATTGCATCGGCACATTGAATAAATGCCGGAAGTACGCCAGGATAATACATTTATTTGTATAACCTTCATAAGCGTTTGTTCAGTTCTAGAGACAGTTGGCTCCACTGTGATCCTCCCAGACAGAACATCGGTGGCCTGTGAGAAGAGCGAATACACACACACAAACACACACACATACCGGATATCCCAGCTAACTTGTGCCAAGTGTTAAAAAATGCAAAATTAGAGGCAGGCGACTGAAATCAGTTGCATATTGCTGACAGCCACCTTGCGCACTACATAATTTTTTTGTTTTGTAATGAAATAATTTGTTAATTATGAGTATTTAACTAAATTTCTAAATAATTATTTTAGGCAAGAAATGGGATTTGCAAAGTTCGAGAGCGTCTTCACAAACGCCCGTTAAATTATTTGCAATAAACAAAGGCTCACGTGTACCATTTTCCAAGCTGCAAAGAAAGCCCTGAAAATACAAAATGAAACACGTGACCAGCATATTTATATTACAGGTCGCCGCTCCCCCTTCAATGGAGGGAGACATGAAGCCCTGCGTACCGTAGAACGTCGGCCGCCGCCGTCCGCGCGAGAGGTGTCGAACGTGCACGGCAAGCTTCGCCGGCAAGGCATTAGCGCCTCCGAAATTCATGGCCGCACTGCCAAAAGCAGTTGTCATCCACCTCGAACCCATCAAGTGGCCGCCGTGCACGCCGCTGTAGCTTGTAAGCTCCGAACTGATGCTTCCATTTGCTTTAGATTCGTGTCCTTAAGCTCCGACAGCAATGTATTCGTCCCGACTCGCTTTCAGAGCCATAGTTAAATGTCAAATAATCGATGCTGTAGGCTTAGCGAGTCGAGATGTGCGCTTTCGAAATCTCGGAGGACGTAAGTTACACGTTTGTTTCTTGTTTCTAATTCTCCATAGCTGGCGCCACTTGACCTAGTCGCTCCTTGGGGACACGTTATACGCGACGCTTTTCCTTAATACCGGACAGACTGAAACGCTCTATTAACTACTGGAACCATGCCTGGCAATTACATGGACGACATCCGCACTTCTAGCGTGAAAAACGAGGAGCAAAAAGCAAACAGTTCGAAGCGTCCCCGCGGAAGACGGAGACGACGAGTAAAGCTGACGCTGCAGCCTGAGAACGGCAAATGGCGAGCCGCCGTGCCGCTAGCGTGAGCGAGCCATTAATCATCTTATCAGGGTGCCAAGTCGGTCCCAAATCATTACTCACCCAGACCAGTCCCAGTACATTGTTCATTATGCAGCGTTATGGAAATGCAGGTTTTGAATGCGAAGTATTTGCTAGCGAACCTAAGGCACTTTCACCATTTCCATCTATCTATCTATCTATCTATCTATCTATCTATCTATCTATCTATCTATCTATCTATCTATCTATCTATCTATCTATCTATCTATCTATCTATCTATCTATCTATCCGCCTACCTCTGGGTGCTGTCGTGATCGCCTCCTTAGCTTGGTGTCGACCAAAATTTGCATGGGAGGGGAAGAGGCTTTGACAATTATAACTGTCTGGTCATGACATGAGTAACGTGAAAATCCTGTCGCGCACGTCGTCAAAACCTTCAGTCCAGAGACGTGTGGTAGATACCCATATACCACGGGCCGCAGTATGCGGGTATGCGAGTATGCGCCACAAGAGATGGACAGTTTATGGCACGTCAAATGCGAGAGCGTTAAGAAAACCCGACATCGCCAGCGTTCACCCGACGGATGCAAAGAATGAAAGTCAACATTCAAGCAGGAATCAAGCCCAGGCATTCTGCGTGGCAGTCAATAATCTAATACCTACCGCAGAGCCATTCCTCTCCTTTAAACTGTTTTGGAAAAACACCCTATGCAGGCGTAATGTCCATGAAACGCCAATTGTGGTTGCAGTGCTGGCTACCTAAACTTATAACAAGGTAATAACATTGCATATGTAGTCCTATGATACAGGCATCATGTCGAGTTAACGTCAATTGTGGTTGCAGTGTTGGCTCCGCTTTTATAGCAGTCTAATAAACATCCGATTTTTATATTTATGAATCAGCAAGCTATATTCAAGCGTTGCTCGAGCCAGGAAGAATACGCTAACGAAAGCTGCGTAGGATATTGGCATCATCGCACCGTAAAGTGCGCTCTAACGTGAGTGCTGAGTTATGTCAGACCATAAGTTACCCTTTAAGCGCCAGTGTAGTCGACGTGCCTGGTAAGCCCACGATGTGCACACAAAAACACGTCGATCCACCTCGTAACGCTGGGCTCAAAGCCAAAAACGCAGCATCGACAACTACTTGCTGACTGCTTCGCATGAAACCGATTCCCACAAGGCGTGGGGTCTGCCAAATTTTTTTACGCTAATCGCCACCGAGAGCTGCCGATGGTGCATTCGAAGAACGGTTTTCATGCTGCCTTTATCCCTGGAAATCGGGAGACCAAGGGTAGGTTGTTGTGAGTAGCACGTCATTGCTTCATTTTCAGTTTTTCATCGATTGCGTTGCTTGTCTTATCGCTTAATTTTTAGCATCATGGTTAAACTTTTGATTCCACTAATGGGAACTGCGCACGCTTTTGCATGTTGTGTTCGTTAAAGGAGCCTTGCAACCCTTTTCGTTGTAAATGTCTAATGGTTTCGCTAGAAGAGCTTATTACCTCATGAATCGACTGCCGCAAATATTTTTAGAATCCGTCAAGTACAAGCGGAGTTACATAGATTTGTCGCATGCCTCAAGCACTTTTTTTCGTAATAGCGAGCGCGCTCAAAGCTACGCAGGGAGGGGGATGACAACGGAGGCAAGAAGATGCTTCCCTTCGGCAGCGCGTCATGACCTTTAACACTTTCTTTTGTAGCGTTAGCTACACTTGCCTAGCCGGAGCAGATTTCGCGTGGATGGTCATGAGCCGTGCTGCGCATGCGCGAGTACTAGCGATGTCACACAGCTTGGTCACCGGAGCTGGCATCTCACGCGCTCTCCGACACCGCCGCGCGCGGCTCGCCGCTGCTGGTCTGCGCGTTCGGGAGAAGTGTCGTCGTAGGCGCGGTAGACACGCTGGTGGCGGCGCGTGCGCTGACTCCGCCCCCGCCGCACGCGGCTCGCCGCGGCTGGTCTGCGCTGCATTCGAGAGAAGTGACGTCGTAGCCATAGACACAGTGGCGCCGGCGCGCGCGCAGCTATTCGCCTTCGCTGTGCAGTCGTCGTCTGACACTGCGCTGGGTCCGCTTGATAGCGCCTCTGACTGGCGTTTGCAGGTGGGTAACGCCATGGAGAAGGAGAGCGCAAATGCTGCTCGATGGCGCAGAAGAGCCGAGAAGCATATCTCAACGGATCCCGAAGTAGTTGCCTGGCGATTAGCGGTTTAACGTACGAAGAAAGAACAGAAGAAGGCTAATAATCCTAGACAATCTTGAAAGCTAAGAATATTCAGCTGAACCTTTGCTAACGCTACGTATATCCTGGCATAGTCGAGCTAAGCCACTGCAATTTTTTTGTCTTCGAACGTGTGGCTTATTTTCAGTATGATCGCGACCGTGCGCTGTGCTCACGATGTTCAAATTAGCCAATGACCGCGATCTTTGGATTTATGGCGCTGTCATTTGGGTTAATGGCATCCTTGTCGAACGAACAAGGATTGATTTCTGGTTGACTTTGACAAATCTAAGTTTCAGGCTGCGTGCTGCCCTGTAATCTTTGGCTCACATGCTTTCATTAGCCTCAACTACCGATCAGCAGCGTTTTCTTACCATGCTGAAAAAGTTTTAAATCATAAAATAACCTTTATAGAGTTGTATGAGTGGTGTGTGATGTCAGCGAGTGTTTTCATAACAATTGTTATAATAACGGGTAATGTCAGTCGGCGTCGCCAGTATGGTAAATTAATATAGTGGCACTCGAAGTTGTGATTGCGAACTGTGTGAGAATTCCCCAGTAAGGCGTTAGTGATTCGTAGTTCGTGGCTGTCATTTTGAACTGACAGGCACGCAGCCTTATTTCAACCTGGCCGTAGCCGCCGCATTTCTATGGAGGAGACGGTGTAGTTGACGATGTCAGCGGACGTGAAAGAACCCCACACATAGGTCGGCAAACTCACTCACGAGTCGACTGACTCAGACTCACTCAAACTGAGACGGACCGCCAGTCTGAGTCTGAGTGAGTCCGGGTGCGTAATATTTTGGTGAGTTTGACTGAGTCCCGTTGAGCGAAATTTCAGTGAGTCTGAATCCGATTGAGTTCGGCTGAGGAAAATATTGGAGAGTCTGAGTCTGAGTGAGCCCTAAGCGCAATTTACATTTCTTGAGTGAGTTTGAGTGCGCTCCACCTTTTTAAGCCGATCTATGGTCCTATCTACTCCTCTTCAGAATTACTAGGTGCCTTATGTCGCCTTACTTTATAGTCATTCTATCCACACATATCTCAACGTGGCGTTCATGTGCCACCTGAATATTTATTGATCACAGGCGTCAGCTAGGCAGGAGCGGGTGTCATGACCCCCCCCCCCTCCGCCCCCGCAATCTCTTTCACGGGAAGTTCTTGACAAAAATATTTCGTGTTAGTCGGGCATTTCATAAAATGTCCTTACTCGATTTAAACCACTGATAGCTCGTATTTGAACGTAAAAGTAAAAAGGCGTATCGTAGAGCGCCAATTATGCGATATATTGGTGTTAAAGTGCGTTGACACCAGCATCGCAAAGCTAATTTTACTCTAACGGACTCATGAATCGACACACCAAGGCTCACACAGACACAGGTCAAGCCGTGAGTCTGAGTCTGAGCGAGTCCGGCTGAGTAATGTGTTGGTGAGTCTGATTTCTAGCGAGTTTGGTTGAGGAAAGTTTTGTTTAGTCTGAGCCCGAGTGAGCCCTCAGAGCAAAATATATTTCTTCAGTGAGGCTGTGGGAGTTGCAATTTTTTTACCGACCCCTCAGGTGGCAGAAGTTGCGGAACCGTCATGTACCGCACATTTCATAAATATTGTGGTTCTGGCCCAGCAAGTTTAAAAAATTCTTTGTTCTGGACCGGGACAGCCGAGAAATTAGATGCTTTTAGCTGAGCGTCGCTCACCCTCAGCCCCGTGCAGATGTAGCGTCCCGAGAGAGTGCAGGGAACTGCATAGTTTTCGCGTTTTTTACATGCGCGTCATGCCGAGAAGCGGTCAGCTACGCAGTGAAAGACACGGTGAAACCAAGTGGAGACTGCTTGCGTAGCACCAGTGTCGGGGAATGCTTGACTGGTGTCGCCGGTGGTTTCCATTGTCCTCGCAGTCAGGACAATGGCTGTAAAAATTTCGACAGTCCGTGGTCACCAATTTGTAGCAGTCGCGGGCGATGTTTGCATGATAATTCTTTGTATTCACGAGTGAACAAAAACAAAAGCACGTCTACAATACGAACTTTTATACCTTAAAGGGACCGACAACCAACTTTTGTGGTACCCGTTTTCTTGAGTGCAATGGGTAGCTTACCGGTAAGAGCTTCTAATCACGGAGTGGTAACGCGGAGAACGCCGTAAAACATTTGTAATCAGTTTTTCGATCTGCAGCGATCATGCAGTCTTAATATCACATGCTGCAAACAGTGAGAGGTGAGCGCAATAGCGATTATACGCCGGCAGTGGTGACAAGTTATGCCCTAAGTATGAAAAGGCAATGTTACGTTTGCAAAGCCTGCGGTGCCGCGACTACTGCTTTCTAGCCTATTAAATTATTTTACAATAGTTATAGCGTTTTTCTGGGGCTTCTTATAGAAGGACTTTGGCCGTACACTGGTCGCTTTATCACATTTTAGTCAAGCCAAGCCGAGCTAAGCCTTCGAAAACGAAACAGGTGGTAGGATACACCAGCAGTGCTGTTCATGAAGTGGTAGCAATCCTCCACAGAACAGTAAGTCGATGGCATTTTGCGAGCAGCAGCGCAAACTCGCGTGCTACTCTCCAAAAGTCCGATACGACGAGAGCAGACGAGAGTCGAGCTACGCGGGAAACGCCACCGGACACCGCGCGCATGCGCCGCAGCCTCCGTTTCACTGGAAGCCACGAAATCAGCGCCGCATCTCATGCTTTAGTTCTTTTACCTTAGAAACAAACGGGAATTGACAATAACATACATATTCAAATTCTCAGCCCTCGTTCTGGTGCGTGTAAAAGCATTAGACTACGTACAACAAAGTTCTTAAGACTGCATACGTCTGGTTCATGGCGCTCGCGCTAGGCTGCGCGACATACCGGTTTTTGTTACTTTTAAACGTGATTTAAAAATATAAATCCTACTCAGATTGCGAAAAGTGTTCTGGAATCTGTCACTATAATTCACGGCCTTTTCATTTCCACCAGGATCTAATCACCCGTTCTGGCCAGTTGTCGGTCCCTTTAAGATTGGCTGCGTATCTGCGTGCTTCGCTGCAAATGTCGTCGAAAGACGATAAAGGAGGCGCTGCGTTAAAGTCACTGGAACGGGAAAAGTACCGCGACCGTCGTGCGCGCCGCCATATTTGGTCCAGCGCGGCCGAAGCTGCGGCGGTGCGGTGTTGACTTCACGTGGAGTAACGCATGTTTTACGCATTGCGTGCGCTTTTGGAGCCCCGAATGAAGCATACCGTTGTTCTCTGACTGATTAGGAAAGAAATAGCGGCACTTTTCACTTGCCTACATGCGCACGCACGCGTACTAACGCGATAAAGAAATGCGAACTGCGCGGCATTTACGCGCTCGGCTGTCTGCATTTATTAAATGCGAAGCATTTCTTAGCGAATTTCTGTGACTATGTACGTATCTATCTATCTATCTATCTATCTATCTATCTATCTATCTATCTATCTATCTATCTATCTATCTATCTATCTATCTATCTATCTATCTATCTATCTATCTATCTATCTATCTATCTATCCGCCCCCGACTTTGTGCTGTCCTAGCTGGCCGCTTCGTTAAAGGGAAGTACACCAAATTTGGTATGGCATAACACGACTGTATGTCGAATTTAAATTAAGGTGATAACATGAAAATAATGACATGCATGCCATGTACGGCATGATTTACATGCCACGCTCAGGGTGCGCTCGCGGCCGCTTCGATAGCTTGATACACAAACAAATTGGTATGGCGTGACATAAGTGACTGGTTATAACGTGCAAATCATGACAGATATGCCATGTAAAACATGATTTACATGACATGGTTACGGGGCGCTCGCGGTCGTTTAATGAAATGCATATATACCAAAATTTTTATGACGAGCTATTTCTGTATGAGGAACGTTAGTGTAGGTGGTAACATGAAAATCATGACTTCCATGTCATGTACGGTATGACTTACTTGCCACGCTCATGCTGCAATGGCTGGTGGTTCGCCAGCTTGAAATGCACCCAAATTGGTATAGGGTGAGATGACTGTATGACGAACACGAATGAGAAGTGGTAACGTGAAAATCATGACGGTATTTACGTTGGTCATACAGTCACGTCACGCAATACCGATTTTGGTGCATATCAAACAAGCGAACCGGCCGCGAGAGCATCATAAGCATGGCATGTAAATCATGCCTTACATGACATGCGTGCCATTATTTTCATGTTACCACCTGTTATTAACGTTCGCATTACAGTCACGTCACGCAATACCGATTTTGGTGCATATCAAGCAAGCGAACCGGCCGCGAGAGCATCATGAGCACGGCATGTAAATCATGCCTTACATGACATGCGTACCATTATTTTCATGTTACCGCAGGGTATTTATGTTCGTCATACAGCTCCGTCACGCAGTACCGATTTTGGTGCATATCAAACAAGCGAACCGGCCGCGACAGCATCTTGAGCATGGCATGTAAATCATGCCTTACATGACATGCGTGCCATTATTTTCATGTTACCACCTGGTATTTACGTTCGTATTACAGTCACGTCACGCAATACCGATTTTGGTACATATCAAACAAGCGAACCGGCCGCGAGAGCATCATGAGCATTTCATGTAAATCATGCCTTACATAACATGCATACTATTATTTTCATGTTACCGCAGGGTACTTATGTTCGTCATACAGTCACGTCACGCAATACCGATTTTGGTGCATATCAAGCAAGCGAACCGGCCGCGAGAGCATCAGCCATTATTTTCGTGCTACCACCTGTTATATGTGTTCGTCATACAGTCACCTCAGGCAGTACCAATCGGTAGCAGTCAGTTTTCATGGCGCGCGGATCATTATATGTGAGCCCAAAGGCGTCAATTTTACGCCAAACATAATAACATGTTATTGTGCATGAACCTCCTGCGACAACCATGCGAAACAAGCTGCAGTAGTGCAGGGTAGGCGCAAACATTCCCCGAAACATTCGCGAATTCTCAATGAAGCGCTTACCTCACAATGCGGGTATCAGTCGTGGGAACAAATTTTCCCCGCCTAATTCTATGCAGTCACACAGCCCGTCGTTTGGCATCCTTTTTCCCGCTAGGAATGGCAAAGAGGGCCTTACCCGGGCATTCTTCGATGCCTCGATAGGCTTTCGATGAAGTCTCAAAACGATACGGGATGTCGTAATGTTCCTGCACGCTTTCCTGAGCCTATAAAAACAATCGCCCTCGAAAGCGCAGTGCATCTGCGGCCGGGAGACACTAGCGAGGCGAGCGAGCTGGACCATTTATGTGGCGAAGCCGCCGAAAGGGCGCGGCGGTGAAGAGAAAAGGAACGCGGTACTTTTCCCGTTACAGTGACTTTACGCTGCGTGAGATATGGACGCCATCTGGCAATACGTGCAGAATCCAGGACCACTTGTGCAGAACCCAGGACCCCTGCCAGGTTGCAGCACCATATCGTCGACAGAGGGCTCATTCGTGCAGATCGTCGCATTTTCAGCGCAGCCGCCTTTTCAGCGCACACTAAGAAACACTCCGGCCGTTCGAATTACGTATCTATATATTTTCTAGTAAAGGAACACACCATCTAATACTTACGTATTGATGTTGTACCTCAGACATGCGTAATATTTGTTTTTCATCGACAATGTTTACAAGTATGAACGCAGCTACCAGTTCAAGTTGGCTGGACGTTAAGCAAGTGCCTAAACTTCGGCCACGTGGCTGTATCAGGTCTAGGTCAGCTGCCATACCCGCAAGCTAAGCGGGAATGGCGTCATTAACGCCAATTTGTCCCCTGGTGCTTGATAGGCCAAACTTCCAAAACAAGAAAGAAAACAGCAAAAAAGATCACTGCTGCTGCTATGGCAACGCTTTCGTTGATGCACGAGGAGGAAACGCAATGCTTGTTGCCTGTTATACGCTTGACGAGTGCGCGACTATCTTGTGTGCGGAAACCAACACCGCTTGCGCATTTCAGATTGTGTTGCTGCTGCACATCTTTTCGGCAGCTTTCGGTTGCTAATTTTCTTGAAATCTCAGTACGTGTACAAACATTTGTTTCTAAATCTTTCTCAGTTCAATACGCGTGAGCCACCACGCCCTGACGCGTGAAATTTTGTTTCGACAAGGAAAAGAAATAGCCGGAAAATGTGGTCTGCTTTTATTAGCAACGTATCAAAAAACGGCAGGCCTGCGCTGAAACCGCAGCACAGCCACAGCGAAAGCTGGAAGAGCGGCGTTTCTAGAGCCCGTTAAGCTCTCTTGGGGCTACAATACAAGTACACTAGAAAGGTACCCACTACGTCATAAATCACAATTTTTGTGAAGTGTGGGAGCACCTACTAAGCCATTATTCGTCATTCTGCGGAGAAGCGAGGCACCAGCTACACGTCTGTAAGGCATTATGTGCACTTTGTTGACGCGACGACTGATGACGATGAAGAATTATGGCTCAGCCCTTTGTAATGGGTTGGAATCTTTAAACGGCCCACCAGTTATGTAATTTGCATTGGGTGACGCCCGGTCGCTATTTCCGTCTCCCGTCATGCTGTATATCATATGTTGACGTGGGAGAGAGACGGGGGGGGGGGGGCGAAGAACTTTACTGAGACCCCGAGGAAATGGATCATGCGTTTATGGGCTTCCTTGACAATCAATACAAGTGCACTTGCGAGGAACCAACTACGCTATAAATCACTGTAATTTTACTGAGACCCCGAGGAAGTGGATCATGCGCTTATGGGCTTCCTTGGCAACCAACCAATACAAGTGCACTTGCGAGGAACCCACTACGCTATAAATAATTGTAATTTTTTAGAAGTAGGGCAGCAGGCACTGTGCCATTTTTCGTCATTCTACGGAGAGCGTTGGTACCTGCTAAACCCATGTAAGGCATTATGTGCACTTTGTTGATGCTGTGCCTGATGACGATGAAGAAGTATGGCAGAGTCCTTTCTAATGGGTTAGAAGCATTCAACAACCTACTCGTTGCGCAATTCGCATTGTGTGACGCCTGGTTACAGAATTCGCGTTGTGCGACACTTGGTGCTTATTATACTCTTCTACCACGCTATATTGCATATGCTAATGTGGTTCCTTCCTGACATGAAGCCTGTATAGGACCTTTTTGCAAAGCAGTTTCAAGCACCGGCATGGCTCAGAGGTTGAATACTGGGCTCCCACGCAGAGGGCCCAGGTTCGAACCTCGTTTCTTCCTTGAATTTTTTTCTTATTTCGTTTTTTTCTTATTTCGAGCGATACTGGTTACGGACACCGGTGGCGGCGGCGGCGTCGGCGGACAACTACGGCGCCAAAAACGGCCGGTGAAATGATCTCATAACAGCTTTCGCTGTAAAACGAACACATGGAATACGTGGCATAGTAGCGTATAGCTGTGCATCTCGTATAGTCACTAGAAATGACCGCATTCTACAGAGATGAGACGGCGATTCATGGGAGACGGAGCAGGCTGTGATCGGGTTACCTTCTGGAAATAAGGGCAAAAAGAGTAATATTTAAGCTCGCATGTTGGGCTTTTGCTTAAAGATATCCCAGCACATGTTCCGTAAAATGGCGAATCCAACTGAGACTGGTCAGCTCCGATTGTATCCCCCCTTTGCATGACTTCAACCAAAACTATTCCTCCAAAAGAAATTAAGCAATGCTCCAAATTTTAATGCTGTTGTCCATTCACGTCACACGTTAAGCATTTCTGGTTGCTCATTAGCTGTCTAAGAGTATTGTAATATTGTGAGCTTTTATTTACTTTGATTTTACTATTCATTATTGCTCACAAGAGTAAATTAAACCTCAATCACTAATTGCTGCTGGGTGCCGACACGCGTACTCTTCCTCCTGTAGAATTTCTACTATACAGCGGCAACGAAACTTATGGAGATCATTGCAACGCGTGGCAAGACTTCGCTTCGTCGTATTGAATTAGGCGGCTTTACGAACTACGATATGTCCATGAGACGCACCGGAGTGAGGGACTGCGGACTACGTCGACTACCGGAGGCGTGTATCAATTTTGCCATCACTGAAACGCGAGTTGATCCCGCAACCTAGGTAACTCAAAGTTCTCGTAACATGAAATACAAGCGGTCACTACTACGTAAATGATTTTGAGGGCTTGTTTCGTGTTAATGAACATTTAAAGGTGGCAATGTCACTACAAGAAACTGGTCATCACAATGCTCTAAAGCCAAGCCAGTTCGCTGAAGATGCGTTTAAGCACATTCGGCAAACATAATTCGCAAGCTTTCTTCTCGTGTAAAAAAAAAAAAAAAATTAAGAGCACCCGCTAACACAAGCGATAACGAAGCGGCATTTCCGTTCGCACATCCGCTGGCATCAATCGGCTCACGAGAAACTGTCGACAAGTAGCTTCACATGCTTCATCGTTACTGAAAAATGCGCTGTGCCAAAAAAAAAAAAAAAAGAAAGTCACTGTAAATCAACAGCGGGAAAGTTTTGGGTTTGCCCTGTAGCTTATTTGATAAGGATAGCGCTTGCTTCTTTGTAACGACCGAATAAAAAGTGTCCTTACGAGTCCTCCGCTGGGAAACGGAAAATTTTGCTGTGCTGTTCCTTCCCAAGTTGTCGCACCACAAAGCAGCGCAGCGTGTCTTGTGTCCTTTTCGTATTTTCTTCTGAGTTTGAGCGCGTCCGCACCTTCAAGGCATACTGGAAAAATTCTACACGCGGCAGGAGCAGACGAACGGAATGCAACGTCGATCCAAGTAGGTCGCGAAGCTTCGGGCGAAAAGCGGTTCAGTACCTATTGCCAGCAACATCAGCAAGGGGAATTATGGGTGCAGCGATTGAAGCGCGACTAGGTGTGGAGGGAACAAACACTAATAGCGAAAAACCAAGTTTTAGTCAAGGACGAAGCAATCTTAATGTTTTACAAGCGATGTATTTTTTCCCGAACAATATTATGCAGAATCAATGTGAAAACATTTTGTGACAGTGTCTAATTATTACGAAAAACATTTTTCTTAGCGCCCTCTGAAGAGACGTGCACGCCATTATTGTTCATTGCAGCCCTTGCCGTGTCTGAAATAGCGTGCTCGTCAAGTTCGTCTGCAACGACACGCCCCTCAAGTGTTTTGGTGCTCCGCACTTGTAGGCGTTCTCTAAATTATTGTTGTGAGAATTAAACTTTTGCTGTGCGCGGAGTCGTGAAGTGCGTTTCATCGTTGCTGAACGTGTTCAGGACGGTGCCCAACGGTCAATGGGACGATGAGGATAACATTTACGCCGAGTACGTGCTTCGATACCCGTGGGAACCATGTGCTGTGCAAGGACGAACACACGTATGCCTGGCGACCCACCTCTTATAGATAAGAAACCGCTAAACCGATTAGGTTCGGAATACTGCGCAAGGTAAATGTAAATGGTAGCGAAGCTTTCATAGAAGCCCATACGTTCAGAAAATGGCTGCTCATCAGCTGCTCATGGGGCTTAGCGTCATCTGTGTGAGGAGGGAACACTTCCGGCGAAACAAAAAATAACGCGGATGTGATGCAATATCCGGTAAAAAAAGTGACGTCATTTTGTTGTCACTAGCGCGAAATTTGACCTCAAAATATTTTTCTTACGCCCCTGATCGCTAAGGACTCGCGCTACGGCGAGCCGGCAAGCCCTTGGCGAGTGCGCTTGAAGCCAACGCTAGCTAAACTAATATCGACCCGTGACTAAAAAGCGGTGTTTAAGTGTACCGCCGTTCAATTCGCCTTGGTTTTACTACAAAACCTTATTCTTGGAGCTTTTATTCTGCGTTCGTGTCATCTTTCATAGCGTGAATAAAGTAGGCAGCAGCGT
The DNA here is from genome assembly GCF_013339695.2 of Rhipicephalus sanguineus. Classification (NCBI taxonomy): domain Eukaryota; kingdom Metazoa; phylum Arthropoda; class Arachnida; order Ixodida; family Ixodidae; genus Rhipicephalus; species Rhipicephalus sanguineus. Next base: position 40,637,076 of record NC_051182.1, read on the forward strand.
ACCTCTCATGTTTGCAACGTTGCTGATTTGCTTCGCACATGCGAAGGGGACTGAAATAGCGCATTGCATGTGTGCTTCAGTTCTAATGAGAAGAAATGAGGCCTGGTCCCGCCAAAATAATGATATTTCAGTTTTATTCAATGGCCACAATGACGCAAGTTGATCACACCCTACACAATGCGCAACAAATGTCGTAAGAAGTATAAAAGTGCGTACACTACATGCACTATGTTTTGCCTTATGTGCCGATAAATTAACATTACGTGTAACGTATCAAGACATGCGAATTGTAGCGCGACAGATAACTTAGCGATCTGCTCACCGATAGCAGGAGATAAAGTAGGCACTGCGTGTTCACGAAGGAAACCGGGCAGCAGGAATACTGATTCATGAAAATTCAGCAAGCACACTACTCCGAACCGTTTCCCCGGCGTCTTATCTAGAAGAGAGGGCTCGCCAGGCATACGCGTGTTGCTATTGCATCCTTGGAACACCACATCGTTTCCGCGAGTACCGAGGAAATCGTTGGGCGTGTAATGTTAGCCGCGTCGTGCCATTGCCCGCGGAACACCGCAGCCAACACGTTCACCAACGACGAAACGCACCTCGCAACTTCGCGAACACCATCATCAAATTCTCACCACAATAATTCACAGAACGCATGCAAGTGCGAAACACCAGAACACGTGAGGGGGCGTGTCGTTGCAGACGAACTTACGAGCACGCCTTTCGATGCACCGCAAGGGCTGCACTGAATAACAATGACGTGCGCCTCTCTTCAGGGGGCGCTAAGAAAAAGGTTTTTCGTAATAAATAAACACTATCATACATTCTTGGCACATTGCACCTACATAATATTGTTCAGAAACTAAATGTAATTTGTAAAACATAAAGATTGCTTCGCCCTTGAATAAAACTTGGTTTTCCGGTATTAGTGTTTGTTCCCTCCCAACATAGTCGCGCTTCAATCGCAGCACCCATAACTCCCCTTGCTGGTGTCGTTGGCAATAGGTTCTGAACCGCTTTTCGCCCGAATCTTCGCGACCTATTTGAATCGACCTTGTACTGTGCGCGCTGGATTTTCGTGAATCAGTATTCCTGCAGCCCGGTTTCCTTTGTGAACACGCAGTGCCTACTATTATTCCTGCTATCGGTGAGCATGTCGCCAAGTTGTGTACGGCGCTACGATTTGCATGCCTGTATACGTTATAAAAGTAATTTATCGGAGCATAAGGCAAAACACAGTGCACGTAGTGTCCGGTCAGTTTTTGTACAGGGTCATCCACTCTTGGTACGAACACGGCGCAGCGTGGCTGCACTCCGCGGGGCGCCAGCGCTCGCGGTACTCGCGGTGCGGCCGCGCATCGAAGGAAATCAGCGCAGGCGCACCGAGGCTTGGAGGCGGTGCTTCGTTTCGTTTGAAAGGCGCGGGAGCACGCGGTGCCTGCTTTGCCGTGAAGCAAAGTTCTGTATCTGCGTTTTTGTAGCGACCGAAAAAAGCGCGAACGCGTTTCGGGAAAGCACACTTGCCGCACTGCAGCGTGTTGTGTAAGTGCAACGTTTGACAACTGAGCGGTCCGTCTGTTTAGTAGCATAACAGCAATTCAATGCACACATTACTTCAAACTTCTGAGGAGTAGTTTCGTTTTGTCTGGGTATTTAAATTCACGCTACGGCTTTGCGATTGAGACGCGCGGATTTCCGGAGAGTGAGACCAGGTAACCTTTAACGTGCACCGAAATTACGTGCACACGGGAGTTCCTGCATTTCGCCTGCATTGAAACACGATACCTCCTGTCAGGATCAAATTTGGGTTTCTGCACTGATTACAGCCGAGTGCTCTAACCACTGACCCACATAAGCGAGGCATTCTGAGGATTTCACTACATGTATCGAGGTTCACGGAGGCAAGCCCTATTCTTTGTGTGCCAACAGCTGGTAGGGCCACGCGCCCGGGTATAGTGTCTGGCTCTCTTTGCTAAGACGGCGTAATAAAATCCTCAGTCTAATGCAAAGGCGCTAGCTGATCACGCTTCATGCGACTTTGAATGTGACCACCGACCTCATGGAAGTAAACAACGCACCACGTAAATATAAAAAATAGAAAGTTTTCAGTTCACAATGTAAATGCACATGTTTGCTTAGATTGCCACGTGCGTTTCTTGTTATTACTTTTGCTGCATTCGGTTTTTCACCCACAAAGACTGTCAGCAACGCTCAGCGCAAACCGCGCCTCATTCTTCGAGAAGCATCCCGATTATTGTAGATCGTTTTGTTAAGATTGCGCGCAAGACGCGAACACTCCAGCTTACTCTAGAGTTTGCACGGCAACCAGCGATAACGCTGGAATATTCGACGTCACATGTATAAATACCGACGCGCTTCACCGCTTGTCAGTTGAACGACGGTCGACGCACTGTTCGCCGCTATCAGTGTATTGCTGTAGTTTGACTTTCAGTTTCCCGGCCACAAGTTCGGCCAAATAAAGAGTTTCATCTCTGACGTGCTGACCGCTGCCTTCGTCGACGTCACGACCACGTGACAATATATGCGAAGCATTACTGGCATTGTTAAGCACGCTCAATGAAAAAACATTTGGCCGGAAGCTTACGCCTCCACAACAAAAACGTAATCCTATAGTTGGAATGAATTATAAAGGGTAATCTAATCAAGACAGCAGTTCAAGGAAAAATGCAGGCTTGAACTGTTAAGAATTTGTTAAACAGAGAATATCACTGCAGCCAACGTTTGCACAAGTGGCTTGTCTTTGTTGGGAGTCAAGGTTCCCATTGCGCCCCCATGCCTTGAGGAAGAAAAGTCCATTCGTCGAAACGTTGCCTCTACCTACATTCCATGTGCAACGATTTCCCACCATCTATAATGGGCAAGTCATTCTGGTGGTCTCAGCTGAAAGCTCTTCGCCAACACAGCTCTTTAGGGACAGGTGAAATGTAGCTCAAGGCATAAACCAGGCGTAAAGAAGGTTAAAGACAACAAACATTTTGTTGCTAATACGACCACTGAAACTGTACTGCTGCGTGGTCGCTTACTTTCCCGTGTGGGGTGCTTTTACCGAAGTTTGCAATGATCAGGCCAATAGACATGAAGACGAAGGTTGCGGAACAAAAATACACCCAATATTACTAAATCTTCGTCGACGCAAAATCCAAGAACTCCCGTGTGCACGTAATCTCAGTGCAGGCTAAAGATAACCGGGTCTCAATCTCCGGAAATCCGGTTGTATCTACTGCAGAGCCGTACCGTGAATTTAAATACCCCAGACGAAGCGAAACCACTCTTCAAAAGTTTGCAGTAATGTATGCATTGACCTGCTATTCTGCTACTAAAAAGACGGACCGCTCACTTAAACGCCGCAATGACAAAACACGCGGCAGTTCGCAAAGCGCGCTTTCCCGCAACGCTTCGCGGTTTTCTAGGTCGCAGGGCTGGGCAGAGATACTCAGAAAAGTATTCCGGAATACAGATATCGAAATACATGAACTGGAAGCCTAAAATACAGATACTGAGATACATTTACCTTTAACGTAACGGGATATTTCGGAGATACTTTTGCAATAAGACGAAAAAAGTATTACGGAATACAGTTACAGCGATACAGATACTGGAATACATTTTTTATTTCAAGGATGCTCATACTACGCAACGACACTTATTAGTGCAGCATAATGTTGTAACTAAAGTTACAGCGCGTCGAAACACTCAGTTCATTTATTTATTTATTACAGTACCCTCAACGCCATTAAGACATTACAGGGGAGGGGGTGGACAAAGTATATAATTAGTAATAATGACATAATTACAAGTATCAATTGCAATAAAAATACACTATTTCACAACAACAGTAACAAGGATTGGACACCGAAATCGACATACTTGGCGAACAAACTAAGCTATGCTAGAAATTGCACACTTTAAGCAAATCACTCGAATCACTAATGAACACCAGTGAATTTAGAAAAAGCACACATTTATTTTGAAGATCTGCTTTGCTGAGAAGGTTGCTGTGTAGGCTTCTCAAATAGGCTGTCTTCTAACAGCTTCGGTTCAGCCTCACCACAAGACTCACGAAAGAAAAAAAGTCTGTCTACCGCTGAAGGCGAGCACAAATTCGTGTTATAGTGAATAAATACCGCCTTCATAGCCGGATTGCCCTGCAGCGTGGCGATATCTCTTCTCGGGTCATCTAGATACCGAAACACTTCCGCCCTCACTTGGGTTGTTCTGAACGTTGAGAATCCGTAGTCTGTCCCCATCTTCGGAATCCTCAGCCGTCTGACCCTGTCGGCTTCAATGAAGCTGTCACCACCACCGACGCTACCAGCACCCATTTCAGAAAGCCGCAACAGGCGAAGTCGGCTCCGGCGGTGGGGGAGCCTGCTACCACAAAAGACCGTTTCACGCATGTAATCAATTAGGAACGCACCCTGACATTGGAGAGGTGGCTGAAAGCGCGTCAAAGATAGCCATCTTCTAGTCACTTTTGCCCCGACTACGGGAACTGCTTTTGGAAGTGCCGCCGCTTTGAGAACTGAACGCACGCGAAGCATTGCAAAGCCTGTTCCAAGGCGGTATCCGCGCGGGGGGTCGCGAAGTAATGGCTTGCCACCCGAAAAAAATTAGGCGTGCTGCACTGACCTTGAGAGACAGCGACTTTCGTCGGCAGTGACCAACAACACTGCCCCCGCGATTCTGCCGTCTGCGGCGTCGCGCGCTTTACCACATGGGCCATTCTGTGCTTGAGGGGAAACCATCGCCGCCCTATCTGTCGGCGACCGGCGGCGCGGCTTTGCTTGTCTTGGCACAAAAAAGAAAAAAAAACGCCATTCCCCCGTTGGAAACACGCCTCAACTCATTTCGGACAGAAAAAGCAATGTAACGAGATACCCGTGTCCAGCATAGTATCGCGATACAGGCGATACATCGTAAATGTATTTCACTACTGAGATACAAATACATTTTTCAAATGTATCTCGATACAGAAATACAGATACTCAAAAGTATCTCTGAAATACTATCGCGATACTCTTGTATTGCGATACTGCCCAGCCCTGCTAGGTCGCTACAAAAACGCAGATACAGAAGTTTGCTTCACAGCACAGCAGGCACAGCGCGCTCCCGTGCTTTTCAAACGAAACGAAGCACCACCTCCAAGCCCCGGTGCGCCTGCGCCGATTAGCTTCGATGCGCGGCCGCACCGAGAGCGCTGGCGCCCCGCGGAGCGCAGCCACACAGCCACGCTACGCCGTGTTTGTACCAAGAGTGGACGACACCTTACATATTACCGCACTTGGTGCTCATTGTGTGCAGTGTAATAAAATTGCATTATTGAGACCATTGACTAAAACTGAAATGTCATAATTTTGGCGGGACTAGGCGTCATTTCTTCTTGATAGAACTGAAGCACACAATCAATGGTTACTTTATTAAGAAACCTGCGTATGTGCGAAGCAAATAAGCAACGCTGCAAATATGAGGCGTACGCTGTTGGTTGCTTTAATCCGACTACGGAAGATGCCACAAACGCTGAATAAAAGTTCCAAGGATAAGTTTCCTAGTAAAACCAAGGCGAATTAAACGGCAGTACACTTACACAACTGTCTAGTCATGACTCGATATTAGTTTAGCTGGCGTTGACTTGAAGCGCACTAGTCATGGACTCATCAGCTCGCCTTAATGCGACTACTTAGTGATCAGAGGCCCACGAAAACAATTTTTAGATCAAATTTCGCGCTAGGGCCAACAAAATGACGTCACCTAAATACAGGATGTTGCGTCACATCCGCTTTGTTTTTGTTCCGCCGGAAGTGTTCCCTCCTCACATAGATGGCGCTAAGCCACATGAGCATCTGATTAGCCGCCATTTTTTGAACGTATGGGCTTCTATGAAAGCTTCGCTACCAGTTATATTTACCTTGCGGAATGGCAGCACAACAGATAACAGCGAAAGCGCCGCCCGTCGGCGCAACGAGGGAAACGTCTAACTAAATATATGGGGTGTTAAAAAGGAAATAGCCTGGAACATTTTATTTCGACACATAATTGCATAACTTCACTTTATTGATGTGTAGCTTGGAAAGGTAAAGCCACATATGCAAAGGTTGCTGAATTTTCGCTTGCTACCAAAATCATGTCGATGGTTTATTTCCCTTACCGAAAGTAGTCGTAGTGTCAGAGGCCCGGCTGTATCGTGTGACAGACAGACAGACAGACCAAAATTTCTGCGAAGCATCCCAAGAAAAAGTATCGCCTTTAAAACGTTGCGAGGCGAACGAGGCAGCTGCGACCAGGCGACTGATCTAACTTGGGCACGGCTGCTGTGTTTCCAACGCACGTGATTCGCAAGTAAACAGAGACAATCGACCAAGGTGAGGGATACGCTGGCTGTAGCTCCAGTTCAGCGGCGCCATCCGGCGCCAGCACGGGAAACACTACACGACGTCAACGTCGACTTCGAACCTTCAGCACGCTCTGTCGGCGTGGGTAAGTGAGTTCTTCATATATGTACAGGGGTGGTCAAAAGTTCCCAGGCCGCAACGCCCGGCCGCGGAGCAGCAGCTCGCTACTATCGGGGCGCTACCATCGCAATCATGCCTTGGCGCACGCTGGCGTCCAGCGTGTGCGTGGAGGGGGGGGGGGGGGTGTATCCCTCTCTCTTTGTTGCTCTCCTTCATAAGAAAGCTAGGTATAAACTACTACTGTGCAGCGCTGCTTATTCCACTAAGATGTTTCAACTAGCCCCAACACAAGCTCTTCTGAATACATTTCGGGCTCCGACCATGCTCGTATGCAGCGAATTGGACTGCGCAGACGGCTGATAGAACCACCGCAATGCGAATGGAAAGTTAAACGCACGATATTGTTTTCCAGGAAGCCGAAAACCACGGTAATGTATATGGTGTCTAGCTAAATGTGGCCGCAATCATGATGCGTCAGTTTTCCGGAAGAATACCGGCTCGCTACACGCTGCACAGTAGTAAAACATCAAAGAGCGGACAGTGAGGGAACATGACGCACCAAGTTTATACGTCGCTTTCTTATCAAGGAGAGCAAGAAAGGAAGAGGGATGTACCCCCTCCCCCCCTCTTCACGCACACGCTCGACGCCAGCGTGCGCCAAGCCGTGATTGCGATAACAGCGCCCCGATAGCAGCCAGCTGCTGCTCCTCGGCCGGGCGTTGCGGCCTGGGAACTTTTGACCACCCCTGTACCTATAAATGTTGCAATTTTGGTGATAACCATGTCATATTGGTGTCATTTTGTGAATAAACATAGCGGGATCAAGGCCGCTACCAATTCTTCTGGATAAAGCTGGTATTTGTGGTTTTTGGAGCGGAAAATAGTGCAAAACACTACCAAAACAACACTTCGAATACGCGTTTTTTTTTTTTTTTCGAACGCCCGCAACTTCCGCAGTACCTCACCTAGCGGAATCCTAATCTCTACCACGCAAGAACTTAGTAGCTTTCCCAACACCGTTAAAATTCGGAAATCCCAGCTTTGGTATTTCTGAAGTTATTACGACGTTAATATCAAGCCTAATGACTGGCAATATTAACTGTCTCTAATTATACTAATTAATAATTTATTCTTTGTTCCCTTTTCATAATAATAAACGTCATACTCTGGGCTAACCAGTCGTGTTTTTCCTTATTCTCTAGCCCACTAATTAGGGCTGTAATGAGCGAACTCAAATTTCATAAATTAATTTCAGTAAAATGAGCCGTTAAAGATATTGAGTTAATTTGATACCGTCTATGAGATCACAGCAGCGCGCTTCTTGTCGCGAAAAAACACTTTGGCTAGCGGTGGGGGAACTGAAGATATTGCGTTAAAAATAACTGAAATAAAAACGGTAATAAACATGTGTCGCCCGCATCTCCCCTCAACCGGTTCGGCGGCATTGGCGGTGCGGGGCGGACGTACGCATACAAATTGTGAAGTACAAGTGGAGGCGCAGCACCGAGGTTACAGTGGCATTTGTGACGTTTGTTTTGTAGCGTTAGCGACACTTGCCTAGCCAGAGCCGATTTCGCGTGGATCATGAGCCGTGCTGCACATGCGCGAGGATCAGTGCGGAGCCGGCATCTCACGCGCTCTCCGCCAGCGCCGCGCGCGGCCCGCCGCTGCTGTTGGCGGAGAGCGGGAGGAGTGGCGTCGTAGGCGGGCAGACAGACTGGCGCCGGCGCGGGCGACTCGCCGCTGCTTCTCTGCGCATTCGAGAGGGGTGACGTCATAGCCATGGCGCGAGCAGCTATTCGCCTTCGCAGTGCAGTCGCCGTCTGACAATGCGCTGGTGCCGCTTGATAGCGCCTCTGACTGGCGTTTGCAACGCCACGGGCTGCAGCGGGTGAGTGAGCCCCTCGTTTTTCGACTTTTATATTGGGAAATCTCGTTGATAACCGGACAAGCATAGTATCAATCGATTCGTGAAGTGTTCACGATCACGATTTCACTAAGGTCGGAGTGTTATTTTGTGTTAGTTTCTGAGAAGCTATAGATTTGAAAATGTAAACAAATCATCTATTAGCACCAATAGAGTGGAAGTTCAATAAATTTTAAAAAAATATTTACTCCAAGTTGCAAGCATCGACATTTCGTATTCCTCCCATAAAATTCTGAGGGGAACGCCAATCCAAAATTCGTATTTTTCTAAGTACTTTAGAAGAGGAGTTACACGCGTTTGAAGTTTTACATGTATTTGCCCCCATATGAGTCATATGGCTTGGTAGAGAAACAAATCCCCCTCAATCAAAGAAAACTAAGCGACATCGGAGAAAACAAACTCTCTCATTCGATTCTCCGTCCTTGATTTTATAAGACACGGTATTTTCCTGAAGTATTTCGCCGCATTAATGATGTAGCAAGCGATTGAAAAATCAACGGAAAGATCGTTTGCAAGGGCAGCCATATCGAACCGGTTCAACACCAAATCTGAATCTAGAAACATCACATGTAATCTTGATTCTAGAACAAAACTGTTACGATAGATGGAAGGTACAGGATGGGTTAACCCATCTCAAACTGTATTTCTGTGTTTCCGTTGGAATTTAGAAAAAAAAAAAAGAATTACAATTATTACTACCAAAGGAATACATACTGCACGCAACTGATCCGAGCGCCTTCTTTACTGCACGCAACCGTAACGTATCTCCCTCTAAAAAAAAAAATCCACTGTTACACTGACCGGTCAGAAACGTCGGACGGGTTCGGTTAGTAGGCAGTCAATCCCAAACAATGACAGGAGAAGTTAAAACCAAGAAAAGTTCCGCAAAGGACCGGAACAATGAAGGAAAGAAGAGAGAAAACAAAGAACAAGCGTGCAATCAGAGCTCGGCCGCATGCCGAAAGAGCAAAGGCGGGACTGGACAAGGTTTTCAATTCATAGAAGGGACGCAGAACACAGAGAAGAAGGCCTGATTGGTGGGACGACTGCACGGACCTAAGTCAAGATACGCCTGACACTGATCCATGCTCTGGCAGTCAGCCTAAGATGCAATCGCGTGCGGAAACAGGAAAAGATAGCGATTTTAGAGCTGACCCAACAGAAGGAAAAGATAATGTACACAGAGAGGAGAGTGATAAAGCCGAGATCGTGAGAGATCTCAGAATGAGTGTAATTCTCCAGTGCGACAAAGACTTCATTGACCATCTTTTAGTAACACAGCAAAAGGCACCGGAAGCTGCACAGGATCTAAAAAACATGCTGTACTAGTTCCAGAAAATTAAGGCTACCGCCCTACAGGTCGTAGAAAAAAACGCGCATCTCGAAGGCAGAATCAAGGAACTGACAAACATTAAACCTAATGTGACGCGCACATTCGCATAGGTGACAAAATCGAACTCAAACGAAGAATATCAGGAGCAACGAAAGGAAGAAACGAGCCTTGAGAGAAAGGCAATCCTTCTAGTCAGGCCTCCTGAACATGAGCAAGAAGAAGGCATCTCGGGAAAGGTGAAAACAAACTGAGTTAAGCATTTTGACCCGGCTGCTCTCGGGCTAAAAGAGGTTGGCCTCAGGCAGATTAAAGGAGGCATAGCGGTTACCGCTGCCCCTGCTGCGGCCATACAAAAATTGAAAGACAGGCTGCAAGAGCATCATGAGACAATGCACTACGACACCAAACTAGTAGAAGGACCACAACCAGAGATGAGACTTATCTCAGTCGACAAAAATGTAGAATCGGCGGACATACCAAACATTCTCCTTGAACAGAATGGACTAGAGGGATCAGTGAACGACATAAAGGTTGTCTGGAGATCAGAGAGGAAATTCGGTTCCCACATTACTCTTCGCATCGCGAACCTTAGCCTAGCCAATGAGGTAGTGCAAAGAAGAAGCCTATATTTAGGATAGTCCAAGTGTAGAGCAATGGAGAACGTGTATCTATTTAAGTGTACATTCTGTACAAGAGTACGGCACAAGGAGGAGAAATGCTTCTCAAAGGGTGCAAGATGCACAGAATGTTCAGGAGAGCATTATTGTAAAGAATGTAAAGAAAAGCAAAAGAGATGCTCCCTGTGCGTCGATGCCGGGAAGGATGAGGTGAATCACTCGATGTGGGACGGGCCATGCCCCACGTTTGAGGAACGATATCACAAGAAACGAAGGGAGATTGGATTCAACTAGGACAACCCCTTCTAGTATCAATAGACTTTTCTAGAGTGAAACATCTAACTTAAGTACATTTACCCCTATCGCTAAAACTAACCAATTTCATCGCAGAAACCGAATAGGTTTAGACAACTATTTTATTTTAGCTTACTTCATAACTCAATCACTTCATTGCTTGAACCAAGTAGGTTTATTTAGTTACCTTACTTTATTTTACTTTGTAGCATAATCATTCAATTTCTTAAACCAATTACGTTTAGGTTTACCTAGTCAGAAATGACTTCTATTTAATCCAAACAAGCTTAATGAGAAGCACCAGAGAAATGGCTGACCACACAGAACAGCTTGAAATCGTTCAAGTCAATCTAGGTCGCCCAATCAAGGCTACTAAAACACTAACAAACAACTTATTAGAATTTAAATAAAACATAACATTGTTACAGGAACCTTACACGTTAAAGAATAAAATAATTGGTTTCTCACTCAAAGATTGAATTTTAGCCACAGAGGATTCACCTAAAACTGCAGTCATAGTTCACGACAAAGAAATTGAAGCCTTTTTAGTCCACATATCGCAGACAATTAATATAATTAAAATAAAATGGTATAGTTCGAAAGTCACCATGATGAACTGCTACATCCCCCCTAAAGGCGCACTGGAAAGCACAATCTCAATAATTGAAAAATATATACAGTCAAACGCTACATATAAATATAGCAGGAGATTTTAATGCCAAAAACACTCTATGGGGTGGACAAATAACCGATGCAAGAGGGAGGGAATTGCTTAAATTTATCAATTCAAATAATCTAAATAAAAGTAACGATGGAATCATTCCCACATTTGAAACCAAAAACGGTCGCAGTTGGATAGATATAACATTGACAACTCAGTCAATTCTACCCCACATAGAACATTGGGAAGTCGTAGATGTACCCAGCGAATCTGATCATAAATATATACAACTAAAAATATTTAACAGAAAAGAAAACAGACAGAAAAGGCTTACTAAAACAGGGGAATTTAAATTATTACAAGAACTAGGACAAGATATGTGGTTTGATGAAATAGTTGAACAAGACATAGAAAGCTCAGACCAACTAGACGACTTAATTGATCAGATATACCAAAAAATAGACAAACTAAAAAACAAATATTCGAAAACAGTAAAACAAAGTATTTTGGAGAAAATAGCCAAACCGTGGTGGACACTACAGTTGGAGATAGAACGCAAAATAGTTAGGGCTCACAGAAGGAGATTTCAGAAAGCAAGAGACGGAATCCAGCGAGAGATATACAAGCAATGCTACGGAGCATTTGCAACTTATCAGAAAAATATTAACGAAAGCAAAGCCCTTTCTTGGAAAGACTATTGTGCCGAAATGAGAAAGAAAAACTCTTTCAAGTTGGCATATAAAATTGCTACAAACAAGGTTAAAAAGGCGATAGTATTAAATCCAGTTATGAAAGCCGACGGAAACCTAACAACAGATATAGAAGAAACAGCAACAGAAATCATAAAAGCACTATACAAAACCACAAGGGAACAATGTAATGAACAGAACGTAGACGCAAATACAAAGGTGGGAATTGCATTGAGCCAAAGCTTAAATAACGAAATCCAGGATGAGGTACAACCATTCTCTGAAGAGGAGATAAGTAACGTAATTAGAGGTTTACGGAAGAGAACAGCACCGGGGCCAGACAACCTTACAACATCAATTCTACAGACACTATATATCAAACATAAAAAGATATTTCATTTTATATTAAATACAGCACTCAAATTAAACTATTTTCCGAGGGCATGGAGAAAATCAAAAATAATTTTAATTCCTAAGCAAAGAAATAAAGGACAAACTGATCCAAGTAACCTTAGACCAATTGTAATTAACTCTATATTCGGCAAGATCTATGAAAAATTACTGTATCAAAGAATCTACCATCCTTTCCACATTAACAGACTTATTCCACAGAATCAATACGGATTTACCTATGGAACATCAGCAGTGCACGTATTACAGACACTAAAAACTACAGTGGAAAAAGCAAAATTAGACAAACTTACAGTAGCTATTATATCCCTAGACATAAAAAACGCTTTTGGAAGCGTAGATTCAAGTGGAATCTTAACTGAACTTATGCAATTGAAAATGCCGACATATATCATAAAGGTTATTAAACACTTAATTCATGGAAGAAGCATAACATATGAACTACCATCACAAAACATTGAATTCCAATTAATTGGAGGTACACCACATGGTTCACCACTGAGCCCGATATTTTGGAATATCATAGTGGCCAAAATACTAAACACAGAAATACCGTTTGGAACAAAAATCCAGGCTTTCGCAGATGATATAACATTAGTGATAACAGCTCAAACCAGGGCACAAATGGAAAATATGAGTAATCAAGCACTTAGAATAGTACAAGAGGGGAGTAAGGAAAACAAGCTAACATTTTCTCACAGTAAGTGTAAATACCTAATATTAGGAAAGGAATACCAGAATAGACCACCCATATTCAAATTGGGGAACAATAATATAAAAAAATCCTGCGAAATAAAGATCTTGGGAGTAACCTTTGACAGTATAAGTTTTCTTTTTTGACTCATCTTAACAATATTAAAGATAAGATACAAAAATTTACAATAAGATTAGCTAAATTGACAGGCAACAGTTGGGGCATTTCAACCAAACAACTAACAGATATTTACATCAGAGGTATTGAAAGAGCAACTGTCTATGCGTCACCAATATGGTATTCTAATAAAAGTCACATAATAAGGAAATTAAAAGTATACAACGGCAACCTTTAATTAAAATATGTAAAGGATACCAAACAGTACCAAACACGGCACTAAATGTCATAATAAAAGTTCAACCAATTCACTTAACAATAGAAAAAGAAAATGAGCTTTACCCAATTAAAGATGACAAAAAACTATTTGAATGGAATGGAAAGCAATTCACTAAAAACGACATAGCTCCATCCCCCGACTTATGGGCAATCCATCCTGCGAATCTAAAATCAATCAAACATAATAAAAATCCAATCCGTGCTGATATTAACATATATACCGATGGATCAGAACAAAATGGCAAATGCGGAGCCAGTTACGTAGTCATCGACAAAAATGGCATTATACTAGAGACCAAGGTATTTAAACTACCAAACTACTCCAGCAACTTCGAAGCAGAAGCAATCGCAATCAGAGAAGCATCAGGAAAAATTAAAAGCATGGATTGTTACAAGTCTTTCAAAACTCTAAGAGACAGTCTATCTGTCTTTTATTAAAATGCTTAGAAAATTCCCATCATAAGAATTACTTCGTGTACTCTATCAAACAGAATATATTATCACTGCCAACCTACAACATATCCCTAAGATACGTTCAAGCTCATAAAGGAATAACAAGGAATGAAATAGCAGATGAATTAGCTAAAAAAGCATGCACGAGTGGAGAGAATGTTGAGGTGCCCATCACATCAAAATTTATCAAAAAGAAACTTAGAGAAAAATACAGTGACAGATGGAACTCGGAATGGCATGACGACGAATGCAAGTGCGGACAAGCGGCATCTTCGTTTGATCATTATCTGACCTCATGTTCAATTACTAAAAATGAAAGAGAAAAATTACGCAAATATTACAAACAGAGCATTGACAAGCATAAGCCAGAAATAATTAAAGACAAAGAACAAATGAAAATTATAGAGGAGATAGTCAAAAAAGCCAACCAAAGCACTCTGGCCGAATAATAATAATAATAATAATAATAATAATAATAATAATAATAATAATAATAATAATAATAATAATAATAATAATGTAATAATAATAAAAAATACAAAAATAAAGAATAGTTGTTAACACTGAAATCATGCCTTGAAGGAAGAGGGAGCGGAGCGAGTAGGGAAAAATAAAGAGTAAGCAACAATCTCAATCCATGTCGACTCATCCTAATGGGAAAAAAGAAGAAATGTTCGAATTATCTGTGTTAAACGCATGACGCTACGGGGTTTGCGTGGCATTCCGTGGGAAGAATCACACCGCTCGGCTGCTGCGTACGAACTGCTTTTATTAGATGCGAAGTATCTAAGGCGGAGCTCAATCCGGTGGTGGGGGTGGTGGTGGTGTGCGGCGTGACCACCCTTAATGCGCATGCGCATACCCTCTCCACACACCTCCTATCCCCTTCCGCTCTCCACTTTCCCTCACCCCTTCCCCTCTCTACTTTCCATCTCCACTTACCCTCTCCCTCCCCCTTTCCACTCTTCCTCTGAAACGTGGGCTAGACATGCCGAAATTCTCCTACGCAACGCCGCGATGAGCTCGAGCGCATGCGCGTCCCCTCCCCTTCTCTCACCTCTTCTACGCTGCCCCCCTCTCGCCCGCCTGTCGACCGCGTTCCCCGCTCGCCCTGTGAGAATTAACGGCCAGGCTAGATGGAAGATACGACGCGCGTAGCGTCCCTCTTCGCGTTCCACGACGCGAGGTCGGTAGCATGCCCAAGGAACGCCAACGGAACGCGATCGTGCAAGTGCTCCGGCTTCGCATCGCCTCATGGTCCCCTTTAGCGAGAGATGGTGTAATTATTTTTATTTCCAAAACGGCTCCTGTTCGCGAAGGCGTGGTCCATGCGCTGCGTCCTTCGTGAGAAAGAAAATGTTACCTAATACGCCTTGTCGCTCTGGCCCCGCGGCTGAGTGACCGGAAGCCGGTGCTTGCGAGTGCCGGAGCGGCATTACGCCTATTTGCCGGGAGCGGCAGTGCGCCGCTTGTAGAAAAACACAAAACGGTTCTATAAAAATACAAAAGCTAAAAATCTACACAACGGATCTACAAATTCTCAGAGGAAACCGGACCCCCTGCCGATGCCCACGGTAAATTTTCACGTTTGGTAAGGCATCTAAGTTCTTCGCCGTAATAAATGTGCGTGGGTATGAGTAGGAACAAGTGTACTAAACTAGAACTGTAAATTGTGCTCGATAGAGCTATATGCATCTGTCGCTACCGTATCGGTAACCTTCGTGCTTACGAAAAATTCAGGAGACCTTCCACTGTCGGGGAAGTGGGTACAAGGAATGCTTGGCGTGGGCGAGCCTGACCAACTGCTTTTCTTTCGTTGTTCCTTTCTTTCTCTCTTTCTTTCTTTCCTTTTTTCTTTCTTGCTTCCTTTCTTTCTTTCTTAATTCTTTCTTTCTTTATTTTTTCTCCTTAATTTCTATTTCTCTCTCTCTGTATCTTTCTTACTTCCTTTCTATGGTTCTTTCTTTCTCTCTTTCCATCTTTCTTTGTCTGCCTCTTTCTTTGCTTCTTTTTTTGTTTTTATGGCATTGTGCAAGGCTCAGTCCTAACGTCAGCGTCCAGTTCTATTATAGGTAGAGGCCCTTCCCTGGACGCTGCTTTCGGGGTGAATCGCCTTCGCATCTTTTTTTTAGAGGCGAAGCACCTTAGGGTCTCGGCGTGTCGGCGGGCATCGTCGTGTCCTCTTTTGCGCCCTCTCTTGCGCGCAAGCGCAAGAGAGGGCGCCACCACCTAAGCGTTCGCCGTGTGACGAGAGCGAACGGCACACGTTCACTATATAAACGCTCTTTCTGCGTTGAACGCTTAACTACCAGCTCGCGAGAAAAGAAACCGCCCCCTCGCCCGCGAGAGAGAACGCCGACACAGGCAGCGTCTGCTAGGGAGTTTCTTGATTGAAAAAAACCGACGCTAATAACTTTTACGCATTCCTACAAGACCAAGGCAGTGCCCCTAGTGACTCCAGGTGTTTTCTCCCGAATAGAAGATCCGATTTTCCCTTTCCTTAAGGTTAAGCACTTTGACTACATAACAAATCAAGGCTGACGATATGGATGGTACAATCGTTTACTGAGCGAAATTAAAAAAATGTATCGGGAGCCTTTGAACGAACGAAAAGACTAAGGTAGAGCATGCCTCTGCTATGGTGGCTAGAAGGAGAGGTGTCAGCATCGTCTCGGCCGCGCCGTGAAAGGAGGCGTGCTGGTATTTCATGCCGCCGCGGGGCGGCGCGCACGTCAGTACTGAGATCTGTCGAGAACACGGTGTAAGAAAAATAATTTAGGTGTGGACACTCCGCCCGACGGCGCGTCCACATAATGTTCGCCTCTTTCCTCCTCTCGGCCCCCATGTCGCAGCGCCTCCCACGCAACCGCGGCCGGCGCATGTACTATAGAAGACGAGCTGCGCTGCGTGCGTAGCGTCCGTAACGGCGTTGCGCACGTGAGAAGTCAGCGAGCAGAAAGACTGCTCACGCGCAAGACGCCGCGCTTTTACGTGAGAAACGCGGTATGCGTTCCTTGCTCTAGTTGCTAGCGTGCACGGTTAAAAAAAAGAATGCAATGAGGTGAAAAAAAAATGAAGAAAAACGCGCGTTCGCCTCGTCGCAATTGGTTTCTTAAGCCCCCATGTCGCAGCGCCCCCCACGAAACTGCGGCCGGCGCATGTATTAAAGGCGAACATTATCTGGACGCGCTCTCCTTCGCGGCGGGCGGAGAGTGTCCACACCTAAATCATTTTTCTTACACCGTGGTCGAGAACAACCGCCGACCGCCGGAGCCGCACATTTCCTCGCTTGCACGTGCTCTCGCAACGTCTCCGGCAGGGGCGTAGCCAAGGGAGGGCGGGGGAGGTTGGGAGGTCAAACTCCCCCCCCCCCCCCCGAAAATTTTCAATTTTGCATGTGTATATATACACGCACACATAAAACGAACGCACGAACATACATATAAAGAATGGTTGAACCCCCCCCCCCCCCCAGGAAAAAATTTCTGGCTACGCCCCTGGTCTGGCGCGGTGTGCCGATTTGAACTTGTTCGGTATGGGTACGTACCGATGTGACCATGCCACAGTGACGACAATGGTGTGTAAACAGCAAAGACACTGCTTTGCACCTGGATGCATTGTAAGAGTGTGTCAAAATAAATGTCTTGCGTGTACAAATAGACCTTGATTTTCGATGCGCAAGTAATAAAATTTAGGGGTGTGCGAATATTCGAGTTTCGAATTCCAATCGAATAATACCTAACCGAATAATTCGCTCGTATTCAATAGCTCGTATTCAAAGTCTCGAATAATTCGACAGGACGAATATCGAAAACGCGACAAAGGTGCAACTTGGCTAGGGTGGAGTGGATAAAACTAACGCTAACATCGGTACTGTAGGCCTTTCGTTAAAACTTTCACCGATATCCTGGTACAAAAGCGAGCGCATGTTTATTTCAAAGGTGATCATGTAATTTGCACACGTAAAAAAAAGAAACATGAGAAAACTGTCAAACTCTTCACAACTTTGCCTCTGAAACGAAGGCATGCACTTCCCTTGCCTAGTTTGGTCGCGTATGCCGCAGGCGACGTATTACATTCCGACTTCGGCCATCGAAACCCTCAGTGATTCGATTCATATATGAAAATTTGTTCCCGCTGTGCGGTCGTCACTGCCGCACCGCACCACTCGTTCAAGAACTCCCATCGCTTCGGCGCGTAGTTGAAACACTGCTGTGAACGAGCGCCAGATTGTTGGGCCCCGAGTATGCATCGAGATAAAGCAGTATTGCGCGACCACAGATGGAGCACAATTGAAGCCGTATTCCGCGACCATAGGGGAAAAATCTAGCTACCGTAACCCCTTGTTTTAGCCGTTGAGAGGGCCCCTGCTAACTGGAGTGACGGTTCTATCAACATGCCTGCGCGCCCAGAAAAGCAGAATAAAAATACACTTCCGAACAAGCACGTAATAAAGCTGCCACCAACCCGTAGCGTCCCCGATTTTTTCCTTTGTCTTGCAGAAAGTGGCGGTACAAGTTTCATGTAGATATACGTACTATTCGATATTTTTCGCCACTATTCGATTCGAGATGAAATTTCACTATTCGCACACCCCTACTAAAATAACGCATTCAAGTATGGTTGCTGATACCTTTACCTGCATTGAGACGACACGGAGAACACTGTGGCATCAAAGTGAAAACTGCACGGACGCTGTTTTGGTGTCAAGCTCACGGCAAGTAATTCATTTGATTCCCTATCTTCCAGCGCTTCGGGGTGCGAGTGGCAAGCGTAGCTCATATACAAGGAAGTAAATTGAAAGCATTAGTTTTCAGTGCCAATACACGCTTTGCAGCGAGCCGCCAGAAATGTGCCAGCTAGCGTTCGTTATAATCCGCATGGTAGCGTGAAATAGTTGCAACGAAAAGCCAGAAAAGCGGCTGCTACGCGCGCGTGGGCATCTCGGAGCCGACAACAGCGCCGCTGCATCTGGATGAATTCTCGCTCCCTCTCCGGCGCGCCGATGCTCACACCTCTCCTTCTAGCCACCATACCTCTGCACACGCCCAGTGATTTCTCTTGACCCGAAGTGAATCGATGTGTCTAGATAATATTCCTCTTCAGCCTTCAACAACTTTGAGCTGAAAGAAAAAAACGCCAGGCCTGCACTGAAACCGCAGCACAGTCACAGCGAAAGCTGGAAGAGCGGCGTTTCTAGAGCCCGTTGTAAGCTCTCTTGGGGCTACAATACAAGTACACTAGAAAGGTACCCACTACGCCATAAATCACAATTTTTGTGAAGTTGGGAAGCACACACTAAGCCATTATTCGTCATTCTGCGGAGGAGCGAGGCACCAGCTACACGTCTGTAAGGCAATATGTGAACTTTGTTGACGCGACGACTGATGACGATGAAGAATTATGGCTCAGCCCTTTGCAATGGGTTGGAAGCTTTAAACCGCCCACCAGTTATGTAATTTGCATTGGGTGACGCCCGGTCGCTATTTCCCTCTCCCGTCATGCTGTATAACATACGTTCACGTGGGAGAGAGACGGGGGGGGGGGGAAGGCGAAGAACTTTACTGAGAGCCCGAGGAAATAGATATGCGCTTATGAGCTTCCTTGGCAACCAATACAAGTGCACTTGCGAGGAAACCACTACGCTCTAAATCATTGTAATTTTACTGAGACTCCGAGGAAATGGATCATGCGCTTATGGGCTTCCTTGGCAACCAATACAAGTGCACTTGCGAGGATCCCACTACGCTATAAATCATTGTAATTTTTGAGAACTAGGGCAGCAGGCACTGTGCCATTTTTCGTCATTCTACGGAGAGCCGTGGTACCTGCTAAACGCATGTAAGGCATTATGCGCGCTTTGTTGATGCTGTGCCTGATGACGACGAAGAATTATGGCAGAGCCCTTTGTAATGGGCTGGAAGCATTCAACAACCTACTCGTTGCGCAATTCGCATTGTCTGACGCCTGGTTACAGAATTCGCGTTGTGCGACGCTTGGTGCTTATTTAACTCTTCTACCACGCTATATTGCATATGCTAATGTGGTTCCTTCCCGACATGAAGCCTGCATAGGACCTTTTTGCAAAGCAGTTTCAAGCACCGGCATGGCTCAGATGTTGAATACTGGGCTCCCACGCAGAGGGCCCAGGTTCGAACCTCGTTTCATCCTGGGATTTTTTTTTATTTCGAGCGATACTGGTTACGGACACCGGCGGCGGCGGCGGCCGACAACTACGGCGCCAAAAACGGCCGGTGAAATGATCTCATAACAGCTTTCGCTGTAAAAGCTCACAGTGTCTCTTATGCATTCATCAAGGATGACTCGAAGGCGAAAGCCATCTTCTCATTTTACTTCTCAGTTGATCTAATGATCCTGCCCTGCACCTCTCGGAGCTGCTTGTGCAGCTCACGTGCTTTTCCATTGCCTCCAGGATCGCAGGCATTGCACGCTTTCTGAACAAAAACTGATTTCGCACTGCCTCTGTGATCGGCCCACCGTCATCTTGTGCGTCATGGTGACGTCATGATGATGTCACAAATTTCGGCGTCTCTTCCGCCATATAGTGACGTCTTCTGATGATCCTGATTTCTAGTGTTAACGCCGACGCCACGGGACGTCGCCGGTCGACAACGCCGACGGTCAATTTTCGCCTTTCATGAGAGTCTCAGCCTTTCGTCTTAAAAAAATGACGTTTGGAAGGTACGTGAATTTTAAGCGAAAGATCAGGCTTCTGTACTATGCGAAGTTTCAGGCCAAGAAAACGTGAGTGGAAGCCTCGTCAAGAGTCTAGCACAACAGCTTTGAGCTCGCAGTGGTGCATTCTGGTTTCCCTAATTTCTGTTACAAGAATTCTGTTACAAAATTGAATTGTTATGAATGCAAATAGCGCGAAAAAACGTAAGACTAGACGAAAAAGGCTACGGCACAAGCGCATACTAACAACTGAACTTTTATTTGAAAGGCGAAAATATATAGGCAGCCCAAACCACATGTTCACCACGAACACAACCGAAAATCTTAGATGTGCGCATCCAGTTATGTTACCTCTGCCTTAGTTAACGCAAGGGAAGGCTTTCCCACACAGTCATCTCCAGCTTTCAAAATGAAAAAAAGCCTCAACTAGCTCACGTGCCGTCTGGTCCCTATGACGTGCGAGCACTTTCGCATCAGACAAACGAGGAGTACACCTACACTCACGGCAGTGCAGGGCCAAATTAGACGACGGCTGCCCATTCAAAGACATCAGGCCTCTAGTTGCCGATAAGGAAGGGTCATTTGTGCTGATGGCAGAAGGTACATTCTTAGAAAAGGCGACGGCGGCAGTGGACAAGAACCTGAAGAAGGTGAAGGAGAAGCCTACGGCCATCAAGAAAAAAGCGTTGGACGTTTTGGAGGAGCTCGACCTACACAGCCTTTCGGCCTCGGTAAGGAATGAAAAGGGTTCTCTACTCCACGTGTTTTTTACCGTAAAGACCCATAAGAATGGTGACCCCTTCCGCCTGATTGTGTCAGAACGTGGGACTTGGCAACACGCGGTTTCTGGGTTCCTCCAGAAACACCTGTCGGCACTACACATCGCAGATCCCTTTCGAGTCAAGAACTCGTCTGGGGTGATCAAGTTCCTTCAGAGTGATTCATGCTCTTCCGTCTCTGGGTTCAGCGTTGACGTAGAGGACTTGTTTTATTCTCTACAGCACGAATAGCTACTGTCCTATGTACATGATTGCATTGTAAAGGACAACGATGAGCAAGTTTTCCAGGACAAATGTGGCATTTCTGTGGGGGCTCTTGTGCAGTTGCTTGGTCTGTATTTGAAGTCTACAGTGATCGGATGGCGGATGTGATGTGTACACGCAGAAGTCGGGTGTGTGCATCGGCTCTAGGGTCGCCCCAGTTTTGAGCGATATCTATTTGAGCAGGGTAGACCGGGAGCTTGAACCTGACTTGAGTGATGTTGCTGTAAGAACTTTTCGATATGTGGACGATTACCTTGTTCTAGTTGATTCCTGCCGGTGTGTTGCCACTAGGACGAGCGATCTCAAACGTTTTAAAGAGAAAGGGGCAGGCCTTAATTTGACGTTTAAAGTGCCGCGGGAAGGTGCTATTTAGTTTTTAGACTTGACCATTCGTTTTGGTGGTGCTCACACTTGTTGGCTGTATTCCCCGCGTTCAGTGAAGCCAATTTTAGACTTCCAATCTTGTCATTCTAAGTTAGTGAAAAATGGCGTTGCGGTTTCTTGTTTGACTTCCGCTTTAAAGAACACGTGCCCGCACCTGTTGTGCGAAAGTTTCGATCAGCAGCTGGACAGGCACCGAGAAGCGTGCTATCCTACTGCTAATTTGGGCCGCCTGTGTGAAAGGATTCCCGCGACCTTGAAATCTGAGTTGAAAGGATCGGTCGAAAATGATAGGGTACGTGAGAAGAAGCCTCTCGCAAGTATCCCTTTCTTGCACGGTGTTTCCCATCGTCTCAAGAAGGTTGGTGCCAGATATGATATAGATGTTGTTTTTTCGGCTAAGAATAAGCTTGGTAAAGTATGCGCCGCTGTTGAAAGGAAAGTGGATGGGACTGCGCAGAAATGGCATGAGTGTAAGGTGAAACACAGGGACAGCCCTTCGGTTTGTGGCAAGGGAGTTGTATATCAGGTGCCTTTCACGTGCGGTAAGTACTATATAGGACAAACAGGCCGCTGTCTGAATGCGCGCCTGCAAGATCACCGTCGATCTTTGAACGGGCAGCCGTCGTCTAATTTGGCCCTGCACTGCCGTGAGTGTAGGTGTACTCCTCGTTTGTCTGATGCGAAAGTGCTCGCACGTCATCGGGACCAGACGGCACGTGAGCTAGTTGAGGCTTTTTTTATTTTGAAAGCTGGAGATGACTGTGTGGCAAAGCCTTCCCTTGAGTTAACTAAGGCAGAGATAACATACCTGGATGCGCACATCTAAGGTTTTCGGTTGTGTTCGTGGTGAACATGTGGTTTGGGCTGCCTATATATTTTCGTCTTTCTAATAAAAGTTCAGTTGTTAGTATGCGCTTGTGCCGTAGCCTTCTTCGTCTAGTCTTACGTTTTTTCGCGCTATTTGCATTCATCATGAATTACCAACTCGCCCAACAATCAATCCTTCTAATTGAATTGTTAATTAATTGTAAATAATTTCTGTTACAAAATTGAATTGAAATCGAACTTACAAAAAAGCAGACGTGATAGATATCCATCAAAAATTATTCCAGTTACGCCGGTAGTCTGAGATGTGAATAATGAGGTGCGGAGGATGTGAAGGGAAGTAAAGTTTCCAAAAAAGCAGTTTTTTGCTTACAGGATAAGGCTTGTATTATCTCCATGTGCTCAACTTCGCAACTATCTTGAAAATCATGGTCTTCTATGATTCTATACGCCTTGCGCTGCCAGGAGCTAGCTTCCTGCTTAGCTCAATTGGTAGAGCGACCATCCCGGTAAAGCGTTGGTACCGGCTTCGATCCCGAGGACCAGGACGAATTTTTCGGCGACTCAGAGGCTTTCTGTTTTAGAAGTCGTATGGATGTCCTTATGGCTTCGTACTACAAACGGGTGGTTGTCTATTTACGTTTCGAGCCCTTGGTATCGCAGTGTCCACATATCTGGACAAAACATATCAGTGAAGTGGGGTCAGGCTAGCCAACGCATTGCCTTAAAAATTGATTCGAAATGTTGGCATTGCTCCAGCATTTCATAAAAAAAAATTGAAGGACACTTTGCAAATTCCAAACTGTGTTCGGCGAAAGCCTGTGTCCATTCGACTCCGCCGACGGACGCCTCCAACCGACGCCGCCGCTGGACGTCGCCGCCGCATTGCGCAAGAGTTGCGCAACGCGCGTTGGAAGGAGCAATGCGCAACTGTTGCTATGGGCCGCTGTGCCATCACATGATTGCTGGGAGAGTGTGAAGGGGAGAGACCACGGCTGGTGCCGTGCCAGGGCAGGGACGGACGAACAGACAGACACCGCGAGTATGAGACAATAAAGTCTTTCACTTGAAAACACCTATTTGTGTGACTTTCTGTGAACAAACAGCAATAAGTGCGCACAGAAGAATAGCGGTCTTCTCAAGTCGCCTGTAGAGGTGTATGCCTACATTCATTTCATAAGTTCACACTTAAATTCGTAAGTTTTAGGAGCTTGCTCCTTAGGCTCGGGGCTTGTCCATCGCCATCGTAGCCGGGCTAACCATATGAGCGTAGGCTCGCGTGAAAGAGAAGTCTTTTTCCTCTTGGTCTTCGAGCGCCTTGATGATGGTATTGACACAGGCAAAACCACATAGAGCATAGCCAACTGTAGCATGCGGCGCTCGCTCCACTCCGGCGCGTGCTATAGTTTGATTGGAGACCGCTGGAGGGCCACAACTACGCGTGCCATCTCTCTTTCGACAGTCGTCAGTCAGTGCGCTTCGATAGTAATAACATGAATGAAGAAGACAAGGCGGCGGAGCGGAGGGCTCGCAAGGCAGCAGCATCGCGGGCTCGCCGCCAAGACCCTGCGGTGAGAGCTCGCGACGCCGATGAGAGGCGTCAGCGTCGTGCGGACCCCGAGATACAAGCCCGCGTAACCGAAGCAGCGCGGAAGCGGCGGCAAGAGAACTTCGAAGAGCTACGGGTGCCGGATGCAGCGGCCAAGTGCTGAAAATGGTCGCTACCTGAATTTGGTGGCGCCGACGCGCGCTTCAAGCGATATTTCGTCGACCACACCTTCAGCCACAGCTGCAAGGTCTGCGACCGCTTGTGGTTCGACAACAACCTGACCACAATCGCTACTATAACAACGTGTCACGTCCTTATATGACAGTAGAGGAATTGTACGGAGCATTCACGGTTTATCTGAGAATCTCCAAGTAAGCTCCTCTAACATCATTCACTTCGTGGAAATCGTTGAAATTTTTTTATTTTCGGCTTTATTCGATAAAAGGAAGGGTTTAGCTTGTTGTGTGACTTTTGTTTCTCTGTAAGCGACTAAGGCTTTGTAAGTTGAGTTGTCGCTGGGGCTTCCACGTTTGTGAACGCTAGGCATACCGAGCTCGTGTAAGAAGCTGATGGAAAGCCGCTTTGTAGTAGGACCCGCTTCGTTGCCGTGCGGCTCTGCACAAAACATATCTGTAATATAGCTACATACGCCTTTTAGAAGTTATTGAGAATTGTATTTGTTGTTTTCCAGGCGTGTCTTTAGTGATGAAGAAATACATGCCATATTTTCGAGCTGACTAGCGGAAGCAATTGTTCCAATTTGGGGAGCACCGATTATGAGCGCGCAGAGGTACAGCTGCAACAAGCAAAGCGCTCCTGCATAATACCACTGCTAATGATGAAATCATTAAGTTTGAATGTAACCATGCACGTATTGGCAATGATTATCAACTGCGATAAAGATGATGACCAACACGTTGAAGTAGAGCTATGGGCGAGCACGTAATTATTGAATGGTGATTATGACGATGATGAAAGTGTTGAACATAAGAATTAACGCGTGGTTGAATGCGTAAATGAACGATTATATTAAGAGTGTTGAATCAGAGCTGTTAGCAAGCGGCCACGTGAACGCTTATGATGATGATGATGATAATAATGATGAACGCGTTGAACAGACGATGAAGGCGTTGATTATGGTAAGTCGTCGTGGTGATAATGAATGATGTGTTGAAACAGAGACGTTCGCAAGCAAACTTCTCGTGTACGAAGAAGATGGACGATCAACCACGCCTAACTGGTGTTGCCAGCGTTTACATATGTGGACAGTTAATTGTTTTCTTCTAAAACAAAAGCTAAATTTTCCAGGTTCTCGGTTTCTTCCCACTTTTTAAAGCTTTGTAATTTCATATACGCAAAAAAATAAGTAATTGCGCAACTGTATTTGCTGTGGCATAAAAAATTTCCACCATCGCCCGCTAAAGGGAACCATGTGCGTATGCGAAGCACTGGGGAGATGGTTACCTTGAGCGGGAGATGGTGTAATTTTTTTCTTGCGTTCTGGACCCTGTGCCTTCCTCTGGCGTAGAATCAGCAGTGTCTTCCAGTCTCCATCTAGATCCCGCTGCGTGGAACTGCCGGCGTTCGAGGTATTCGACTCCCACAAAGTCGCAAGATCATGTGCGTCTGCCTCTCTGCACTCAGTGCCATTGGTGTCGTCCTGGGATTCTTCGGAGAGGGAAAGAAAGCACGAGCGCCCCGCCTCTATATGAAGCCACAGAATCAGAGGCGGCCCTCGGCAGATCGTGCCACGTCAAGACGCCGGAGGCGTCGCTGCTGCCTGCTCGTCGCAGGAGAGAATGAGGCGCGCGAGAGCGGAGTGGAAAGGGGATATGGGGAGAGGAGGAGTGGAGGGGGTGTGCGCATGAGCAGTAAGGGTGGTTACGCCACACACCACTGGATTGAACTCCGCCATAAGCTGCTTCGCATCTGAAAGGGTGAAAAAATTCACAGCATATCCACGGAGTGAATGATGATGAGTGGGCGAAGCTGCGGATGTTCATCGGTAAACCATGAATCTTCCGTGAATTCTGCCCAGTACATCATCACCGACGTGAGATCGGGCGCGTTTATACTAAAGGTTCGATGAGTTATGACGACTTGCAGCTCACTTTAATTTTACATGTACGCTGTAAATTTTCATTGTTTAGAAAACCATTGCTTTAGAAAACATCTGGCGTCTTTCGTTAAGCAGCTGGCGTCTTTTCGTTTTGCTTTAGAAACATCTGGCGTTCTTTTGTTTTGCTTTTACAAAATATCTGGCGTCTTTCGTTGGTTTATTTCATCAATCAACGGCGTTTTGAACAAAATTTTTATTGTTTAATCACGCACAGGAGAGATCTCACCAGGCACTACCTTGGAGGTAAAGAATGGCTGCTAATGGGAATGAGAGACAGAAGAAGTCCGCTTTTAGCTAACGCTGCGAATTTTTTATTGTTCAACAATGCACAGGAAAAATCTCCCACCGGCACCACCTTGGAGGTCAAAGCGTAAGAATTGTTACGGACTACGACTACTACTACTACTACTACTACGACGACGACGACTACGAGGGACGAACGGGTGCCGCCTTAAGGAGCTTCCCCCCTAAAAGCCTTTCTCGAGCCGGAATCTAACCCAGACCTTCTGCATGGCAGTCAAGCGTTCTACCACAAAGCCACGCCAGCGCTTCAACCAACCTCGGAAAAAGTCCATAGACAAGTCTCATGTCCGGACAACGCCAACCTCGTTGCAGTTTGTGCTATGCGCTTCGATATTTATTTAATAACACTACAGATGCCCGCCTGTGACTCCGCACATTATAGTCAAGCGTTGCGCGAGCAGGCCATCAACAGCTACTTCTGATATGTGCATCATTGCACCGTAGCGTGCACTTTCTGGTGAGAAACCTGGCGTCTCTACTCTAACGTCGTGCTGACGTTACATCAGACCACGAGCTGCCTTGTACACGCAAGTGTACACGGCGTGCCGGGTGAGTATACGATATACGCACAACTACTCCGTTTACGCAAAGACGCTGAGTAAACCTCGCAACGCTTGGCTCAAAGCACAAAATTCACGCAGAGGCTACTTCTCGCTGACTGTTTCGCACGGCATTTATTCGCAGAATGCGTGGCGTCTCCCGGATTTTTTGGGTAAATGATGGTTCTGTTTTCTGATATTTGAGGGGAGTTTCTGTACGTCATCCGTCAAAGGTTCAGCGTCTTTGCCTGTAGCCTTTAGTACTGCTCTACCAGCAGTTTTAAGGGTTAGTCTAATCTCTCCCGTGCATCGGTGGACCTCGACGAGCTCGTTCGAGGTGTTGTGTATTCCTGGCTGCTTTGTAGGCTTGGCTAATGTATCCGTCAATTACGTTTCCCTGTGCAATAATTCGACGTATGGGAAGGCATATGCAATTCTGCTGATTACAGACTTGGGCTAGTTTGCACAAGTCGTTTTTCTGACGCCTTGTCTGTTGTTGGCTATTCTTCTTATGAGGCGCATATCTTGTGTTGCGGCTTGCCTTCATTTTTTTATTGTGAAGTGATCACTGTGGTATTCTCGCTCAAATATTCCTATGAAGCGAATATCACTCGCTTTTTTCACGGGTTCTCCTTCTGGGTTGACTATGACATCCGGGACGAGGTAGCCTACTGCTTTCTTACCTCTGTGAAGGTCACGACTGTCCAATAACTATACTCGCCGACAACTTTTCTTGGCACTGACGGGAAAGCTACGGGGGCGGAGCGTCTGCACATGTACTGCTACGCGAAGTAGTCCGGTTTGGCGCGCGTCTCGTAACGCCGTGGAGTGTGATGGCTAGCGTTGCACTTCGACGCAAACGCTGCTTAGCGTCTAAGGTACGGGTAAAAGGCGCGACTTTTTCACGCACGCAGAAACGCAAAGTGACAACGTATAAAGTAAAAGAAATGCAGATATCTCGCTTGTGTGCGCTGCGTTCCGTCACAAAAAGCTACATGTAGAAAATGAAGGAGCATTTTATATATCTCACGAAGAAAATACGGACGCAATTGTGGGACTACAATCATTAGCGGTAGGATACGTGCATTGTGGCTCTGTAGCCTTCGCTTGAATGCCAAGAAAAGGTGTCCGCGAGTATAGGATTTAGGTTGTGACAACGTTAGATCCATGGTTTCTCACGAGACACTATGGTATCAACTGCTCTTTGTAAGTCTTCCATGTATTCCGGTATTCACTGTCCTTCACACGTGGTGACAATGAAAATAAGAAAGCTTGTGTGAAAACAAGAAGCTATGTGATAAGGTGCGTCGAGCAGCGAGTAGCACGCAGCGTTCACCGCCTGCATTTTTCCACAAACATAAAGTAGGTAGAAGTTGCACTGGTCGGGAATCGTCAGCTCAGCTTACAGAATTGGCACATTACAGACGGAAACGTTTAACTAACCCAAGCGTATCCACATTAGCCCTGAGTTTGATTCCCGTGAGACTTGGGAGAGAAAGAACAGTTGGAAGGCAATAATCGGTATCTTCTGATGCTAATTAGGTCACCTTGTGACAAGCTTTATTAAATAAAGAAAGGCGTGATCTCATCCACTTTACCAAAAAGAAAGTGAATCTGCGTCTTCAGGATGAAGTTTCATCAGCTTGAAACACAGCAGTAAGTCGTTGTCGCAAGGGCATGGTAGTTATTAACTTAAAGGTTGTGTTCATTGGTCAAGTTGCTATCGGATTGCTGAAGCCTTGCTGTCTTGAACAAATTTTTCTTTCATAACTTATTCGATAAAAGTTAGACAGTACCTGTGCTTTATGCGATGCCCTGGAGAAGGGTCGGAACGCCGAATTGTGCGGACGCGCCTCGCGTCGCTCCGGCTTTTTGCACCTCTGCGATCTCTTATGTGCCAAGTTTCGCTCCGATTTTTGTTTCATCGTGTGCGTCTCATCCCCCGATCACGAGGAAGTACGGCTTTTCGTATCTGAGTGAGTTGTGGTCACTTTTAGACAACTTTGTCTTTACGCCACCGAAGCGTAGTTAGCCCTAGCTGCAAGAACGCCGGCCGCTACGAGCGGCGTCGGTACGGCTACGCTTGACATGGCAGGGAGCGCTTCGGCGCCACTTTTATCGACACCGGGCGTCTCCAACTCCGTCGAAAGGGGCGAAGACAACGAAATTCAAGCAATGGAGGGAACTGAATGGCAGGTTTTTCAGTCGAAATAGACCAAGAAGAAGCAAGCGGTGGAACGAGGTATGTCTCAACCCAACGCTTCGCGAAGCTCCCAAAGTTGCGTCAAGGTAGGCGCCAGAAGCAGCCGCCGGGCGGCTGCCTTAAAGAAGAGAGTGATCGCGGCTTCGCGTATGCCGGAGCTACCTTCTACACATTGGAAGATTATCGTTAGACTCCGAGACGGCCGGAATTACCGCCATCCAAGCCTCCAGCGACTTGGTGTGCCACAACGTCGTGCAAAACATTGTTGTGGTGTGCACCGAAAAAGGAGACAACGCTCGCAAGATCTTGGCCCTCAAGAACATTCGCGTCAACGGCAAAGAGCACGAAGTGGCGGTGTACGCCACCACCGAAGGCAACTACGTTAAGGGAGTGATCCGCAACGTCGAGCGTGACATCGGCGATGCTGAGCTCGTAAGGCTCATCGTGCACCAAGGAAACCCGTCGGTTCGTGGTGCCAAGCGCATCAAGGACAGAGGCTCCGTCGTTGTTCTCTTTGACGGAGGAGATGTCCCAGGCTTTATCAGAGTCGGCCAGGCAATAGTCCGGTGCTACCTCTACAAGAAAGAGATGGAGGTGTGCAGCAAATGCACCCGTGTTGGTCATCGTGCGGACGTCTGCCCCACTCCAATGGTCAACGTGTGCCAGAGCTGTGGGGCCAAGGACCCGAAGCAAGGCCATTCATGCCAACTTAGATGCAAACTCTGCGACAAGGGCCATACTACCGGAGACAAGGCCTGCAAACAGAAGTACCAGACCCCCTTTGTCATTCGACAGAGGCGAAAGGAGCGAGAGATGGAACCTGCTTTCGACATGGACCTGCAGGATTTCCCCACGCTCGGGGCGGGGATGCCTACGCCGTCTTCGGACGGCTGGCTGCAGCCCTTCACAGTGGGAGGTGGATCCGCGCTTCCCGTCACTGCGAAATGGGCCTCCAAGGCGCAGAATCCAGAACCTTCCAGAACGCAAGCTGGACCCTCTACCCAAGTAAGCGGGGGCACCGTCACCGCTAAGGAGTCGGAGGAGCTTACGAAAGTCAGAAACGAGAACGCCAAACTCAGCTCAGAGTTAGCGCACGTCAAAAAGGAACTGGCGTCGCTTAAAAACGCCGTCTCAGCGACCAGGCAAGATGGCGACCAAAATGGCGCCAACGGTAGCAAGCGCCGAGCTATAGGTGACGTTCCCGAGGTAGATGTAACAGACAGCCTTAACGAAATCAAAGAATCCTTCAAGCTTATTTCTTCGACGCTTCAAGAAATCACTAAATACATAGTAATTGTCAAGGCACAGAATCGGTTTATTGATTTTCGCCTAAGGAATCTTGAATGTAAGATGGGTCTACCCGAGACTGCGGCGCTTCCGACAGAATTATCGCAGCTAATAGAGAGTTTTAGTGCTGGGTTCCCGCGGGCTTGGTGGCGCGCGGGCCCTTGCGCTCTTTTGTATTCTCCGTGGATGCGGCTGGGAGTACAAAGGAACGCAAGAGCGTGCGTACGCAGGTGGCTTGGGGTCCCCAGTGCTAAAACTCTCTATTATCCGACCCCACCGTCGTTGCGGAGCTAGTGCAAAAGCAGATACCGTGCCCTCAAAGCAATTCGCAGGCTCAGTTTCGCGAACCGAAGGCTCAGCCTTGTACTAAAACTAAACGCTAATCATGGCTACGCAATCCAACACCAACTTTCGTGTCTGGCAGCGGAACTGCTGCGGATTCAAAAAGAAAAAAAGCAGTGTTAGATCAATATATTCTATCGTGTGATTCAAAGCCACAGGTAATTTTACTACAAGAAATGATCACGGCCGGTACTACGTTTAGTGGTTACGAGTCTTTTGAACGCGTGCAGAACGGTGGCAGAGGCGTTGTTACTCTAGTCAAAAGGGGCTTCACAGTCATTGATCACGGAGATATAGATAAGCGCTCTCATGCCGAATATGTCTGTATTGAACTCTTACCAGGAAAGAACATGCGCAGGGGAGTACTTATCCTCAACGTATACAGTTCACCAAGGCGACGAGACGAGCGCTTCTATGGTCCTATCGGCAAAGCAGTAAAGATGGCTACCGATTCCGGCATACCACTCATAGTAGCCGGTGGCTTTAACGCGCCTCACTCCACATGGGGCTACGTTAGAGACTCACCGAAAGGGACCTCTATATGCAAAGCCATACAGAACTTCAATCTCATGCTGCTCACGGACTGCGGTTTTTCCACTCGTTTAGGCAACTCGGTAACGCGACCCTCGACCCCAGATCTCTCTCTGGTCGCCTATGGCGGCAAGTCGTCATGGCGCAACATGGGGGAAGATCTGGGGTCTGATCACTTCATCATAGAAACGACGCTGCATTCTCAATGCAAAACCATCAGAATTCAGCGTATCATTGATCGGGATCTTTTCAGATCCAGCAGGAGGGACAAAGGCCCTCCTAAAGACTATGAAGATTGGATAGAAACCCTCTTCTCTGACGTCGCTGCCTCCACTAAGGAGATAGAGTTCGAAGATGACTTCTTCCCAACCATAGACAGCCACTTAGCGCACCTTTTTAAAGCTAAAAAGGCTCTCAAAGAACGGTGGCTAGAGAAGAAACTTAACATGACACTAAGGAAACGCATCGCCAAGATTAATGCAGAAATTGCCTCGTACTCTAAAGTGTTAGAACAGAAACACTGGGTCGAGATGTGCGACAAAGTGGACGGGCAGATGAGAGTGGGCGGCAAGTGGAACTTGCTCAAACACCTTCTGAAACCCACCGACACACGCGCCGCCCAGAGATCGGCAATCGAGATATTTGTTCACCGAGCTCTTACTCTTCGTAGCAAAGATTCTATCATGACTGATCTCGCCAGAATTCATCTGCCACTGGACACCACCTCGTCCACGCCGCCGCCCGGCTACGCCGGAAGAGATTCCGACGAGTTGGACGGAGACATAGCGGAATGGGAAGTAAGGTCTGTGCTTCACAAACTCAACAGGACCTCGGCTCCGGGTGCTGACCGCGTCACGAACCGCATGCTCAGGAACTTTGACGATGACTCAGTCACTTTCCTGACCGATATATTTAACAAACATTGGAAGAATGGCTCGTATCCACAAGAATGGAAACATGCCACCGTCATATTGATACGCAAACCCTGTAAGAAATGCACTACAGAAAATCTAAGACCAATTTCACTCACTTCGTGTGTCCGCAAAATTTTCGAACATGTCATAAACGATAGGGTCTCTAAGCACATAGAGTGCAACGAACTCTTCCCACCCAACATGGTGGCCTTTCGCCGACACTTATCAACACAAGATGCAATGCTTCTCATCAAATCGCAGGTCATCGATGCATCTACTAGAGATCCCAGAGTCATTTTGGCTCTGGATCTCAAAAAGGCGTTCGATACTATACTTCATGACCACAACCTCGAAGCAATCTCTGAGCTTGGTCTCGGTAGGCGTTTCTTTGAGTTCGTTAGGCAGTTCCTGTCAGACAGGACCGCTACCATCAGGTTAGGGGAGATAGAATCAGCCAAGTTCCATCTAGGCAACACGGGCACCCCGCAAGGGGCAGTGATTTCGCCCCTTCTATTTAACATCGGCATGAGGGCTCTCGCTAGAGAGCTCGATAACAACAGCGACATCGGCTCCGCCATCTATGTCGATGACATGACCATTTGGTCCCGGGGTGGCTCGGTGGGTCACACCGAGACTACGCTCCAAGAAGCCGAACATATGGTCGAGAAACACCTTTCTCGTATGAAACTCGTCCTCTCTGACAGCAAGTCCGAGCTCCTAGTCTGCCAACCCATCCGCATGGGGCGACGACCCCAAGGTTGGGTACCCACCGCGGAGATCGACATACACTTGTTCACAAAGAACGGCGCGGTAATTCCCCGCAAAGGCACCATACGCGTGCTAGGCATGCTCATCTCGGAGAACGGCAGGAATGCAGCTACGATACACAAGCTGAAGCAGCACACCGCTGCCACCGTTCGGCTTATTCAAAGGATCTCAGGTAGAAGAGGAGGCATCAAGGAGGACAACCTCCTCCGGCTCTTCCATGCCTTCCTTTTAAGTCATATCAATTACGTCGCCTCCATGCACGCCTGGAGCGCTGCCGAATAGGCTAAACTAGGAGTCCTTATTAGACAGACTATCAAAAAGGTTTTAGGGCTCCCTTCTAGAACGAGTACTACAAGACTCGAGGCTTTGGGCGTACACAATAAACTCGACGAAATAATGGAAGCACAGCGCACTGCTCAGTTTTCCAGGCGTTCGTACACTGCAGCGGGCAAAGTGATTCTAGCCAGAGTAGGCATCACCTCTCCCCTGACTAAGGAGAGAGCAGTTCCACTCCCAGACACCGTAAGGTCGGCGATCAGGGTTCACCCACTTCCCCGAAATATGCATCCGGTACATAATTATGCTAGAAGGAGAGCGCGGGCTAAAGCCTTCCTTTCTCAGTTAAACCGCAGAAGAGAAAACGCGCTCTTTGTCGATGCATCTCGCTCGGGACCGAATATCTTCGTGGCCGCCGTGGTAGACATCAGCGGCCGCACTGTGAGTGCCGCCTCGGTAAAGACCAGGTCCGTCGGAGTGGCTGAACAGGTCGCCATCTCTCTGGCACTAACTACTAAAGATCCATGCCCCATCTTTTCCGATTCCATGACGGCCGTCAGGTCGTTTGACGCCAATCAAATCTCCTTGGCTGCTCACAGCATTTTAACTAAATCTACAATATTCCCGCATGAGTTGACGTGGTTTCCCGCCCACATGGGCGCCTCCGTCGACCGCATCGCCAACCCCAACGAAGTGGCTCACGCTCGGGCGCGAGGACTCATTCTCCGACCCGGGCAAACGGGCCCCCCGCAGGCTGCGGGGCAGGGGGGTGGCGATGGCGCCGACGGAGACCCGTTGACCACCTTTCACGAGGTCACTTCACACTATAGGCTAGGCAGGAAATCCTTTCCAGATCCGCACAGAGAGCTAACTCGGAAGCAGGAGATCGCCCTCCGACTCCTCCAGACTAGATCGTTCCCGTCGCCGGCCACTATGGCCGTGTATACAGACATTTCGCCAAAGTGCTCAGCGTGCGATCAGCTAGCAACCTTTTCTCATTTAATGTGGCGGTGCCCCCGACGCTTGCGCGTTTGCACAAGAAAGCATCACGTCAACAAGACAGAATTCTTAAAATGCATCGCAAGTCCGGATCTTGCGAATCAACTGCGGGCGGTCCAGGGAGCCTGCGAAGCGATCGGGAACATTTGGGTCCCGACCCCTTCGCGAGCGATGCCCTCCGCGGGTTTTTAGGAACCCTCGTCCCAGGACACAATAAAGTTCCTCTGTCTGTCTGTCTGTCTGTCTGTCTGTCTGTCTGTCTGTCTGTCTGTCTGTCTGTCTGTCTGTCTGTCTATGCGATTCCCTCCCAGCATAGCTGATCATAGGAGCGATTTCGCTCCATTGACAGCATGGTTGGGGTATATGAGAATATTTTGAGCGGCGTAACCAAAGCCGGCGCACCATGAAAACCGGTGTCCCCTTTTTTGAATAAAGTAGGGGCGGCGCTGGCGTCGCATAATCTTGAACACGGCCGGGGACGCGACAAGCGCAAACGAAGGAAGACACGCGTATCCCCTCTTGTCCGGCCGCGCTGAGGAAAGTTGGCATGCTCCGAATCTCTTGCGGTCGCGTATGCGAGTTGCGCCGCGCATCAGTGACCTAAATGCCGTCTATTTGACCTGACGCGGTGCCGACAATTTTACCGAATGCAGTGGCGTAGCTAGGTGGGGGGGGCACACCGGACCCGTGCCCCCCCCCCCCCCCCCGGAAAATTTATTTTGCCATTGCATGACAATGACACTCGACCACTAGTGGCTGCCCGTCCTTCAGGTCAGATCAAGGTGGTGTCCCCCGCTCCTCCCCCCCCCCTCCAGAAAAAATTTTCTGCCTACGCCCCTGACAGAATGCCCCGTCATATCTCTCCAAGCAAACCCCGGCGCCGGGGCCTCGGACAAAATGGCGTTAGCTTGCGTCTGACGATCATAGTGAATGGAAAACACGTCGCATCTAGCAGGGCAATGCATGATCGCCCCACGAATGCTCAACATTCGCTACTGCGAACGAAGGCGGTGAAACGTAAAGTGAAACGGGGGCTGCGGTCGTCGGCTTTGCTTCTGAGCAAGCCGCCTCCGTTGAAGACCAGCGCAAATTTGCCGTTCCATTGACGTCGTGGGCAGCGCGTGAATTCCCTGAGCTTAATGCTGTATACGTTGCGTCCAAGTTGAAGCAGAGCAAAATGCAATTAACGACAGGTTACTCAGCGTTTTGTAGAACTACATTATTGTCGTGCTTCACCACAGCACGACAAGGTACAATCACTCTGCGCGTCGTAAAAAAAATTTAAAATATAAGCAATTGTTCTGCGTACGAATACAACCAATGAGCGAAGCTCCTTTATGGTCTTTCTGCGCCGGCGCCGCATCTATGTTGCAGGGAGCTTCGATGGCGACGGCGGGGTGCGGGCCTAAGGAACTTCGCTCTTAAAAAAAGCTCGAGTCTACTAGGAGCTCGCACGGCGCATATTAGTTGTAGCGGACACGTTAATGTAGTTCAGTTGCAATGGAGCATTCATTTCTACATTCTTTTATTGCGATAGCAATTATATGGACAGTCTCGGCTGGATTTTACCGTCGCCGTCGCCGCCGTCATGCGCCGTATATGTATAAGTATGTATATATATATAAAAGCCCCAAAGAAAAATAATTCCGAAAGATGTTTCCGAAGCGCGGAATCGAACCAGGGACCTCTTCCTCCGCAGCGAGTGGCGCCAGCCACTACGCCACGAAACGCAGATCCTCCACGTAGGTAACGGCGAGCGTTATATACACACCCTTTACCACTCGACGGACTCAGAGACGGCTGCGCTTATAAGCGTTTCTTCATTACCAGCGAGATGGCGTTAGGAGCGCGACAGGCGCATTTAAAAGTCGTCGGCGAGCTCG
Source organism: Rhipicephalus sanguineus (assembly GCF_013339695.2). NCBI lineage: Eukaryota > Metazoa > Arthropoda > Arachnida > Ixodida > Ixodidae > Rhipicephalus > Rhipicephalus sanguineus. Next base: position 40,673,688 of record NC_051182.1, read on the forward strand.
CTCGCTTCTTCTTATACTTGCGCAGGGAGAACCTTGCCCTTCCGCTGTCTGCTCGCGCGATTTTCTTGTGCTGAGGGGAAGAGGGATGTTTCACTCTTTCACCGTGATGTCCGCGCTCATGTTACGGAGCGTACGAAAGCCACTCGAGCTCAAGGGACGCCGCTAAACGAACAAACAGAAGATGAGCGCGAACTATCAAGTGTCACAGCTCGACACTTGAAGCACGCTAGTTTCCTTCGCTGCTTCGGCCGCCTTTGCAACAGGAGCGCTGTTCAAACTGAGAGTATCCATTGGCGAGCCTCACTTCATATAGCATTAATTTCTTGCTATCGCATTCATTGCTTCGGCCTTGCGGCGAAACTGTGACTTTTTTGTTCTATATCGCCGCCTCTGAAACGCACCGACAAGCAGCCGCATGCGATACAGGGGGACGCTTTCAAGAGTGGTCGACTGCAGCGCCACCGCTATTTTCTACACAAGATGGGCCGCTCCGCGGCAGCCGGTTGCGCCACTCAAAATACTCTAGTACACTCTACCAAACTGGAGATGCTATCCTGGACCTCCGCCATTTTCTGTCGAATTTGACGTTGGCGTGACGTGTGTACAATGATGACGCAAACACATGAAATGCTTGCGAAACGTGACGTGAAGTGGACATAAACTACAAAGAAACGCGCAATTAAGTAACATTTTGTTTCTGTAATTGCAAATGCAACAAAAAAAATAAAGGGAAACTGAAGAATTTAGTTTTAAAGTCGTGAAGCAGACGATATTGTCTGCAATTCAGCGCCTTTTTTTTTTGGAGATGAGTGACAAAGCCATAGCAACTGTTCTAGCCACTAAGCGTGTAATTAAGAAACATGCAATTAAGTACCAGTTTGTCTCTGTAAATATAAATTAAAAAATAACAAAATACAATGAAAGTGGACCAACGCGTAGCTTTTAAGGCCGTGAAGCAGATGATAAGCAGACGATTCCGTCTGCAACGAGCGCCATATTGAAGATGGACGACACCGAGGCGAGCCAGCCGAGCCAGCGCCGGCAGCGTTATGCCCCGCGGCAGAGCGCTGCACAATGGGCCGCTATGCCGGATTTTATAACTGAGCACCCCCAAATGGGGAGGGCTGCTACAGACATGCGGCCCGAGGTTCGGCGCGAGCTGTGGGAGGCCCCAGCAGCAGATCTCCGCAGGACTGGCGGCGGCTGTGGCAAGCCAAGGTGGCGGCAGCGCGAGCCCGAGGCGTGGAGGCGGCAGCGCAACACAGGTAAGCACCCGTTTCACACGGGTGGTCTTGACGCTTTAGCTATGCACATGCTTATTGCAGGCGGAGGGCCTTACAATTGGGAGGCGCATGTTTCCGAGGACGACGCCCGCATTATTGCGATTGTGGGCGGCGACTCGGTGCTGGGCTGCGGCGGCCCTTCCTTTCCGAGGCCCCCGGCGTTTAGGAACAAGGATTCTGCCAGCCATAATGGAGAGGTAATCTGAAGTAACGCACCAAGTAGCCCAAGAACGAGTTCTGCTATTTATAATGCCTCCAATGCTAAAAAAATATGTTCTTGAACTGCCGTGATCTCAAGATGGTGCTATATGATTTGCTGAGGATGCGTACTACTGTCACACATGAGGAAGCAAATGAAAGTCACGCTTCATGTAAATATGCAGAAGCACGTGCAATAAGAGTAACGTTACAGGACGCCATGTAGTGCCCGAATATTAAAAATATAGTCAGGGCTAATCTCGATCCGCAGAAGTGATGCAGCCCCGAAGATGGTGATAATGGAAGGCACTTCTACATCGCTTACAGCATTCAGATAAGATGTCGGAAACAGCATGCAAAGAGGTGTATTTTTTCTTGATGACCATGTTAAAAAACTGGCTGGCAAAGTATTAGAGACATCCTTTGTTGTTGTTGGAAGCAGTCAATGATGAGACATCAATGAAAATTATGGGACAGCTTTACAACTTTTTATTATCATAAGGGTGAACCAAAACATAAAGTGGTTGTTCAAGAGTTATGCGAAAAACAAGACGATTTCTGAAAAACACCTGGACAATAATTAAAGATTAGGGTTAGTCTCGCAGCACTTTCTGAAATATCACACGTTGCCGTTGCTCGTAAAATTTTATAGCCCGCAGAAGCAACTGGGACAGAAAAAGGTGACATGGAGTCGGTGCTGTGTCCGTGTCGCCCTTTTCTGAACTATTTCCTTTTGTGCGATATAAAAGTTTACATACAATACCAACGGGCCCGAGCTTATGCTCTTGCTCGTAAATGTGATTACTACATGAACAGGCCTTTCATACGAGACACGTGAGACTTGTGGCATTCCTTAAGCACTGCGCAGGTTAGAAGCTTGGCAATGCCCTTCGTGCACGCCATTCACTAATGATATGCCAAACTTCCATTACACAGACATTTTACCCAATCATGCAACACACACATAAATTTGTTGTTATTTACATTGTCTTCTGTCAGAGCGGGCCCGAAGAGTCGCCAGGAACACAGGAGGGCCCCCAGCCCACCTGCTCGACCATGACTACATGGGGGCAGCGCAACCAGGTTTGTGGTGTACGACAATAAACAGCACTCTCATAAGCACACAGAAAACCTTAGCTCATATGGCAGCACAAAAAGAGAGCAAATGATTAATGGTCGAAATATGTAACGTCTGTAAACAGCGCTAAAATACAGACAAGAGAAAACATTCACAGCATTCGTTTTTGTGTTCTCACTTCTCCGTGTGACTGTACCGCTGTTTAAAAACTATCCATATTCCATGCGGTGCTCAATTTCTCTGCATTTTATTTTTTTAATTATTGCAATGCAGTGGCGATGATAAATGAATGGAAACAATACATGTGCTGCATCTGTCCCCATTGGAATAAGCACTGTTGGATGATGATCTGACAGAAGATTCAAGAAGAGCACAAACACAATGAATACAGAAGAGCAGGACATGTGAACATTTGTCATCATATGGTGGCCGTGCAGCGACCAGCAGCAGCAAGCACTTAATACAGTTTATTTCCCCCTTACTGCATAATTCGTGAGCTTTGAATGACAGCAAATCACATCATTTATGTTGTCCTTGAGTTGAAGTCGTTCTCAAAGAAATTTCGCACCCTGCTATGCCTTATGTTCACTGGAGGGCTTCTGTCTGTTAACAATAATTAGGCAGGAGAAATGTGAATTACAATTACACATATCCAAATTTGTATGGATCTTTCAACTCAACAAACGGTGCAGTTAAACCAAGTTTTTCATGTAGCATTTGTGCTAATGCACTGTGTTCTTTGAAGTTCGTAAACATCACCGCCCTCAGTCAACACATGCTCTTCTACAAGCTTGTTTGCATTTGTACGTACAAGTCGGTAAACATTAAGTGAACAAATATCCTCATATATGAAACAACAAATGCAACAATACAATGTTGCAATAACATGTAAAAAAGTAACAGAGAATAGAGTACATTTGAATTATTAAGAAAAACATCACAAGCATTGAGGCACGAAACATGTTATTGCTATCAGGTGGCGACATTAATTTACTACAGAAATTTTAGTGATAGCACTAGTAAGAACAATCACACAACGCACCTAAAATGAGACAAGATGCTGAAGCGCATAAAAGACTACTCAATTTAAGCAATGTACCACAGCAGTGTTCAGGGGTAGTGTCGATTGCATTATCACTCACAGCCGAGATCCAGCCGTAGAGCAAGAAGCACTCCGGCTGATGTCATTGTTGCGCGCCTCTTCCGCTTTTTCATATAGATGTAACCAGCTGAAGAAAAAAAATTACGCTTACTCAATCAGCATGCCACCGTGCCACAACATCAAGGTTCTGTCAACTGAAAGCTGCATCAAAAACGAACAGCAATTACTTAGCAGCATAGTTTCAGGCATTTTTTCAGCTAACGAGAAAGCTAAAAGAAATTATGAGGGTGCCGAGTGGTATGTCCTTGTTGACGGTGCCCAGGTCGCCCACCATTAAACCAGGCCTTGCCTAAGACTAGCAAGAGGCGATATAAGTAAGACAACTTATAACATCCCGCAATAAGTATACTCTGATATGTTGAGATAAATGTGTCGGGTACTGAATTTCTTAATCAGAAGGCATCATGCGTTGTACGCAGCCATGCGCCCGACGCATCCACCACCACTGCACCCAGGCCGCCAAACGCCAGTGCGGCAGATGCATGCCGCCGCGGCCGAACTGGCGGCAGACCAGAGGTGTCTGCTGGCGCTTCAAGAGCAGCTGCTGCTGCATAATGCCCAGCAGTGGGAAGCCATCCGGCAGCATCTCTCTGCGGTAATAAATTAACTAGCTATTCCCTCGTTTAATGTACAAAAGGTCATGTTCTAATAGGAAATTCAAGCAGTCAATAGAACATGCTGAAAGATGTGCATTTTCATGCCCTAACCTGCCAAATAGTGCAGCTTCCAAGCCAATCTTAGCGTGAAACGCCGTCGCAGCAACCACCCCAATTTCGCCATGCCAGAAAGAGATATAATATCCAACCGCTCCGTGAAATTTCAGTGCCATTCAATGTATGTGAATGACCTTGTCTGTTCATCATATGCACAAAGCAAAACACTTTTCTATGTGAAACAAGGCGACTGATTTCATCATCATCTATCTCAGCCTGTTTTCGTCCACTGCAGGATAAATACTCCTCCCAGTGCTCTGCAGTTTTTAGGGCTTACAGAAAGGAAAGCTGTATCCACATTTCGTAGTGAATCTCGTCATTGTCAAAGAACACTGTTTGCTCTTTGGCCATAAAATAATGCATCCATCACTAACCCTACACCAAGGCACTTGACAAAGCTCTTGTCATCTTTACAGATTGAGTCTGCACAGCAGCGACAGGCGGACGCCCTAGCCGAGATTGCAAGGGTGCTGCGGGACGCATTTGGGGGCGTGCAGCAGCCGCGGCGGACTCAAGGCGATTCATAAGGCAAATGACAATTGAGCAGTTTTCATTTTCTCTTGGTGGGAATGTAAATAATGTACAGATGCATGCAGCGGGTGCCGCACACAAACACACAACAAAAGGGGAAAAAGTCAGCGACAGCTATTCTAGCAAACAGCGCGTGCAGTTATTACATGATGTGAAATGTCTCCTACTCGGTTTCCATTGTGAATAGTGCTGAAACTGATGATCTGCAGTGGCATGTAGGGTTGCATGCTCTGCTGCGAAATCATGAGGGCTGTTTCCAGAGTTACTATGGTCTCGAACTAGACCTACAATGAAGCGCTGCTGTAGCTGAGCACGCTTTGCGTAACTGACCGGTACAATAAGAATGCTGCCAATGAATGAACAGGCAGGATTGAATCCCGGCTGCAGCGGCCGCATTTTTGATTAAGGTGAAAGTGTTTGAGACCCGTGTACATAGATTTAGGTGCACGTTAAAAAACCCCCAGTGGTCAAAACATTTCCGCAGCCCTCCCCTATGGCATCCCTCAAAATCACGTCCTGGATTTAGGGCGTTAAACCCAAGCAATGAATATTACCCATCAATGGCCACAATGAACTGTTCGTCAGAATAAAAATCTGCAAGAACACAAGTGTATGTGATAGGTATATGATCAAACACAATTCAAGTGGCTACATTGCCATGAGAAAAAAAACACTGTGTCCCATTTCTGTGCCCATCTCACAGGAATGAAAACCCTATCACGTGCTGTCCCGGCCAGCTGTGAACCACTGCAGAAGGCGATCCCGCCTTTGCGTACCCGCCTGGTACATGCCAACTGCTGCCACATCGCCGTCATCATCGGCGTAAACGTCTGGATCTTCTCCTTCCTCAGTGCCAGGGATGTCATCTGGCTCAGGCAGTTGTTGCCGAACACAAAGGTTGTGAAGCACCGCGCAAGCTGCGATGATCTTCGACGTGAAGATGGGGCCATAGTACAGTGCTCTGTACCTCTGCAAGCACCGGAAGCGGGCCTTCAGGACACCAATGCACCGTTGCACGACACACCGCAGTGAGGAGTGGGCGCGATTGAACCGGGCAGCAGGGGATGTGCTCCAGGGATGGGGGTGAGCAGCCAAGGCTGCAGCGGGTATGCACTGTCACCTGCGCAGGACAGCATTCTAATTAACATAATATAAATAGAAACTTGAACAAGTAATATTACTTTCTCACTTGTACTAACAATTATTCGGGGGCACCGCGTAAATGAAATGATGTCCTTTCCTTTTCTTTTGCAGCTAAACATATTGAAAGAATTGTCTGCCTGGTTAGGTTAGGTAATTACATCTTTCGAAAGGCTCCAGCGAAAAGGTTTATTTTCAGACAATTTGGTGTCAACTCGATTCCTTCATCAGGGGGAATGACAACGAAGACGTTGAAGTAGAACCTTCAACTGCTTTCACAGACCGGGAGGGGCAAATGGCAGACGGCATGTCTTTGGTGGTGAGGGCGCTGCACTTTCCTTTGGTGGCATGGAACTGATGTGCGGGGGGGGGGGGGGGCACGAATGAGCAGCAAACACAAACGTTGATTTCCTTAGCTCAAGTCGAGCGTGCAATTTTATTGTTACATGGTGCCTGGTCGTGCATGCCTATTTATATTTATTTTTTTTTCATGTGATATCTTGCATGAGAATTCTGTATATTTTTGTAGATTCTGTATATAATTCTGTATATATGTATATAATTCTGTATATAACTGTGAATGAAATTTTTGTATATAATTTGCATTTTCATGACTGCACACACTTACGCCAGCTCAACGACATGTATTATTTTTCATTAACATAGCCTCAAAGTGTAGCATTTTGTTTCTATTTATTATTTCACTATTTTGTAATAAAGTATCATGCAGCATCTTCATGAAATTTTCTTTCACGCTTTACCGTCCTGTAGTGGTAACAGTGTATGCCATGGCCATAATGAGACAAGTTGGCATTATACACCTAGAGTGAGTTACGTTATTGTGTGCTGCCTTGGGTCTCGGTATTACAAGAGCTGTGCCACTTGTATTGTCAAATATGCACCTCATATCATTTTCTTTTAAGGGTACATTGCTGCTACAAAAAATAGTATGCAGGCAGTGTCCTGCCAGTACTGATATAGCGAGAAGAGAGACACTTAATAAGTTAAGAACCACACAGCCCGTGGTAGAATGGAAAGTGATAGACATAACTTTATGAGAAAGGAAGGCAGCAGACTGAATCAGACAACAAACAGAGGTTGGCGATCTTGGGTGAGTGGGAAGAAAAAGTGGACTTGGGTGAGTTTTTAATGCATTGGGCAGATAACCGCTCATCAGTGAGAGCGACAAAATGAACACCCAGAGATTAGAAACGCAGCCGAGGATAACGGAGGGTTACACTGGGCAATGAAATCAAGAAATTAGCAGGCGTAGATTGCAAAACAGCTTGTTCAGATACGATACCATTTCGAAACGCCTTCATCATGCAGTGGATATAAGATGTGCTGATGACGACAACGTCAGCCAAATCGGTATATCTGTGGATTGTTGGTTCTTAGTGTAGTTTCTGTGACTCATAACTTGTGCCACCTCGGTCCGCACTTAGTCATGTTCAAATCTATACTTTCCTATGAGTACGACCAAAACCCTTAGTACATTATTAGATGCGTGAAAAGTTACTCCAACTTGCTTTGAAGATATGAATCTTTCAATGCTTGGTACAAACCGTTGCCATTTTTGTAATTACCAGAACTTCTCAAGAATCAAAGCATGTTCCCAGCGCTGTTGTTGAGCATGAGGACAGCGCAAGCTTCTGCGCAACCATATTCAACAACACGACTCTAGGTTTCACTCGGTTTTTCATGAATCTGTCTTGTCACCATAACTTGTTTTAGTATTGCTTAACCAATGCCTCTCCTTAACACCTTTTGCTGTTACAGTGCAAGAAACAGCAACAAAATTACTAAAACAGCCATAACTGACGTATTTGCTGCACTTACGCACCACACAAGCACTATAACACTTGCATACCAAGCAGGAATTCACCACCCTGGCCACGGGTGCCACCGTTGAACTCCTGGCTCAACTCGTGGCACACAAAAGCGTCCTGCACAGAGCCTGGGTACGAGGGATCCAGGACAGTGATCCGCAGGGTTGCGTCACACACCTGCAAAGTTTTGTGTGTATTGGAAGCAGGCCGGCAACAGTCATACAGCCACTACATGCAGTGCAACCGCAACTTTGTGGCGCAACACCCTTATTTCTCTCATGGTCATTTCGAAGCGCAGCTTTGGCAGCTTTACGTTTTATTTCACATATAGCAGTTACTGCATCTCTGCATATCAATGTCTATGAAATTGTGGCGCAATCACTACATCTTATTTTCATTCCTGCATTACTTTTCTTCAACACAACAGAGTTACCACGATCAAATTTTAAGCTCAATGGACCTTTCTTTTATTGTGTCGTCACCCTTGGCGGAACTAAGTAGCGGCGTAAACTTCGTTTACCGCGACTACTGCGTTCTTTTCGATCACTGCAGTTCGAGCCGCGGAAGATGCCTTTAAAAATGGGACAATGACCAAAAGTTGGCTTTCACGTTCGACCTTTCTGCATTGCACAAACAGCATGCACAATAATGAAAAAGATGGAATTTGTCCTCACCACCATGACGTTTAGGGCATAAAAGCCCTTGCGACAAAAGTAAGCAGCCTTGTTGCCGTCGTCCCTTTCGTACGGTGCCCGAATGCAGACGAACGTGCCGTCGACTACCCCGATGCAGCCTTCAAACCTTGGGTCCATGTGGACGAAGCCTTCTTTCGCCGCGGCCAGTTCCTGCGCGCTGGCAGGGAAGGCGATCCACTCATCGCCGAGGCGCTCGACGATCGCTTCAACGACAGCGTGAATCGTGCGACTCACACTGGACTGGCTCGTCGCCACGTCCTCGTCGCTTGCGATCGCGCCCTGGTAACGGCCGGTGGCGAAGAAGCGAAGGGCGCAAAGCACTTGCTGCTCAACGGTCAAGGCGGTTCTCGTGCCCGTACGCCGCCTCTCCAGGTCCCGGCGAAGCTCTCCGCACAGCCATCGCACCATGTCCTTCGTCATGCGGTACCGTAGGCGAAATAATTCCTCGGGCATCGAGAAAGTATCGTGGTGCTCGCGGAATTCCCTTTCTGCCTGCAGCTGCAACCACTGCACGATGAACGCCAGCGCCATTTTTTTCTTCCAGCGTTCTCTTGCGGCGAGAACCACAACTTCGAACAAGTCAAATTCAGGAACAAGCATTCACTTTGACAAGCAAACTTTACATACACTACTTCGTGATATTATCAACCGAAACGTGTTAGCAAAGTAATTTACGGAACGACATCTATTCGTACGTATGGGAGGCGACACATCGAACGAGCAATTCAATTTACGACAATATGGCGGCCAATTTGGCGCACTTCATCGTTCTCACATTCTTAGCAGCAAATTTGGCAGGATGCAACGTCACGCAACGTCATATTGACGCTGCAAAGAGTGAGGTCCTGTGACGCAATGGGCACCGTTAGTGCAATGTGTTGTGTCGGCGAGCGGTGACCGACAGCGAGGGCCCGACGACTGGCACGAGACGCGCCGCGCGCTGGCACGGCCCGCGACACGAGTGGGAGAAGTGAGAGTCCGGAGCCCGCGGAAGCCCAACAACGACTGAGCCGGCCAGCGGCCGTTTATTCAAAAACACGACACAACGGACACGCGTGCACCCGTGATTGGCCATATGCCATCACGTGTGCCGATACAAGACGGCCTCTGCCGACAACACAGCACATAAGGCGCACTCTAAGTGCGCGCGCCATTCGCAGATGGCGCCACTATACTACATCATTCCCCCTGTCGATAACGTGGGCGATATCACAGGGTACCACCGAAGCCAGTCCCAGGATACACAGTACAATTGCTCACACCGCACGAGCGGCGGGGACGAGATCAGTGCGCACACAGCGAAGTGGCACTACACAAAAGATACATCACATCTGGTGAAATGAAATACACTGAAAAAAAAACAGCACTCAAAGTTTCCTGCGATGTCGTGGCTGGGCCCACTAGCCACGGCATTATAGGAAGAACACGTCCGACCTTAAGTAACAAAATCCTTAAGCCGGTCAGGCCGTTTTGTCTTTCCGCGCGGACGCGCCGAAGTCGCGGTAGAACTTTCTGAGGTGCGACCAATTTCGGTCGTCTTTGAAGACCCTGTTGCCCCTTCACTTTCCCGCGCAGAAGTCGCAGTAGAACTTTCTGAAGCGCGACCATTTTCGGTCGTCTTTGAAGACCCTGTTGCCCCTTCACTTTCCCCCTCCCCAGGGTTGAGATTTAGTTGACTACTTGAAAAAGGTACCCCAACTGGGTCCTGCTGACCTCTCAACGTTCCTTGAGGAACAACTGATTCAGACCTTTCACTAGAAGAGATCTCCGACAAATCAGAGTCTGTCTGAAAACTGGGGGCGGAACCCTGCAACGTAGGTGAACTATGGGACTGACTGCCACAAATGTCTAAACTGGAATAAGAGTAAATGAGTTCTTTAGGTGTAGTAGAAAGAGTAGCATTCTCGAAAGAATCCCTAGGAATTACTGTTAACTTGGATGCGTTCCACACTTTTCCATCACTAAGTAGAAAAGTGGACGGTGCAACCTGAGCCTGCACTGTAAGAGGCTTACTATACTTGAAAAACCCTTTCCTATGGAATTTTACTTTAACCAAGTCTCCGACCCTTATGCGCGTTTGCTGCGCACCCTTCCTTTTATCAAAGTACCCTTTACTCTTTTCCTGTTTCGCTGCAACCTGCTTCCGGACATGAGGCAACTTACTAGGTAACTCAGATACTTTAGGACGAATCCTAAAGTTGCTAATGTCTACTTTAGAACGAGGTTGTCGACCATGCAGCAAAAAAGCTGGAGACAGACCAGTCACCGCATGTGGCGTGACTCTATAAGAACTCAAAAACTGTGTATTGCTCTTCGAGGCATCTTTACCTTCAAGTCTGGCTACCTGCAAATGTTCCTTAAGAACCCTGTTAAGGCGTTCTATTTGACCGTTAGCCTGGGGGTAATTATTGGACGAAAATACATGACGGATGCCCTTTTCCTTTAAATATTCCTGAAAATGTACAGAGACAAACTGTGGACCATTGTCGGTTACTAAGACCTCTGGTAGCCCTTCGCGGCTAAAAGATGAGTCCAACAGCTTAATGACATCCTCTGTTGAGATAGAATTCGTGCCGAGAACCTCAGGCCACTTTGAGTAGTAGTCGACTAAGGTAACAAGATACCTGGGAAAATACACATTTAAAGGGCCGACAATGTCCATACCCAACTTTTGCCACGGCCCTTCAGGCCATTCAACGGGCTGCAACGGCGCTACACGAGGCTTGGCAGACTTATCTGTCAGCTGACAGATGTGACAATGCTTAACATGTTCTTCAACAGAACGATCCATTTGGGGCCACCAATATCTTTCACGCAAAAGTTGCTCAGTACGTACTATCCCTTGATGATTCTCATGTGCTAATAGAAGGAAAGTAGGTACCAGAACACTAGGAATGACTACACGGTCACTACGCATCAGCAACCCGTCAACACAAGAGAGTTCATTCCTAACATGAAAGTATGCCATTAACTCATTATCTATATGCTTCTTCGAAGGCCAGCCCTTGGATACACACTCGCAGACTTTCTGCAACGTCACATCTGCACTCGTTGCAAGTTGGACGGTTTCTTTGTCAACTACAGATGTCACCAGAGACACTATTTCTTCATCCTTAATGAATTCTGGACAGTACTGGATGGGCAGCCTAGACAAGGCATCAGCAACTACATTTTCTGAGCCCTTACAATATTCTATGTCGAAGTTATAATATAAAAGTCTAGCTGAGCACCGTGAAATCCTTAAAGGTCGACGGCCTGTATCACCTGCGGCTAACAAAGCAACTACGGCCTGATGGTCGGCTCTAAGTGTGAAGCGTCTACCCCAGAGGTAAATATGCCCCTTTTCACACGCGAACAAACAAGCAAGCGCTTCGCGTTCACCCACAGAGTACTTTCTTTCAGTATCTGACAAGGTGCGCGACGCGAAGGCTACTGTTTCAAGCTTAGGACCATACCGCTGCTGTAACACAGCCCCAATGCCAACATCAGATGCATCGGTTGTAACCACGACAGGTAACTCAGGATTAAACACCTTAATGACATCCGAACAAGTCAGGCGCGTTTTCAACTGGTTAAAACTGCGTTGAGCATCCTCAGACCAACAAAACTTTTGGCCCTGCCTGAGCATGAGACGAAGCGGTTCAACTAGGTCTGCATAATGATCTATGAACTTGGCATAGTATCCTGCTAGACCTAAAAATGACTGTAATGACTTAATATCTGTAGGAGCTGGAGCATTTACTATAGCCTTTACTTTACTTTCTAAGGGTGATATGCCCTCAGCTGAAATCCGGTGTCCCAAGAAACTAAGTCCTGGCACGGAAAAAAGACATTTATCATTCAACTTCATGCCACTATTGGCTATACGAGTCAAGACTTCTCTTAGGCTCGCGTCATGCTCAGACTGAGTCTTTCCCCACACGAGTACATCATCCAGATAGCAAACAACATTTTTGCAATCTTTTAAAATCTGGGCCATCATCTTCTGAAAGGTTGCAGGCGCGGACGCCAGACCAAAACACACACGCTTAAACCTAAACAATCCATCATGTGTTATGAACGTCGTTAGGTCCCTACTACTCTCTTCCAGCAACAGCTGGTGATAAGCTGACGCTAAGTCTAGCTTAGAAAATCAAGTGGCTCCATGAAACATTTGCAACAGCTCTTCAACGTGCGGCAAAGGATACCCATCAATGATAATTGCCTTATTAGGTTCCCTGAGGTCTACACACAGCCGGATGCTTCCATTCCTCTTACGGACGACGACTAGCGGCGAGACCCACTCTGAGGCGTCGACACGTTCGATGACGTCCGAGTCCTCGAGTCATCGCAGCTTGTTCGATACCTGATCACGAAGAGCTAGAGGCAGTCGTCGCAACTGGATGCAACCGGAGTCACACCTGGCCGCCGTTGTGTGCGATGTATGAAGTCCTTGACGAGACCCAACTCGTCGCTGAAGAGATGCTCGAAGCCCGGAGGCACGTTGGAGGGACACAGCACTGCACATGATGCCAGTCGACACGTCAACGATGCGCCGTCAATCTGTATGCCAAGTCGCTGAATGACGTCAAGGCCCAAAAGCGTCGTGCCCTTATTGGTCACGTAGAAGACAACGGAGCAAGACCGCTGCAACAATTCCACTGGGGCTTGGAAAGAGCCGATGATCGCGATGCGCTGTTTGGAGAAGTTCCGCAAGTCGACGACAGCTTTGGACAGGCTGTGCTGTTTGCTGAAGTGACGGTAGAAGTCTTCTGCAGTCATCAAGGACACAGATGCTCCGGTATCCACCAGTAGTTGCAGGGTAACACCATCGACCACAGCGTGGACGACTAAGTCCTTTCTGGACAAGGTGCTAACTGTGAGCACGGACGACGAAGGATGATCCGAAGATAACACTGACGAGGTTGAAGCTAAGTTCAACTGTGTGGAAGCCTGCTGCTCCGGTGCGACGTCGACAGCTCCCCTCGAAGTGACACGCTGTACAGGAGCCGTCTTGCGACACATGGACGCGAAATGTCCCCAAGCATTGCACGTATTGCAACGCCGACTTCGGGCTGGACAATTTCGGAAATTTGACTGGTGCCGTCTGCTTCCGCAGCGGTCGCACGATTGGGGATGGAAGTCACCTTGGAACTTCTCATTGGGAACTGGAGCACGGAGCCCCGTCGACGGCTTCGGCGAAAAGTCGCCATCTTGGCTTGCCGGAACTTCAGTGGCGTTGTAGCCTCCCGGAAGCGTTGGCGTGACGTCACGGCCCACGTCACGGCCTCCCCGACTGCTCTGGCCGTGTTTTTTCCTTGCGCCGCCATATTGGGCGCCTCGCCCTACGGCTTGGACATTTCCAGTGTGAGTGGGAGCAAACGCATGGTTTGCTAACGACAACGCTTCAAGCGTCCGAACGATTTCTTCCGCCTTCTCCAAGGTTAGCTCTTCACCGTATGCCAGCAGCTTCTCCCTTACCAGCGCGTCGGACGAGCCATGGATGATTTGGTCGCGGACGCGTTCCGCGTACGTCAGGCCGAACTTGCATCGTACGGCTTTCTCCTTCAGCACGGTCACATAGTCGAGGAAACTCTCTCCAGGGAGTTGACGCCGACTTGTGAACTCGTGGCGTTCGACTAGCGGGTTCGTGGACGCGGCGAAAAGCCGGTCAAGCTGCTCGACGAGACTGTGGAATTTCGACACGGTGAGAGCCGAAGAATCTGCATCGGACGCCGGCACGGACGCCGCCTTCCTTGGAGTCGTCAGAGCTTCCTCCTGTTCTGTTGCCGCAAAATATTTCCGCTGTCCTTCCCGTCCCAGCAGGCTAACGAGCAGCGACGCTCGACGCGCCTCGTTCCTGTCGCTGCCGCCGGCCGCCTCGAGGTGGGCCTGAAACATTTTCTTCCAGTTAGTCCACGGAACCGGGGCTGGCCCCGGCAACTCGAGGAAGACGGAGAGGTGCTCGAAGAGAGCCATGCCGACAGGAGAGGCACAGGGAAGTGCAGGACGGAGCAAGGGCGAAGACCTAGGCGAAAGCTTCACAGAGCGCAGACAAAGAGAGCGCTAGGCCACGCGACGCCAGACGCGTCAGACAGTACAGCAAAAAGGCGGGAGTCACGGAAACTCACGGGTTCTCTCTGCCGCGGTGGAAACCGAGGCGAAAAACATCTTCGTCGCCATGGTGTTGTGTCGGCGAGCGGTGACCGACGGCGAGGGCCCGACGACTGGCACGAGACGCGCCGCGCGCCGGCACGGCCCGCGACACGAGTGGGAGAAGTGAGAGTCCGGAGCCCGCGGAAGCCCAACAACGACTGAGCCGGCCAGCGGCCGTTTATTCAAAAACACAACACAACGGACACGCGTGCACCCGTGATTGGCCATATGCCATCACGTGTGCTAGAGTCACTGGACGTGTGCCGATACAAGACGGCCTCTGCCGACAACACAGCACATAAGGCGCACTCTAAGTGCGCGCGCCATTCGCAGATGGCGCCACTATACTACACAATGTCCAATCGTGTTGCAGACATGGCGGCTCTTCGTCAAGCGAGCAGTAGTTTCGATAAACCGCAAGTTGACCGTACGCACACCTTAGTACCATATTTCGGTTTCGTTCTTCAGCCCAAACCTTTATTTTTACATGATAGAGTGCGGCGAAGCGTTACTTCGGTAAAAACAATTTTTTTTCGCGTGACGTCATCGCATATTCTTGTGTTGTAACGCTATTAGCCCCGAGAACGAACACTGGTGGCGCGGCAGTCGCGGCGATCTGACGTAACGGCAAGGACTCGCTTGCGCCGCGGCCGAAGGTCGCCTTTTTCTGCGTCCGCCGCGTACCCGCTCTTTCGCGATACGGTGGTGATTACTGCTCATTCTTGCGATGCAAATCTCCCAAGTGAGAAGGTAGAAGTTTACACTACTAGCGAAAGTTTAGTAAGCTGTAGAAAGTTTGGACAATATAGCTTATAATGGGCCAATTCCCGCCAAAACGGAAGCTTCACTGTGAAAATGGTGATGCACGAGAGCAAGACATTCGTTGTTTTCACCGCGTGCTCCAAGACATCGGTGCTAAAAAAATTTACGCTAATGGTTCTCACTTCATTACAACTTGGCGTAGACTCCACGGTTAGAACACGCGTCCCGAAGATTACAAATTAAATTTGGACGTTTTCAATTCACTAACTACATCGCGGCTTATCGTACAAGTTTATGCCTTTGCAGACTGTCTAGATGGTTTGACAGAATTGCGCTTTCTGCTACAGAAGACTTTAGATGAATCTGTCTATCGTAAATAATCACCTAATACATCCGGGAAATTAAAGAAAATAATACTGCCACGCACACAATGGTTTCGGAAATTCTGAGCTGTTAGTATACTTGGATTATGTAAACATTTCTTCTCAACACTCGTCTGGGATTATGTGGCCGTGTACCCTGATTTGCATGAACTGCTTGTTTGATCAACCGCCGGGTCACGAGCGGTAATGTTAAATTCTCGCGGGATCACTGTTGATAACAATCGTCTGCAAAACAAACACCTGAAAGTCGAAATGAGCGTTTTGAATTGTTTCGATGGCACTCTCAGTAATGTGGCCCACGTATTAATTGAACGTCCTTCGCCTTAATGAGTCAATTAATGGTCTCGCACGTCATGTCCACATAAAGGTTCATGATGCTCAGGGGTATATCAAATGCAAAAAAATAATAATTTATGAGCTGGCTATCTAAACTAGTACTAATACAAGTGTAACAGCGCCGTTGCTAAGATGCTGCATGAAGACACAATCTGACAGCAATAAGGAGTTTCCGCAATTAACCTAAATTTTTTTATGTTGTGAAATCAAGCCCCTGAAATTATTGCGAGAAAGACGTGAAACTAAACAACATGATAAGTGAACGAGTACAGAAGAAATACAAACACAACTGCGGCAGTATTCTCGGGCGAGCGCTTTCGAGATATTTTCGAAGCTCAATACTGCATGCGCTTTCCTAATCGTGCATGGGGCTTGGCACACCGGCAAGAACGCTGTCCGCCGATCGCGGATGCGTCCGATGCAAATAACACTTGTGGAGGCTAAGCCATCATATCTTTTAAAGGAATCGCCCGTGAACAACGCAACCTAATAATGTAAATAAGGTGTCTTGCGTGTCAAGACCACGATATGATTGTGAGACACGCTGCAGATTAATTTTGACCGTCTCAAATTCTTTAACGTGCTCCTGTATCTAAGCAGAGGAATGTTGCTTTTCACACCCGTCAGAATGCGGGTGCTGTGGTCGGGAATTAGACCCATCCCCGAAGTTAGCAGCGCGACACAACAACAAACCTGGTCACCGCTTTCAAAGTGTGCACGACGGCGCGCGGGCACCGTTGGGGACTGTGAAGCAAAAATGCATCGTTCTTGTTCTGCGATGCATCGTTCTTGTTCTGCGATAGCCCCCATTGAATCATTATTGAACAAAAATGCATATAACTTTTTGCCGTTTTACTAGGAACATTATCGATGCTGTTTTCGTCATTCATCTGAAGCTTGAGACAGGCAAAAAGCGAACGTAAACAGCGGAACAGCGCACGAAGCAAGCGCGTGATATGCCGGCGCGTCACGGCGGGCGTCGAAGAGTCCTTGCCGTGACGTCATCCACGCCTCCCGCCAGGCGGCGCCACTCCAACTTCTCGGGGCTAATTGCAGCGCCAAAGCGCGAACAATCTCGCGTGACCAATAAAATCAACAACATGGCGGAATTTAACAACATGGCGGAATTTGACAATGTCCAGAATAGCACCCTGGCCATACCCTGGCTCGGCGAACTGGCTCGGCGACTAGAAAAAAGCGCAGCAACGCCACCAGTGGCGTCTACTGGCGCTTGCTTCACCCGGCCATGGCCTCCGAGATGGCGGGCGCACGGAGTGTTTCCCTCCGGCCGTCCCAATCGCACGGAGAGAGCGTGTTCCGCAGCGCGGCGCTCTTACTGAATATCGAAAAGGCTGCCGTGCTGTTGGCGCTGCATGTGGGGAGAAAAAAAATGGTTTTGCGCTTTTATGTAATCTCGCGCTCATTTGGAAATGTCGGGTCAAGGTATAAGAGAGGCAAAGTCAATGCTGGGACGTATATATTTTCCATAGAGTTTCTTACAATATTGCCTAGAGGGGAATCTGGCGCTAGTGTCTACGCTGGCTCCTTGAGCGGTGCTTCAACAGCCATGGGAATGATGGGAAGTACAGACTTTATTTGCTTCGGATCGATTAGGTTCTTGAGGTTCGCGACGCTTGTTTGCCGAGTGTAAAACAAAGTGATATGAAGTTATTTCCAACTAAAACTTGCTTCATTCTTTGTACGTAGAACGTATTGCAAAAATTTTGCCTGACCGTGAAATGGAACTGAAACCTGGACAAGTTCAACCACCAGGGTATGCATTCCTGTGCAATTGTGTTCCGGATTTGGCATCAAAATATAATAAATTATTTTCTTTGGAACACATAAAACAAACGCGTTTGTGTTTCCCTCGAATGTACGTGCTATCTATTTATGGAAATAACAGTACCACATTGAGTGAGAAACACTTGAAATATCATCTGCTGCGATGCCAGGTGCGTCTGTCCAAATGGTCTGCCCTCAACGCATCTCTCGATTTCTTGTGAAGTGATGTCAGAGGAGAGTGACGGTGGCATCTACTGAGCTTCACCGTCGTTTGGCAGTCAATTTGAAAGAGTTTTGACAAGTAGCACTTAGCCCAAAACGTGAACTCTATGCAATTGCCTGCACTAGCATGGCACGCTACATTTATGCGCAGCGGTGAGTGCACGGCGCTTTGCTAAATCTGTCATATGCGACCTGTAAAGCTACAACGTGGCAGCAAACCAAGACACCTAGCGCTCTTCAGCCTCTTTGAAAAACAAGGGCACTGCTTCAGTGCTTTGCAACGCACCCCACTGCCCACGCCTCGCAAGGAAGGAAACTGAAACTGTAGAAAAAGATCCGTAGACAGTTCGCTAGCGAACAAAATCCAATCCGAAGCCTGTACTTGCCATCATTCCCATGGTGGTTGAACGATCGCAACGCCAGTTTCCTCTCTATGTTATTGTATGAAACTCTATGATATTCTCAAATGGGCTGTTTTTAAAGACGATAGTCTTTTTTGGGGAACTTAAGCGCAGAAATTATGGCCTGTCTGTCTTGCTGTTTGTCTGTCTGTCACCCGATTCAGCCCCCGGGCCACAGTTGAACCACTTGCCTAACGCCCAGCCATCTTGAACTGGTGGCTGGGGTCACACTTGTGTACATTGTCGATCAAAAAGCAAACATTAGGCATATCTGAGGCGCAACATCACTACGTAAGTATTAGGCGGTGTGTTCCTTTACTAGAAAATACATAGATACGTACTTCTAACGACCCTAGTGTTTTAAGCTGCGCTGAAAATGCGACGCTATGCACGCCAACGAAAGCCCTCTGCCACGGAGGAAGGAAACCCTCTGCACAAGCTCATGTTTCCCGACGTATTGCCAGACGGCGTCCATATCTCACACAGCGCCTCCTCTATCGTCTTTAGACGACATTTGCAGCGCAGCACGCAGATACGCGGCCATTTTTTGCTGTGGATTTGTGCCGCCCATATTACAGCACTTATAACTGCGATGCCTCTGCAACGGATCGGTCTCGATCGTGTCTCGGAAGTAGGGAATTCAGGCGTTCGGACTCGATTGTGTCTCAAAAGAAGGAAATCCACGCACAACGACGGGTTTACCGGGGAAACTAAATGGCGTCGCAGAAGTCCAGACACTGCGTGGGATTCGTCTCCGAAGTATGGAAAATATCCGTAGCTGTGCGTGCCGTGTCGACTACGCACAGCGACGCGTTCACTGGGGCACGGCCGGACGGGAAAGACGCGCGCGCGCGTTCTGTGGCTGGGGAAGCTGATTCAATAGCGTCGTAGAAGGCGTGGCGCTTCCTTCAACTAAACGCGTCCGATCTGGCGCTCCAGTGATTCGGGCACACCACAGACGCTGGCAAAATACTGAGACGGACCGTAATGAAAAAAAAAACTCGGCAGATCCCCCTGTGCCGTAGGAGTCGATGTTATGCAAAGCATACGGCGGGAAGATGACTGTGGCGTAATCTTTTTATTGAGCGAAATGTTACAAAGTTACGCTAAAGATTTGTATAAAATTTATACGCACACATAAGTTTATCTATCGCATATGTGTTATATAGGCAATTGTTTACAGTTGGGTAACGCTGCCAACGGCAACGTGGGTATAACCAACACCAGAAGCGGTAAGCTGATATGTAGTGCTTATACTTCTCCGTTATGATGGAGAACGCACGCACATTTCACGAACCCGAGTGCATGTGTGGAAGAGGTTCTTGACAGTTCTTCAGCAAGGCCATCATCACCGTGGTCAGTGAGCACCAGCAGGTGGTCATGACTTGTTACTGGATCCGGTCGTCATCGCGGTGACGTGGGATCCATGTGCAGTGAAGTATGAGGTATAGTACGGCTGTTGAAAATAGTGGATACCTCGGTCATTTCGTCGACGAATTGTCTGTCGGTAGAGCCGGCAACATGTCGGATCCTGAAGTCACCCTTCGCGTTGGTGAGGTATAGGCCGTCGAGTCTGGTAGGTCTGGATAGTGCTACGTAGACCAACATCGGTGGATGGCGCTTGTCGTATTCTTAGACTACATGGGCGTATGTGGCCTACGTAGCCTAGTCTACAAAGCGGCTATTAATCAATCTGGCATCATCGTCGGTCAGCATAAGGCCATCGCCCAGCATCGTAAGAGGACACTCCGTCCTCCGGGGAACTAAGTGCATTTTACGGTGCGATGATGTGAATATCATACGTAACTTTCGTTAATGTATTCCTCCGGGGTGGAGCGATGCTTCAATATAGCTTGCTGAATCATATGAATACAAATGTAATGTTTATTAGACTGATATAAAAGCGGAGCCAATACCGGAACCAAAGACGTTAATCTGATATGACGCCTGTATCGTAGAAGTACACATCGAAGGAGTATCATCTAGTGTTTATTGCTTTCTTGCAAAATTAGATAGCCAGCACCATAACCACAACTGCCACTTCACCGATGTTAGGCCTGCATAGGCTGTTTTAGATGCGAAGTATCTTAAGGCGGAGCTCAATCCGGTGGTGGTGGTGTGCGGCGTGACCACCTTTACTGCGCATGCGCATACCCTCTCCACACGCCTCCTCCCCACTCACCCTCTCCCCTTTCCCTCTCCTCTTCCCCTCTCCCCTCCCCCTTGCCACTCTTCCTCTGAAACGCGGGCTAGACATACCAAAATTCTCTCCTGCGCAACGCCGCGATGAGCTCGAGCGCATGCGCGTCCCCTCCCCTTCTCTCTCCTCTCCTACGCTGCCCCCCTCTCGCCCGCCTGTCGACCGCGTTCCCCTCTCGCCCTGGGAGAATTAATGGCCAGACTAGATGGAAGATACGACGCGCGTAGCGTCCCTCTTCGCATTCCACGACGCGAGGTCGGTAGCATGCCCAACGAACGCCAACGGAACGCGATCGTGCAAGTGCTCCGGCTTCACATCGCCTCATGGTCCCCTTTAGCGGGAGATGGTGTAATTTTTTCCAAACCAGTTTACAGACCTGGCGTGGCTCTGTGGTAGGATACCTGACTGCCACGCAAAACGCTTGGGTTCGATTCCTGCTGGGATACTAATTGTTATTCCTTCCATTCGTCGGCTCAAAGCTGCCGATGTCGGTTTTTCTTAAAGCTCTCGCATTTAAGTCACCAATGTCTGTTCTCGCCTTTCCTGGGTAGATACAAACTGTCAATTACCTGTGGCGGATACCCGTACACCGCGGCCCGTGGTAAACGGGTATGTGCCACTCGTGTCTGGAGGAAAGGGTTTGACGACGTACGCGACAGAATTTTCGCGTTATTCATGTCATGACCACACGGTCATATTCATCGAATCCTCTTACCCTACCATGCCAATTTTGGTCTACACCAAGTTAAGGAGGCGATCGCGAGAACACCCAGACGTAGGCGGCTAGATAGATAGATAGATAGATAGATAGATAGATAGATAGATAGATAGATAGATAGATACGTAGATAGAAACGCTCAAACTGCCAAAGGTTCGCTAAGAAATGCTTCGCATTTCAAAAGTAATACTGCTACAGACGAATTGATACCTCCTTACAACGTTATATATCAAGAAAATTCTGCAGTTCCCCTGCTTTCCTTCGTAAATTGGACCAGAATTAATGCAGTAACAGAAAAATCACAGCATATCCACGGGGTGAATGATGATGAGTGGGGCGAAGCTACGGAGGGAATCATCTGTAAACCGTGAAACTCTTCCGTGAAATGCACCCAGTACATAATATAAAGAGTGTGAAACATCGTGTATATATTAAACATCAAACTTTTATTGTACTGTTGGTTTACGTGGTCCCTTCATTATCACTTGTGATCGGTGAAATGCAAGGAAGAAGTCCGCTCCCGAGCGAAAGAGCGCCAAGAGCGACCGCATTCCCCGCTCGCCCTGTGCGAATTAAAGGCAAGGCTACAGGGAAGACAGGACGCGCGTTCCACGACGCGAGGTCGGTAGCATGCCCAACGAAAGCCAACGGAACGCGATCGTGCAAGTGCTCCGGCTTCGCATCGCCTCATGGTTCCATTTAGCGTCCCAAAACCAAACATATTGCTCAAGGTGTGCCTTGCGTTTTTCGTAGAAATAATTTCTTTATCATGTACATTAAGACGAAAAGTTGAAAGCTCACTAGAGTGTATCGCCCGCAAAGTATGTCTTTTAGTGTGATTTAACTCTCGTACGGCAGGGTCCTCGCGCCATTGCCGGTCCACCTCGCCCGTTGACGATCGGGCGAGGTGGCTAAATACAACTACTACTACTACACTTTAAGAAAAACATCTGGCGTTCTTTCGTTCTGCTTTTACAAAACATCTGGCGTCTTTCGTTGGTTTATTTCATCAATCAACGGCGTTTTGAACAAAATTTTTATTGTTTAATCACGCACAGGACAAATCTCACCAGGCACTACCTTGGAGGTAAACAATGGCTGCTAATGGCAATGAGAGACAGAAGAAGTCGGCTTTTAGCTAACACTTACACTTCTACTTCTACTAACGTTTCCTACTGGAACATGCCAATGGCTGCTAATGGGGAATGAGAGACAGAAGAATTCGGCTTTTAGTTAACGCGCACGCTGCGAATTTTTTATTGTTCAACAACGCACAGGAGAAATCTCCCACCGGCACCACCTTGGAGGTCAAAGCGTAAGACTTGTTACTCACTACTTCGACCACGACGACTACGAGGGACGAACGGGTGCCGCCTTAAGGAGCTTCGCCCCTAAAAATTACACCATCTCTTACTAAAGGGGAGCATGAGGTGATGCGAGGCCGGAGCAGTTGCACGATCGCGTTCCGTTGGCGTTCGTTGGGCATGCTACCGACCTCGCATCGTGGAACGCGAAGAGGAACGCTACGCGCGTCGTGTCTTCCTTCTAGCCCGGCCGTTAATTCTCATAGGGCGAACGGGGAACGCGGTCAACAGGTGCGCGAGGGGGGGGGACGTAGGGGAGGAGAGAGAGTGGGAGGAGACGCGCATGCGCTGGCACTCATCGCAGCGTTGCGCAGGAGAGGGAAGGGTAGCGGAGAGGGGGGAAAGGGAGATGGCGAAGGGGAGAGGGTGAGTGGATAGGAGGTGTGTGGAGAGGGTTTGCGCATGAGCAGTAAGGGTGGTCACGCCGCACAACACCACCAACACCACCACCACCGAATTGAACTCCGCTATAAGATGCTTCACATCTAAAAATACTTGCCTTCAGTGCAGCCAGAGGATTCTGGCGGTGGTTCTTGCTCGTACCATAGTCCTTCAATACTTTTTCTGGTCACGAAACTTCTCCGTCACGCTATGGGGGAGCTGGATATGGCGCGGAAAACTGCCGCGCCGCGACGCCACCGTCGCTTAGAGGCCACACTTCTCAAGGTTGATACCGCAGGGCCGCAGATGCGGCCGGCGCGAGCTGAAAGTTTGCACGTGTACTATGTATTTGTGATTGCGTTTGGGATAAGGGCCATGTTCAGGTATTCTACAGTTGGAGCGCAACGTTCGCGTGACGATGCCGTTAAGGTGCTGTGTACCGAAATGCTGTTTCAGCTACAAGGGCACTACTGACAAGGTCTCGCTATTTCCAATGGCAAGTGTTCGTGGGCAGTTCGAGAACTGCAAGTGAGTCATAACGCGGCAAGAAACGGACAACTTCAGCATCGATTCGAAGCATGCGCGTGTGTGTGCGAGGAACATTGATTCGTCGGACATCATATATGTGGACTATTTCAGGATAAATGGCGACGCCGTGCCGTTGCCGAGAGACAAGCCGCGCCTCAGGCCTAACACCATTTCTCGTGCGTTCCATGGCCTGCCAGCCTACTTTACGAATCGTAAGTCGTGACTAAGGACAGTTTAAACGCCACTGAAACCACTGAAATGACCTCGAGAGCCATCGTGTGCAAGGAGGGTTTCCCGCCATGACAAACGGGCCATTGGCTACTTATTGTAACAACTACAACAGGAAAAAACAAGATGCAATATTTCTGTGCCAATACTTCTTTAAGATGTCTTTTGCGCCCTACACTACCCCAGTTCTGAGTAAAGGCGAAAATTATTTGTTATTTCTCATAAGCATTTGCACGGCTTCATTTCCTTCAAATGAAGATCGCGATTGCAATTCTATGAAGCGTCCTCGTTCGCCAAGGAAGTACGCCACTGAATGCAAACGTGCGTCAATCCTCGTAACCCTGCTCGCAAGAGGTAGATTAAGAAGCGCAATGCGAAGTGAGGGGGCGAATCAATCTATGCGGTTCTCACTGGAAATATTAACAACAAAAATCACGTTAGAAAACTGTGTCGCACAACTGATACGCACGAAAACTAGCAAAGCTTTCAATGCCTGGAAACGACAACAGTGCCAATTAAGCAAGCATTTCATTGACGGCTACGATCTGCCGATGTATCTGTTCCAAAAAGATTACCGGCGAATGCAAGCTCACGTCCGAGAACATTTTCTGTTACGTATAATTAGTTCGTAATCACTGCTGGAACGACACGCGTGCAATCGGAAATTCGGGAAATGACAGTGCAGGACCTTGAGCTCAGGTTGTCATGCATTTAAACGCCGCTGTCTCATTCTGTGTACAGCGCATGACAGTAACGCCAAAGCTTTTTTGGAGGCCTGCTGGGCCAACTAGAGACAAATTTCGGAGTAACAGATGTCTATTCGCATCGACTGCTGGCATACTGAGCCGCCAGCTGAATTTGAGATTGTTTCCTTCTTGTATGCGTTTTGTCTTCGTTAAGAAAACATTCCCAGAAGTACCAAGTTTAGTTCTTATAATTGCTACGACAAAATATAATGTAAATATCGTCTAAAAAAGCGGCGCTTTCGGCTGCAACGTACCAGAGAAGAAAATGTTCCAGTGGCTTAGCTCGGCTATGCCAGGATAACGTAGCGTTAGCAAAGGTTCAGCTAATTATTCTTAGCTTTCCTGATTGTCTAGGATTAGCTTTATTACCATGCTTACTGCTGCTTCAATGACACACACATGGTATACGTATTATGTGGCATGTATATTCATTTTGCGAGGCAACTACTTCGGGATCCGATGAGTTAAGCTTCATGTCGAAGCGAAGCGCGAGGAAAAACAGGACACAGTAAAGAACACACGGGACAGGTGCTAACTGGGAACTAAAGTTTGATCGAAATAAATCCGCCTCTTATAATTGGCAATGACAACACAGATCTCACATCACGTGAAAGTCCCAAAAAAACAAAAAAAAACAAAAAAAACAAAACAGAATTAAAGAGTCTGTATTCACTTGCGCAAAACCAGAATACTTGGGTTATCTACAGAACTAAGAACTGAAGTTAGGTCCCATGTTTTTTTGAAGGTAAGCGTACTCCGCTTCTATTAAATGTATCGAAGGGTGGCTAACACACGTGTCTTCTTTCTGTTTTATCGATGCATCCTCAACCATTTAAGCTTCTCCGCTCTTCTGTGTCGTTGAGGAGCATTTGCGCTCTCCTTCTCCTTGGCTATACCACACTGGCCAACGCCAGTCAGAGGCGCTATCAAGAGGCTTCAGCGCAGTGTCAGACGGCGACTGCACAGCGAAGGCGAATAGCTGCGCGCGCGCCTGCGCCAATACGTCTGCCAAGGCTACGAGGTAACTCCTCTGGAAAGCGTAGACCGGCGGCGGCGGTGGCGGAGTGTGCCGGCTCCAGTGCGTGGCACCACTGATCCTCGCGCATGCGCAGCACGGCTCTTGAGGATGCATGCGAAACTGGCTCGGCTAGGTCAGAGCCATATATTGGCCTGGAGGCCCACCACTGGAAACGCCGGCGCCACCGTCGGCATGACGTGCTTGGCAGGATCACGTGGTCTCAGCGGCCGCGTCGGCTGCTTGTGGAGCGCTGCCGCGTGCTTTGACAACGAGTTTAAAGCACCACATGCGCTGCGGTCTCTTCAAATACGGAAGTTTTCTCGCATTTTCTGCTCAGTTGAAACCATTTTAATCGAGTAGCTGCCTCCGAAGCCGACGAACATGGGGCTTACCGCTCGGTGCAGCAGTGCTGGGCTTACGCAACGGAGCCTAGTGTCAGCCTGCACCGGTAACCGCGGGACAAGAAACTGCGTGAATGCATGCGTTGTAAAGCTAAGAACCGGCAAGTAGCCATCGGCTACGAGTCTTGTGTGCAACAAGCACTTCCGCGACGAAGACTTTCGTTACTGCGTCGGGCCTGCGATGTTCGGTCAGTAGCAGACAGCGCGCACTGAGACGATGGCTCACGCGCGCTTCCCGCCGGCAAATGATGCCTATCTGCCACAGGATGGAAAAGGCACTACCTTTTACCACATGCGATACCATCTCAGAACCCTCCCGTGCGACCTCTTGATCGTCGGCCCCCTGCTCAGCGTCCACAAAATCGGCTGCAGATGCGCAAGTCATTGTTTAGATACGTTGAATTAAAAAACTCACAGGGTCCCTTATGCATTCGCCAAAGATGACTGGAAGGCGAAAGCCATCTTCTTCTTCTTGTCAGTAGTTGTACTGATTCTCCCGCGCCCCCCTCCAAAAGCGTTCTGCACCGAACGCGGTTTTGCACGGTCTCCGGGACTGATCAAGGAGGCAATGCAAAGCGACCTTGACGTTGAATACGTCATCATGTGACGTCACGTTATGTACTGTCATAATGACGCTACATATTATGGCGATCTGTGACGTCATGATGACGTCATATGATAACGCCATCGCCGACGACGGAGGCAATGCAAAGGGACCATGTCGTGTGAATACGTCATCATGTGACATCACGTTATGTCAAGTCATGGTGAGTTCATATGAAGTTACGAATTTAGGAGATCTGTGACGTCATGATGACGTCATATGATTATTTTTTGCGTCCCTCGTCTTGTCCCCGCGGCGGTCCGTCTTCCCGTTTGAAGAGGCATCTGGTTTTCGCCTTCATAAGTTACGCGACGTTTGCTGGTGGACGTACTTAGCGAGAGAGTCAAAGGCTGCGGCTGTGTGCTGCATTTATGTTGGCGATATCATTTTTTCAGTCAGGCTTGCGTTCCCCTGACGCAAACACTATGTGCTAAAAAGCCGAAATTTATCTGTGCCACCTCATGTATTTTCTTGGCGCCTCATTTATTTACGTGGGAAAGATGCCACCCTGTTGGCGTTAGACACGACACTGCTGCCGAAATTGCTGGGGTACTCGTCAAATATTTACTCTCTTGTTTTGCGGCTGCTGGTTGATGCAATAACTTCTGTTTTATTCACCGCTATTTCAAGTTCTTGTGGGTGCTAGTTCACAGCCGAAGTTTGCAGAATAAGTCCGGCGAACGTTACTGTATTTTCTTTCTTTTCCTTGGCGTTGCACGTTACTAAGTGCTCGGTCTCCTAGACTGCTTCTCCTTCCACCAGCAATATCGAAGTGGTGAAGCTTTGGTCTATGAATTTGTTGATGACAGAGAGCGGCAAGTTCACTGGAATACAAATGTAACGATAATTAAGGAGCATTAAAAAAGGGGGCGTTGCATTTGCTCACGTTTTGTGTTAGCACCAAACGAAACGAATGCTCTGAATAAAGAAACAGAAGCAGCAGCATTTGCCCACTGAGAAGGCCGATCAATACGCAGTGCGAGACAACTTGTCAAATGACATAGAAACGTACACGAATTTAGACCGAAAAAAAAAAGAAACACTGAATCATCGGGACGGCACATCACAAAGTTGGCATGCGCACCGAAGCCGTAGTTCAAACGAAATTGTTTTTGAACTGCTCTAATAGCGTCCGCGCAACAGTAGTTGTTTGTGTACTCACAAATTCTCATATTTTGCGGCCTAAAGTTCACAGCGCGGTGCCAAAACGCGCTCGTAGCAAAAGCGAAACCATCAGTACGAGCATAGATGCAGACGCTCATACATGCAGAGGCACCGTCAGTCGTCACGAACTCGTGCGATCGCTGGCTTGAGGCTCTTTCTGATATGCTCCGTTTGGTTATACGGGCAGTCTATACTAATGAGATATTTCACATATATTGTACTCAGCGAGTGACTACCTTTCACGCAAGAAGCCGGTTCGGGGGTCTCCAACGCGGTGACCGCGTGAAGCGGGTGCTCGGTTTCCTGCAGAGAGACAGCGACTATAGACTATCTTCTGCTTTCTGTTCGTCGAAAATTATTCTTTTGACAGGAAAGAACATATTTCTTTTCGAAAGTAGCTGCAGAAATGTCCCGGAGGGCTTCCGCGAGGTGATTTTGTAGAGCGCCGACAGCCAAACCTATGGGGCGCGTGCCGGCGGCATCCTGCCTAGCACGCAATCGAGGTGCATCCGATAGAGGGCGACTCCGTAACTCCTCGCCGCCAGAGTTTGGCGATTGTTTCATCTCGCTGCTCTCCGAGCTCCCCTCCAGCGCCGCCTCTGCTCGTGCTGTAAACCCTCTCTCCTCGCTGGCGGCGGCGGGCGGCAGTGGCGACAGCGCGGCGCGGAGTCCGGCGCTAGAATTACTGTATATGCTACCTTTAGGTAGCAGAGTTGCGAATCTGTCTTCCAACGCCGCTAGCAACCATGCATTGCGGAGAAGCTGCCGCCAGGGCCAGGTTTTTTATTTCTCGACGCCGCCGCTGCAGCGAACTGAATTAACACTAGCCATCGACAGCCAATGTTTATCGCCGGTCTTCGACACGCCAGACAGGTTAATCGGTGACACGGTAGGCATGTCGCTGGCAAAAACTAAGTGCGTCTTCACCGCATAGATGTGGTTGCTAGACGGACCTATGCGCAACTCTGCTACCTAGAGGTAACATATACAGTGACTCTATCCGCCGCAGCCGCGCCGGAGAGACGCCGGCACGCCGCATCTTACACGATCGCTGAGGAGCCCGCGTACGTTACGAAGCTCTTGTGCGAAGCCGCGCGTATTCATTGCGACTGCTCCTCGCATTCAAGCGTGAATTTGTTGCGTGCGATGGGCTGCTGTTGCGCGGTTGCCTGTTCAAACAGCAGCGCGCAGGGTTTCCGCCATTTTAGGCTTCCGAAGGAAAAGAAGCGACGACGCCTTTAGATCAGAAACATCAGACGCAGGAAATAGACCCCGACCGACTGCTCCGTGTTATTCGAGGTACGTAGTTGAGTATTTCGCTTGAATATTGCTGGCGTTGTAGCAGTGTACCATAAACACAAACTTCTTGTTCGTTGTGCAAAGAGGCCCCTTCAGGCGCACGAACTTGAAAAATAACTTTATCACGCTGAAAGAAGGAGTTTTATGGTTCGTGTTTCGAACGCTTGGGCAGATTGAAATTTTGCAGCGACCACGCTATAAGTGTCAAGCGTGATCTGTTGCGTTTACGTAATTTTTCGCGCGTTCTGAGAACGAGCTTGGGATGTTACCGTGATGTTGTGAGGGGAAGATTTATTTCGATATCGCAGGTTTCACGTTTAATTCGCGCATGTAAATCTATCCACGCCTCTGTGCTAAGCGAATGTGCCTTGCGCTTTTTAGTCATGCACGTATAGTGCACGGTGTATGTGCTCGTGCAGCAAGCTCTTCCACTATAGCAAGGGGCCCTTATGTGCTCGATGAAATTTCGTGATTAGGAAGTATAGAGCGCGAAGAAGTTGAGCAGAGAAATGATTTTGTAAAGTAAACCAACAGGATTTCCGCTATCAGACTAGCCGAACGAGGTATTGTTTTCATTTAACACGCGCCTATAGGGGGCACTGCACCTCCTCTGACGAAAAGCTTACATGCCTCAGCAAACGCGAAAATTGACCGCCGGCGTCCGCGGCATCGGCGTCCCGCGTCGGCGGCGTCAACACGAGGGATGTCAAAAATCATCACGTAATGACGTGACCATACGACCAAACATTGTGACGACATCATGACGTCGAATAACGTGACCTCACGCGATGACGTCAGCACATGTCCAGATGTGGTGTAGGAAGATTGCAGTGCCTCCGATATTGGAGGCAGTGCAAAACAATGTTAGGTCACAACGCTTTCGCGGGGGGGGGGGGGGGGGGCGTGAGGAACAATACATCAACTGAAGAAAAGGAAGATGCACCAGGAGCGTGGCGTCTAAATCATGCCCTACATGACATGCGCGTCAAGATTGCCATATGAAATCCTGTTATTTATGTTCGTCAGACAGTCATGTCGCGCACTACCAATTTTGGTGTATATCAAGCGAGCGAAACGGCCGCCAGCGCACCATGAGCGTGGCACGTAAGTCATAATATACATGACACGTGTGTCATGATCTTCGTATTAACTCCCTTTATTTGTGTTCGTCACACAGTCATGTAGCGCAGTACCATGTTTGGTGTATATGAAGCTAGCGAAACGTCCGCCAGCGCACCATAAGCGTGGCACGTAAAACGTTCTGTACATGACATGCGTGTCATGATTTTCATAACTCCTGTATTTTATGTTCGCCATGCACTCTTGTCAAGCCATACGAATGTTGGTATATATCAAATAATTAAACGTCCGCAAGAGCACCAAGACTGTGGCATGTATATCCTGCTGTAAATGACATTCATGTCATGAGTTTCATGTTATGACCAATCATTTATGTTTGTCATACAGTCACGTTATGCTATACCAATTTTGGTATACACCCCACGAACGAAACGGCCAGGAGAGCACAAATTCGTAGGCGGCTAGATAGACAGATAGATAGACAGATAGATACGCTCAAAGTCGCAGAAGTTCGCTAAGAAATGTTTCGCATTTTAAAAAACCAGGATTGGCGCAAACCCACAGGTAGTCATAGCTCGAAAAGTCACCGATGATCACGATAGTCCCTCATGCGAATTCTGAGCGCAGCTTTCTGTTGAGGCAACGCGAACTGTGTTTGAATTTCTGGCTATCCGCATTGGAAGGTTCGTGCTCGAGTGCTACGCACGCCACTCTGTGCATTGCAGGCGTCATCGACATCCCCGTCACGACAAGCGATACAGTAGAAGCGCACCCACCAGCTCTGCATGCGAACGAGCTCCGACCGAAGGGCGAGCACGCATGACGGAGGAAGAAAGCGATGTTAGAGGCCAGTGGCTCGTGATATCGACAGAATCCACGTTCGCCGTCTTTCGTCCTCGTTCGCTCTATAGGTTAGGCCGACGACGCCAACGGCAATGCCGAAAAACACCGGAACAGACGCCTAAGAGTTGCGCTCTAAAAGCACAGCGCGTATCGTAGAACGTCGTGCACTCGAATCGGCGTGCACAACTCAGTTTCACGACGATTTGGACACGTCTAATTCACTCCATATTCTTCATTAAATTTGTATAACAATGTTCTTTCACAATTTCGCTTTCACAATTTGTTTAGGAGTGCTAGATTTCACGAATGAACAGCGCGTACATAGCCTCAGCCGTGCGCCCGCCATGCGGAAAGACTATATATAGCGGACGCCGCCGGAGCGGAGGCGTGGCGGTGACGTGAACAGCGTCATCGCCACGCCGTGACGTCACTGTCCCGCCCATTCGCCAGACTTTCCCAATCGACGGCTCTGGGCTAGGTCAGTATACACTCCGTTCGGGACCTATAGAGGGCGCCTTGAAAGACGCACGCAGCGCCACTTGCGGTGTGGCGAGCGTGCGACGTTGAGACCCTTAGGAGACAACAGTGACTTATTGCTTTGACAGCTATGGCGGCGCAAGCGCCCGTGGCTGGCGCGTTAGTGCTTCGAGCTGGATTTAAAGATATCGTAGTGGGATCGTTCTTCCGCGATGCCACCATTAAAAAAGGGGAAAGCCTACACGAGAGCGGCCACGTTTTTGACGTGAGTGAACGCTTTACTACGGCGTCGTCAGCTGACGGCTAAATGCGTGCGTCAGGCGTGCGTCACACAAGAGGCTTACTCCATAGCTATCGAGGTAAGCTGTTATTCTTTCATGCTTAGAATATTATTGGTGCATGCCCACTACCCGTGTACTTGCAAAGTGCTCAGAACATTTGGAATTATCCACGGCCACTCGCCGTGGAAACTTCGGCGAGTGGCCGGGCGGCGTGGTTATTTGTTGGCGGCTTCGTGTCATGTCGATTCGCAGCCACCGAGTATTTTGCTTGAAATTGTCGCGCGTAGCAACGACCTTATTGCAGCATCATCATCGCTCATCATGATCGTTTCTACCTCGCCGCTCGCGCGGCTCATGCCAAGAGCTTGAGGTGCGGGCGAGAAATAAACGTGTTACGATCGGCCCCGCTTCGCCTTTCGCTTCAAGTGATGTGGCGCCGACGACGGCACGGTCACTTCGGCCACCATCAGTCTCCCTCATTCGCTACAACCTCTATCGTTGTTTATGCTTCTTTCCGAAACAAACATTGCGCTTCCGTCACAACAGCATTCGCAGAAAACGGCAACGACGGCCAGATCTAGGATGAAAATAAACAACCTCGATTTTAGTTCCATGTGAACAATTGTCTACATGCTGCACACTTTGTTCGTTTCATCAACGCCGAATGATTACAGGGTCAGCTCTTTACTACAAGCATCAACCACTTAAAGTGCTTGCGCACTTGGCTCTCTCGTCCGCGCGAGCTCACTACGCGTTTATAATTTGCGCAAACTCTGGTGTAACCCAAGCTACCCTCTAGCGCAGAGGTGCGCAAACATTTTCGGTACCAAGAAGTTGGACTGGGCTAGTTGGTACATTGCCAAAATCGATAAAAAAACCAGCGGTAAACACAGGACACAGTGAGTGTGCCGTCGTTTCCTCTCACTGTGTCCTGTGTTTACCACAGTTTTTTGTTTGCTTTTTTTATCCATTTTAACATTTTCGGGACCACGACCTCTCGTAGCTTCCGAGTGCCGTAGGGCTACCCCAGCCGTACTCTTTCTGCTTTAATCCTAGGATCTTTCAGAAGAGCCGTGACCACCTGACATTTTTGTCCCTCAACATCTCGGGGGAAGGGGATCAACTCCCAGTTAGCGCATCTCTACTTGAACTGCTGCTCTTCCGCCAGCACTAAAATCATGACTGCAGGAACAGCGCGAACGTAAAGCACGGGACGTAGAAGAAACACATACGACGACACGAGCGATGACTATCAACCTATATTCTGCAAGCACGGACCGCTTATACGATACTCGTGAGGAAATATCGTTGGCACGTACGACGGGTATGACACATCCTTGGACAGCACACCCCTAACAAAATGTGCCCTGCATATCTTCGAGTGCCGAGAGGGCTCCCAGTTTGTTCCGTCATGGCTGAAATGTACTGATGCTAGCGGCACAAGAAAAACAAAACCGCAGAACGCGAGACGGCAGAGCGAGCGGCAACCAAGCTTTCGTCGCACAGCCATCCACTTCTGCCGCTGCCCAATAAAGCACGGACGAGTTTAGAAACGGTGAAATGTCGTTCCCGCAGGGCACGAGTGTACCTGTTGGTACAACTGACGACGCAGCAGTTCATGACTGCGTCACAGAACACCTACAACTGCGTGCTAGCGGGCGCGGGAAAGCGTTCGCTCCTGCTCGGGCTCTCAACGTCTGCCTTCTCTGACGGCCGCGGGGTGGCGTGCCAGTCGCAGTGAACGGAGTGTATAGCTAACGCTACGAAAATACAAGCGTCGCCTACGGCGGCCGCTCCACTGGGTCGCCTTTCTTTTACTGCAGCGCCCCTAGCGGCCGCCGCTAGCTCTATATTAAACTGAGGTGGCAGTTTCATGACCAGAAAAGATATTGAGGGACTATGCTCGTACGCAGAAAAAAACGCCTGGCCTGCGCTGAAACCGCAGCACAGTCACAACGAAAGCTGGAGAAGCGGCGTTTCTAGAGGCAGTTGTAAGCTCTCTTGGAGCTACAATGCAAGTACACTAGAAAGGTACCCACTACGCCATAAATCACAATTTTTTTTTTGAAGTTGGGAAGCACTTACTAAGCCATTATTCGTCATTCTGCGGAGAAGCGAGGCACCACCTTACACGTCTGTAAGGCATAATGTGCACTTTGTGGACGCGACGACTGATGACGATAAATATTTATGGCTCAGCCCTTTGTAATGGGTTGGAAGCTTTAAACGGCCCACCAGTTAAGTAATTTCCATTGGGTGACGCCCGGTTGCTATTTCCCTCCTCCGTCAAGCTGTATAACATACGTTGACGTGGGAGAGAGACGGGGGGGGGGCGAGGAACTTTACTGATACCCCGAGGAAATGGATCATGCGCTTATGGGATTCCTTGACCACCAATACAAGTGCACTTGCGAGGAATCCACTAGCTATAAATCATTTTAATGTTTGAGAAGTAGGGAAGCAGCCACTATGCCATTTTTCGTCATTCTACGGAGAAACGCATGTAAGGCATTATGCGTACTTTGCTGATGCTGTGCCTGATGACGATGAAGAATTATGACAGAGCCCTTTGTAATGGGTTGGAAGCATTCAACAAGCTACTCGTTGCGCAATTCGCATTGTGTGACGCCTGGTTACAGAATGTGCGTTGTGCGACGCTTGGGGCTTATTTTACTCTTCTACCACGCTATATTGCATATGCTAATGCGGGTACTTCCCGACATGAAGCCCGTATAGGACCTTTTTGCAACGCAGCTTCAATCGCCGGCATGGCTCAGAGGTAGAATACTGTGTTCCCACGCAGAGGGCCCAGGTTCGAACCTCGTTCCATCCTGGAATTTTTTTCTTATTTCGTGTTTTTTCCTTCTTTCGAGCGATACTGGTTACGGACACCGACGGCGGCGGCGGACAACTACGGCGATAAAACGGCCGGTGAAATGATCTCATAACAGCTTTCGCTGTAAAAAAATTACACCATCTGCCGCTAAAGGGGACCATGAGGCGATGCGAAGCCGGAGCACTTGCACGATAGCGTTCCGTTGGCGTTCATTGGGCATGCTACCGACCTCGCGTCGTGGAACGCGAACAGGGACGCTACGCGCAGCGTATCTTCCATCTAGCCTGGCCGTTAATTCTCACAGGGCGAGCGGGGAACGCGGTCGACAGGCGCGCGAGAGGGGGGCAGCGTAGGAGAGGAGAGAGAGAGGGGGAGGGGACGCACATGCGCTCAAGCTCATCGCGGCGTTGCGCAGGAGAGAATTTCGGCATGTCTAGCCCGCGTTTCAGAGGAAGAGTGGAAAGGGGGAGGGGAGAGGGGATGTGGAGAGGGGAGGGGAGAGGGCGAGTGGCGAGGAGGTGTGTGGAGAGGGTATGCGCATGCGCAGTAAGGGCGGTCACGCCGCACACCACCACCACCACCGGAGTGAGCTCCGCCTTAAGATACTTCGCATCTAAAAAAAACCATGCGCATGTTGATATGCCGTGCGCTCTGTTTTCTGCCGCGGTCTCCGCGGCGTTTCTCTCCGGCCGTCCAGTGAATGCGCACTGAGGGAACTTGTAACGGGTACTCGTTCCAACATTGGCAAGGAACGAGGAACGAGCTTTCGTTCCCGTTTTAGAGGAAAGTGTACAACACGGGAAACAAGCTGTCTGCAGACGACGCGTATCTCAACTGCCGCAACAAGCAGGAATCGATAAAACGCAGCAAAAAGTAGCGCACCTGTCGCGCACCGAGTTTGCGAATCTGCTTAACTCTACTCGTGCCGGGAAAACTCTACGTGCTTACCTGAAACATTGGCGTCATTGACGCTTTTGTAAACGGAGCAATCGGAACTCTACTTATGGGAATCGCTGGGTGCCCGTGCTACGCACTTCCTCAGGTTTCACAGTATGTATGTGGAGCCAGGGGCGCATCGAGGTGCCTATATGGGGGGGCGGGGGTAGAGGTAGGAGGATACAAAATTCTCCTTCCCCCTTTTGGGCAATGGTAGCCGAGGCAACCTGGCAAAGGAGTAAAAAGGAGGCAACCTTCACAGGCAACCTTACAAAGGAGATATACTACAGGCACTGCTTGGGAAGGCGGGGGGGGGCGGGGCTGACACATACTTTGCAGGGGGGGGGGGGGCGATCGCCCCCACCGCCCCCCTGTGGGTCCACCACTGCATGGAGCTGCCATACGTCTTTTCTTCACGCTACCATTTTTCTCCTTAGTGATGTTCTCGATGTCCTCTCGCACCTGAACCGATCGATAGGGACCATCGCTTTTGAGAGGAGAATTGACGCAAGGTAGGCCAGCATCTGTAGTGGGCTGTCTTTAGAGAGAAGGCAAAAGTGAGTTGGTATGCTTGCGCTCTCGGTAATGAAGCCCATCTTGGCCCATCCCCCTTTGTGGGTGAGCGCCATCAGGAAGAGGTCGTCATCATCATCACCAACATCTGGGTGCAGCAAGAAAGCATTGAAATTGTAATGCGACAATTTGGCCTGCCAGTTACTTCAACTGTACTGTTGTCATTTGGGGCTTCTGTGCTGGGGAACTCGGACGGGAATATATGCTGTGCTATACAGAACTTGACATTCGAATCAAATCGACGTATTGGCCACAACAACCGCTAATAACTTTTAAATTAGGCATCCTGACATAAGGATTTTTTGGTCATTTGGGAGGTTATACAACATGGTCTAGGCTAAAACTGGAATTTATTAAAAATAATTCTTCATTAAATTGACTCTGTAACCTCTATTGACACTTAAAATTTAAAGACTATATGATCCTTCCGACACTTGGCCAATCCTCTTGTGGTAATGGGTGCCATTCATACCAGGAGCATCATCTTCATCAACAAGAGAGCACTAAAGGTAGTGAAAACTTCGGAGACATGACACTCCCGAAATGTATATGTGTTTGTTACGTAGTCGTAGGCTTCTACGCCTTCATGGCATACAAGGACACGAATGACATGCTCATTGTACAGAACCAGGTAAGTAACCATCTTTGTTGTTTGTAGATGCGTTTAACCACATTAATTGCTGTACATTTCGAAAGTCCGAATGTTTACTTGTATTGCCTTCGCTGTTCTCACAGCGTCGACTTCTTAAAAAAAAGTCTCACGCTTTCTTTGTCTTGTAGTTTATCTCTCAGTATTTTTTTACATGGCGTCGTGTCAAGATAGAAATTATGAGAAGCTTTTTGGTTCGTCGGTTCCAAAGGAATGTAATTACTCTTTGTGCCATTTTGTTCTGCAGGAAACGCGCTGTGTCACAGTCTCCAGAGTACTCAGGGAAGACAGCACCACGTGGGCTTTCATCGTGGTCCTTTTGGGAATGCTGAGGACCGCCCTGAGTGGAATGGTTGCGTGGCGCTTGACTGGCCGTCCTAACAACGCTTGGCAAAATGGAGCGACCTTCTTGGGGCTCTCCGTTCTCTTCTGCTTCTGTGGGAGCCTGTGTTTGGGTGCAGTGTGGTACTGGACCTCATCAGAAAATCCCACACGGCACGCAGGCGCCGTGGTGGGATTCGCAGTGTGCCTCATCCTGTCGCGCTGGATGCATGCGTCTGGATTCTGGATATTTCGAACCAACAAGGTTAGCTATTCATCCTTCGTGCCACGATTGTGCGGGTAAATTTTATAATCTTTGTCGTCGCGATTCCACTTTGCACGCTCTATAAACAATTCCGCAGTATGTTTCACTGTTCGCAACGCTTGAAGGCGAGAGCCTGCATTTCATAATGCATTACGTTCAAAAATCGGAGAAATCAAGGAGGAGAGGTTGGATAGAGAAAAGATGGATACTTCTGGGCCCATAGTTGGGAGCATGCCTCTAGGAGGATGTATGGTGATTGGGAAGGTGCTGAAAAAAATGGAAGTGAATATGAAAGCAAAGTGGCGTCTGTGGCCGAGGACATGACTGACGTCTCCACAGCCAGGTGTTAATTCCAGTGTCCCCTAGGAAGTGAAGGAATGCTTTGAAGGCCTCGGTGTCGTTCTGGGTTGTTATCAGGAGGGTCTTCTCTGTAGCCGCGTATAAAGCCCGGGGTTCTATGCGCGCCTTCCTTAAATATTTGGCCTAGGTAGACATACTCCTCTACTATTTCAAGGGCCCGCTTAATTGTCTATCAGGAATTCTCGTTTTTTCTCCAGACCATGTAGTATAACCTTTGCCTTCTGCACATTCTTCTGCAACCCTACTTTAGTGTTTTCTCGGTTAAATGCTTTAGTTATTTTTTGTCTTCTGCGAACGTAAATTGGTAAAATATTTCCCGTTAATATCCATTCCTATTTGTTTCAAATCTAGCCGTTTGAATATTTCTTTGACAAGCAGGGCGTAGCAGGCGAGAGATTGGATTGACTTGACGGACCCCACTGTCGATCACGGTTTTTTTGCTTTTCTTAAGGAGGTGTAGAGCAGCTTCGGAGTGTGTGGTGTATTGGCTATGCCATTGACATATGTTTAAAGTACTCCTTGGTGATGTAAAGTATAGACGTTCATACGAAACAAACACAACCCTTTCACGCATTGCAGGAACTCATGCTGGCAGATATGATCGGAAAGATGAACTGGCTATGTGCCGTTGTGAATGTCGTGACCCTGTACGCGCTCTACGTGAACTTCGTGGACCATACGGCTGAGAGTAAGTTAGAACCATCGTTGTAGCACTGGTTGTCTTTCGTACTAACAGCCAAAGTTAGTTCATTCTATATTTTTGTGACTTAAAGGTGGATCTTACAGTGCTAAGTCAGGGGAAAAGAAGCCAGGTGTTTTCTTCTTGGCACTCTCATTTTTATCGCTTAGCGTTCTAAGGGCCTGAGGTGTGCGTCAGTGGCAGTAGCACGAATGACGCTTTATTAACTTGTAGCAAGTATTATAACACCTATCGACGCTGTACTGTCAATCCAGTAGTTCTGCGCGTGACATGAAATAAACAGGCACACTGACTATTTCCTGATGCCTTAAATGCAGCTTATAGCCCGATCTGATGTCGACAAGCAAACATGCGGTAACCTTTAGGCATGTTAAGACAGAAATCACGTAACATGACACGAACGAAGTATGGATGGCCCATTAACTCGTTTAATAGACTAATGAATAGGCGTTAATCGGTTTAAGCATTAATAAATTAATCGCTATCGATTAGGGTAATCTCTCTTTAACACTAACGAATGTTTTTGCGGGTACTTTAAACAAAACGTTGTTGATGCCGCCGTCATAGGAATCGGTATTACACGAAAGTAAAACGTACGTGTCTTCACAGAAGTACTCAGTTGTTTATTGTACATTGCTACACGAGGTTGGATGCAATGAATCTACTGGTGTCTGGCAGATGTAGCACCGTTTGATGTGGATGCACCCCCGTTATCGCCTAGTGGCGCACCTCTATGATCACGACTAACGTCCATGGTCATGATTAAACCATTGTGGTAGCTGAAGTCGTTAACGTAACCCTGGACACTGCATAGTATGAATCCCGTTGCATGATGCCGACAACAAGACGTAACAGACACTGGCACGCGATATGCACTCAGTCAAAGCTCGTCATTTGAGGAGGGAAACGCCAGGGTACGCTTCCCAGCATTAGGATAACCTACGCCCGCGCTCATGCATGCGCTTCTACAATGTGCTTGAGGAACGCCACGCAGAGTTCGTAGCTTGAGTTGTGAACGCGTACACTCTAAGCCAAAATCGAGTATTTTGGGAGTGTTTCTGCCACACAACAACAATCGTCATCCACTTCGCGTGCTTTCCTCGCGTTATCACCGCGGTCGCGGCACTTTCCGGTCACGAACGGCGCGCGCGTTATCAGCGTGACATAGCATTCTTGACAGGAAAGTGACGAGAGCTGGGTTTTCAAGAAAGGAAACGCGACCAAGCCAGATGACGATTATTGTTGTGTGGCAGAAATACTCCCCAAATACTCGATTTTGGCTTAGAGTGTAGAGGTGTACCGCTTCCCGCTGGCGTGTCTCTCCGCTCCAAAGCACTCACTCGCGTGACATTCGTCTGTCGACGTCTTTCCCTTTCTCTGGTGTTTATTGCAACAGTTCTATTAGACGGTGCTATCGCACTCGAAGCAGTATACGCTCCGAAGAAGCACCGTTGGTGCATGCTGAAGCTCCACTACTATGGCGGTGAGACGTCACACGCTAACACAACGAGAAACCCAAAGCATTGCACTGAACGTTGAGTTTCCTGCAATACTACATCGAAAGCAGCCGCGGCACTGACACTATCGAAGTGCTCCCTAACGGCGCTCGTTATTGTTGTGATGCAGTATTTCACCGCTTCCAGACGGCAACAGTGCACCTGCGACCAAGAGAGATAAAAAACGCGTTTCTTTCTCCGACGCGTTATCCGAAACTTGAAGGTTCGGTCCATAACAGTGGAAAGTTGGCTTTTTTATATAATACTACTACACTACAGTTAAACACTGCAAATAATGTCTACATGTCACACCTCATCAAGAGTGGATAGCATGAACGAAATGAGAGGTATTCCACGACATCTATATGTGTACTCGCATAAAACCAACGCTGTCTGCCAAACGTTTGGCTATACTGTATTGTAATGGTGACTAGAGCACGAGTGTGGACAGAACACCAGACTATGAAACACGTTTTAGGCATCCCAGTATTATTGACTGATTGCATAACGCACCGTGAATTTCCATAGTGGCTTCGATCAGCATCGTGGCATCTGGTCTTTTGTAGAACATAAGTGTAACCAAAATTAAAAGCATCACAAAACAATATACAGCTCGTCACATACTTGAAAATTCTATAATACCTGCACACATTTACTAATGTTGGACTTTCTACTGCAGGAGAATGTCTCGCCGGGAAGGCCGAGTGGATCTCCACGTTTTTCGATGCCTTTTTTTTAGTGATGACCGCCTCCGCTGACGTGTGAAGGGCTTCGGACTCAAGGAGTGCTTGTACATATTGTGTAAATACGTTTTCAGATTCTTTTTCCTTACTCTTTAATAAAACACTCGCATTTTTCTTTCTCTTATTCTAGTTGACTGGCTGGATGCCACGATCTCTGGCGGCACTGCCACTAAGTCAGTACTGC
The DNA here is from genome assembly GCF_013339695.2 of Rhipicephalus sanguineus. Lineage (NCBI taxonomy): Eukaryota > Metazoa > Arthropoda > Arachnida > Ixodida > Ixodidae > Rhipicephalus > Rhipicephalus sanguineus. The sequence continues at coordinate 40,714,736 of NC_051182.1, forward strand.
ATGCCTGGTTTTTACGCGATAGCGTTAAAGCGCTTTTTTCGCCGAAATTCCGGTGTCGGAATCAGCGTCGTTGGTTGTGAGCGAAAAATCATCATCTTGTCCGTGACCGAACAGTGGAGAAAGCTGCAAATAAAGTAATGAAAATGCTGCGTCCGAGTGAGAATCGAGCCCAAGCCACCTGCGTGGCAAGCAGGTGCTCTACCACACAGCCATAGGCATGCACACGAGGGGGGGGGGGCGCATGGGGAGGGTGCGCGCCCCTCAAATAATCTAAAGGGGGGCGCCAATTCTGCCCCATTCTTTTTGTCATTTTTAATGCGAAAAGGTGTGGCTACTCATGTTTTTTTACAGTGACGACCAAGGAGACCTGATCTTGCATTCAAAGAAGTGTTCCCATCTTAACACCGGAAAGCCGTGGACCAATGGCAGGCCTTTCTGAGAAGCACGTCATCGCTTCATTTTATTTTTTGCGTCCATTGCGGAATTCGTTTTCTTTCAGACAGGAACGGGAGGGGGGGGGGAGCTAGGGTGAAACATAGCCGCCCTTAATGGGGAATCCTGCGCACGCCTATACATACAGGACGCCTCTGCTTGGAACTGCATTGAAAGTAACTGTAATGCTTCACAAACATACTAGTCCTGTGTACAAGTGTCACAGTGCGAGATGTAATACCGCAGCAATATTGCGTGGTACAAGCGCACATTTCCATCGGGCTTCACACCATGTGTATATCATAACGACTTGGTGGTTTAAAGCCAGCCACCCATTACAAAAGGCACACACATTACGGCGCGTATTTCCTTAAGACCACGCAGTGGGTGCATCGCATTTTGGAAAAAGTTTCTCGCGCATAATTGATCCTGGTTTGAAGCATGCTACCCATTACATAAGGCACACCTTAGTGCGCGCAATCTGTTACACACACGTAGTGGGTGCACTGGTATTTCGAAACCAATGTCACGCGCACAGACCTTCTCTCACGCCACCGGGCTCTTGACACAAATGTGAATATTTTTTTATTATTCTTTAATATATCAGTTTATTTAGAAAAAAAGAAAATTTGCCTAGGTTGAAGGAACTAAAGGCAGATTGCCTCTGCCTGACTAGGGTCCCTCTACCCATACATTTGCTCAGATGCAGTGCGACAAAAAAACACATCTTTCCGTTTTTTCGGCGATGGATATGTGATAGATTCTGTGTCGTCTACAAACGCCAACCACACTCATCGGCGAGTTTTGGTCGGGCAGCAGTGTAAAGTGACGCATGACAACGAGGATGGCCACGCAAGACGGAGGCAGAGAAGACAGACACCAAAGCTCGGTGTGCTGCAGCAATGCTACGACTTATTACTTTGTCAACTACATTGCAGTAATGCACAATTTGAACTTCTCGAGTAACAACGTACGATAAGAAGTATGCACTAAATGAACGAAGTACGCACTCTAGGGGCGAGACATCGCTATCGCGTTCCACTCCTAAAGGCGAAGCTTAAGAGTCTTCCAATGTTTAGGGGCGAAGCTCCTTATAGTCGAGGCTTGTCCGTTGTTCATTGTAGCCACGCTAGTACTGGAAGTGCTCGCGCCAAAGAGAAGTCTTCTTCCTTTTGTTCTTTGAGTGCCTTAATGATGATCATAGCGACATATAAAACCACATATAAAAATTGAAGAAGAGGAAGCAAGCGAGAAATAGAGAGAAATCAATAAAACATAAGAAGACAAATACGTATAAAGATAAATAAAGAGAAAAAAAATTTGTCACGCAATTTTTGCACTGGTTTCCATGGTTTTCTTCAAAGAACGTTTCGGATATTAGCACAGCTCTCCAAAGAATGAGAAACGTTTCAACTCTACGCTCAAGGCTCCCATTCTATTACTTTTGAGGAAGAAATCTACATAGGGCATGTTTAGGAGTAATCTACAAAGTTACAAAAACACAGCGAAGATAACGAAGCTTCACGCAGTGTTTAGGAAAGCGAACTGTTTGTCACTGATGACAATAGATGGCTTATTATAACATCTATGTGCGTGCTCTTTATTGGAAGGCTTGTGGTAATTGATGTGTAGTTTATCTAAATACAGCTCCGCAAGCATACAAAAGCGGCCGAGCGGCCAACAGAAATGTGAACACAGCAAGAACTCGGACGCTCTAAAACTTACATGTAGGTGCCTTTAACTGCTTTTGCCAGCACTATATATGACGTACTTGTATTGGGGTGTGGTATGGTGGTGGTAAAAAAATCACAGCATATCCACGTGGTGAATGATGATGAGTGGGGTGAAGCGCCGGAAGAAATCATCGGTAAACCGTGAGTCTTCCTTGTAACGCATTGTGACTAGATTGTTTGAGAAACACAATCTGTCGCACACACCACAACTATGGCCGGAACTATTGTCAAGGAAGTCCCGCTGGAAGCGCGCGTCCGCGCCTTCGGGCAAAGCCCGCCTGATGCGTTTTGCAACCACTTCACGTGATCGCACAGCCTCGGGCTCTGCCTGCCGGCACGCGCGCTTTCTCGCCGCTTCACGGTCCTTCACATTTTGAAGATCCGATTCGCGCCGCAGCCGTGCACCTTCGGCCTCGCGGGCTCGAACGGCGGGGTCTTTGCGCCGCAGCCGTACAACTTGTCGAGCAGCTTCGGCCTCGCGGGCTCCAACGGCGGGGTCTTCTCGCCGCAGCCGTGCAGCTTGTCGAGTAACTTCGGCCCCGCGGGCTCGAACGGCGGGATCTGCTTCAAGGCGTGGATGTGCAGCCTCGGCCTCGCAGCTGCGGCCTCGCGGGCTCAGGATTCTGTCTGCGAGCGCACGCTATCGCCGCCTTCCGTGCACTCCGTTACGCAGCCTTGTCTCCCATTCGGCGTCTCCGAGCGAAAGAGATAGCGCGCCAAGAGAGAGCCTCTGGGTGGATGCTATGAGCGTCCCCTTTATAACGAGGCGGTGACATGTCTGCCACCAGGCTCGAAGGGAAAAGGAAAAAAAAAACACCTTCCTTGTTTCGTGTTGGCCTAATACCTTATCTCCATTGATTAAATCTATGTTATTATACCAAAAAAATATAAATTCACGGTCCATCTCTCTGCCTCTTAAGGCATAATGACCTTATTTTGCCCCATTATTTATTTTTGTACTTTATCTCTACTTTTCTGCCACCAATACTCTAACCGTTTGTTACTTATTTCTATCGCGGACATGTTCAGCTTTCCATTGTTGTCCCTAAAACCCAAGGCTTCATGTAGACTCGTGCCCACACGTATACCTGGGTGAATATCGCCACATTCAATCAGTACATGTTCCATCGTTTCCTTAGTTCCCCCGCAGCATGTACATTGTTCTTCTTCGTTACTGAATCTCGCTTTATAACTACGCGTTCTAAGGCAGCCCGACCTTGCTTCAAACAGTAAAGCGCTTCCCCTTGAATTATCATAAAACCTTTCCCTCCTTATTTCGTTTTTTCCCTTTCGGTAGTTACTCAGAGCCGGCTTCAGAGCCGGCTGATCCTTGATCAAAGCCCGCTGATCTCTAGATGGCGCGCTAACACGCGTCATCTAGGAATCATTCTTCATTATATAAAAACAAGCCATACAGCGCCATCTGTCTTCCATCCGGCGACTCCGAGAGAAAGAGAAAGCGCGCCTCTTGCCTCTTGGCGGGCCCCATGTAGGGGTCATTCTTCATATTATAAAGCGAGCCATACAGCGCCATCTCTTAGGTTTAGTCATCAACTATACTAAAACAAGCACCATCTGCAGACCCACGGCATAAGGAGCTTCGCCCCTAAAAAACGAAAAGGGTAAAAGAAGGGAGGAAACAAAGAGAAAATGGAAGAGAAACAAAGAAGGCTACCCAGCTCCGCACTTCCTTCGGGCTCTATCAGAGGGACTTCCATTGACCTCGCCTTCTCAAATTTCAGATTGGATCCCATACAAGAACCTTTGGCTTTACATTTCACCGATCATAAGGCGGTCATAATGAAAGGAAAACGCCGCCCGCATCTCAATACCATATACGCAGTATGATTAATAAACAACTTTGTATATACTATACACACGTGTTGTCACGTCTTTGCATGATCGAGTGGGCAATCGACAGGGGGATTCACAGGTAATGATCCCCTGGAGCTTTTCCCACTCGTCATCATTCACTTCGTGGATATGCTGTGATTTTTTAGGGGCGAAGCTCCTTAAGGCGGCACCCGTTCGTCCCTCGTAGTTGTCGTAGTAGTGAGTAACAAGTCTTACGCTTTGACCTCCAAGGTGGTGCCGGTGGGAGATTTCTCCTGTGCGTTGTTGAACAATAAAAAATTCGCAGCGTGCGCGTTAACTAAAAGCCGAATTCTTCTGTCTCTCATTCCCCTTTAGCAGCCATTGGCATGTTCCAGTAGGAAACGTTAGTAGAAGTAGGAGTGTAAGTGTTAGCTAAAAGCCGACTTCTTCTGTCTCTCATTGCCATTAGCAGCCATTGTTTACCTCCAAGGTAGTGCCTGGTGAGATTTCTCCTGTGCGTGATTAAACAATAAAAATTTTGTTCAAAACGCCGTTGATTGATGAAATAAACCAACGAAAGACGCCAGATGTTTTGTAAAAGCAGAACGAAAGAACGCCAGATGTTTTTCTTAAACTGTAGTAGTAGTAGTTATATGTAGCCACCTCGCCCGATCGTCAACGGGCGAGGTGGACCGGCAACGGCGCGAGGACCCTGCCGTACGAGAGTTAAATCACACTAAAAGACATACTTCGCGGGCGATACACTCTAGTGAGCTTTCAACTTTTCGTCTTAATGTACATGATAAAGAAATTATTTCTACGAAAAACGCAAGGCACACCTTGAGCAATATGTTTGGTTTTGGGACGCTAAATGGAACCATGAGGCGATGCGAAGCCGGAGCACTTGCACGATCGCGTTCCGTTGGCTTTCGTTGGGCATGCTACCGACCTCGCGTCGTGGAACGCGCGTCCTGTCTTCCCTCTAGCCTTGCCTTTAGTTCGCACAGGGCGAGCGGGGAATGCGGTCGCTCTTGGCGCTCTTTCGCTCGGGAGCGGACTTCTTCCTTGCATTTCACCGATCACAAGTGATAATGAAGGGACCACGTAAACCAACAGTACAATAAAAGTTTGATGTTTAATATATACACGATGTTTCACACTCTTTATATTATGTACTGGGCGCATTTCACGGAAGAGTTTCACGGTTTACAGATGATTCCCTCCGTAGCTTCGCCCCACTCATCATCAATCACCCCGTGGATATGCTGTGATTTTTTTCTCTGATGCACTTGTACGCGTGAGTATACGTGCGCGTATGTCTGCATTTGTAAGAAGGACTTCTTCCGTTGATTCTTCGGCCTTTCTTTGGCCATAGCCTGTGGAACTGCTGCAAGGAAAGCCCGCACTGAAGTGAACCGAGTGGCAAGTGCGTGCCGAACGCTTTGGGCTTCTTTTGTGATGAATATTTGCTTGTTAGCTTGGTAGAACCTGAAAACTCTGCCCTCACCGCTCCTGCTATGTATCTCCTCTCCTCCACCCCTTCTCACCCCAGCCCTGCCTTAAACTCATATTTAATGATTTTGTTCATAAAATCTCGCAGTGATGTCTTGGCAGATGTGGCTAGGTGCAGGAGTCAGAAACTTCTTTTTACCGAACCCCAGTATAACGCCACTGATGTATCAGCTTTATTGTAATGTGAGGAGGTCGTTTGTTGTGTTCCCAGTGAATACTGCCACTCCTGCCAACATCGAAATAATATCCACACGTCTACGTCTGTCGATAACATCTACTTGCCATTCTTACGGTCTAGAGAGCCGTCATATTGTCAACGTCGCCTGCATTTCCCTGTGAGACTAAAACTAGACATCGCAAATGACGTCGCATATATTTGCTCACATCAAATGCATTGCAGAATGGGCTAGCAGACGCACGAGTGCAAGAGAATTTCCTTTCTTTGCACGTCACCCTAGGGTTCACATTGTTGTGCAAATAAAAATTATTATTATTATTACTATCATTATTTTTCTTGCTGTCGTGTAAAATCGCATTACTTGATGTTTAGAACAATAAACCTATTGTACAAGGCTTGTAAAGTCGAGAGTATGCACGAAATTAAATGGACCTGTTGTATCGGAATTGTGTACCGGGTCTAGCAACCATGAGACCGGCATTACTTATAAAAGAAAAGACGCTACAACATAACGGCAAGTTTGTTCTGGGCACGGCCGCCTGGATCGGGGCGCGCGGCGGTGTTGCTCCGGCCGTCCCATTCGGACGGAGGAGGCGTAATTGCAGAAAGGGGCGTGACCGCTCCTTTCGCCGTACCGCGGCGCGCGCCTACTATCCCTCTTTTCCTTTGCTATCTATGGGGGAAGGTTTGCGGCGCCTTGAAGATATCGCTGTATTGTAACCGTGGGTTAGCATAGCACCTCCCCCACCCTCACAAAAGCACACATAAAAGGATGGATGACGTCTATCGCTATATTCTTTATTTGTATGTGTGTGTGTGTGTGTGCGTGTGTGCGTGTGTGTGTGTGTGTGTGTGTGTGTGTGTGTGTGTGTGTGTGTGTGTGTGTGTGTGTGTGTGTGTGTGTGTGTGTGTGTGTGTGTGTGTGTGTGTGTGTGTGTGTGTGTGTGTGTGTGTGTGTGTGTGTGCCAGTCCCCGTCGTGATGATGGTGCCCGAAGCGAAAACACCCGTGAGCCACTTTTCAAGAAAATTGTTTTGGTGTTTTTAAGCGCAGCATATCAGTAAAAAGTATACATGCGAGGGAAAGCAAGCGATTTATTAAAAACTTTTTTTCTGAGTGCTTCCAGAATAGGGGAAACGATCCGAAGGTTGGTTGCGCTGCTTAAAGAAGATTGGCGGATTTCCCTGGGTATGCTGCGGCCTTGAGTGCGCGAGCTTTACCTGCTCGAAGGAATGCCACTTTGGCGTCGAGGCAACGTAATATTTCTTGGTGCTTGACTTACAGTGCGGCACGCAGCAGTACGGCACGTTTCTGAAAAACACGGTAAATTACACACGGAATCCCAAATTACTTGTCTGAAGTCAATGTGGTATGACAATGTGAAAATGCATATGAAAACATATATGCTAGTCGCAGAAAGCCATACCAGCAGCCGCTCAGCCAATGAACCGGTAGATTAGCTCGAACCTTAAAGCGCAAACGGCAAGCACGCAATGATGGATGCGGAAATCGGGGTACCCTTAAGCTTCGCCTTGAAGAGTCTAACGCGACAGCGATGTCTGCGCGCATACACACGTACACGCACGTACACACACACACACACACACACACACACACACACACACACACACACACACACACACACACACAAACACACACACACACACACACACACACACACACACACACACACCGCCGCCGCCGACACCGGCATAACTGCGAAACGGACTCTTTCATGCTGTAGCATTAAAACAAGCGATACCAAAACGAGAGAAAGTGGCCATTGCGCGACCGACATTTAGCTAATTCGCAGGCGACAAGCGTCGCTCATCGCTTTCGCGTTCGAATTCGCCTACTACATGCTGCCTGCGCTTGAATAAGAACGTCGCATTCACATCACTGTCGTCTCGTGGGAACTTCAGAATGCAAAGAGACGTGCCCACAACAAAATGTTGCCTATCACCGGCAAGATGAACACGACTACAACATTATGATTACCGCAATTTAGTTTTCCAGCAGCGTGATGCTCCTTATGACAGCGCCCCAATGGGCATTGAAACTCCCTCATACATCCGAATAAAATCCGAACGTCCACGTCCTAAGCAGTTGTCCAGGGGACATCCGATGGATATCAATATCGGATTAAATGTTCAAGTCCGTTTGCTTTTCTCCATCGAACGTCCTCGGGACATAACGTGCAGGACATATCGCCAGTCGCGTACGATTTTAAATTGTTTCGGGCTTTATTTGCGAACTTGTGGTTTTCGGTATTTATGAATCAAGGATATGTCTTTGAGGGCCATCATGCGCGCGATAGGTCGAATTTTCAACAGAAAATGTGATGTACATAATTCACTACGCCTTTCAAGTTCTAGCAGCCAAGCCTATATATCGCTTTCAAAAACCCCTCGGCCATTTCTTACAGCGCAGAAAGCGCGCCACGCCAGAGAATACCCGCACGCTGTCAGTATGGCCACCACGGGTGTTTATTGAATCGCCGCATCTGGCTGAGCGTCGAATTTTCAGCACAGCACAAAAAACACTAGCATTTTCAGCGCAGCCTCATAAACACTACGGTCTTTAGAATTATGTATCGATATATTTTCTACTAAAGGAACGCACCATCTAATACTTACGTATTGATTTTGCGCCTCAGATATGCGTAATATTTGCTTTTTGATCGAGAATGTTCACAATTATGAACCCCGCTACCAGTTCAAGATGGCTGGGCATTCAGAAAGTAGTTAAACTTTAGCCGGGTGGGTGAATATCGGGTCACAGACGGACACCAAAGTGTCTGCGTTTGTTCCCTAAGAAAGACTATCGTCTTGAATATTTGAGGATATAGAGCGGACGTATTTGGATGATGAGGGGTTGATGAGTGTTATAAACTCTGGGACATGGTGCTTTCGAGTGCCAAGCTCCCCTTCCTTTCTGACAACGGTATGGCGTGCAAATTAAGTCACGTCGATCGAGGTGGCGACGCCCTTTAAAACAAATTACACATATTTTGAAGCCGCAAATATTACTCGATCGTTGCAAGCGACTACGGTTGATCTGCGGTTGTCACGCGCATTTTTCCCCTCCATGGCAATGAAAACATCAATACAATAAAAAGAGCTCCTGCGTCCGTTGAACCTCCGAATATCCGCCCTAGACACCCGTGGAACATCCGCTGGATTGCCAATTAGTATGCGCCTTATAGTCCAGCGGATGTCCGCTGTACGCCTATCGGCTATTCGCGGCTATTCACTGGACGACCAAGACATCCAGAAGTGGACATCCACTGGACGCCCGCCGGAGTTTAAATGCCCAATGGGGCTCGACCGCTGAACATAGCTATGCAGTGTCGACGACGACGAAATGCATTTCCTTTAAAAAAAGAAGCACATCGTGCGCCGATCCAGGCGGCCGCAGGAGAAACGAACACCAAAACAAAGAATGAGAAGCACGGCAAATCACCTACTCGGCACAATACATGTGTCATGGAATATGAACGCGCCGCGCCACGCGAAGGTGCCTAAGCACGCTACTCGGCTGTATCTCGATCGGAATATGCTACAGAGAACAACACTCACTGTGTAAAGCACGATTAAAAATACATAGCAGCGTACCTTGATTCCAGTCACCACGTGCACGATGTCCAATGTGCATTTTTCCAAGCACGCCTGTGGCTGTCTACGGCGCGGCCAGCGCGGCATCATCCGCAAGGGGGTAGGAGAAGAGCGCCGCGTCGCGGCGCGCGGCGGAACTACTTCAATTACATTTTTTCAAAGGGGCGCGCGCCGAATGGGACGGCCGGAGCAACACCGCCGCGCGCCGATGATCCAGGCGGCCGTGTTCTGGGTCTCTTATGTCAGCCTATCGACGCATGGTGTCAGCAGCAACGCCAGCATGAAAGCGTTGCCGCCGCCCGAGCGTCTGGTGCTCTCCGAAGCTCCTGCAGAAAACTGGACAAAATTTAGTCACCGAATGGAGCTATACTTCAAAGCCACAACAACGACGCCGGAACGGACAAAGGCCCAGAAATAAGCAATCTTCCTTCATGTTGCAGGTCAGGAAGCAATCGATGTTTTTAACAACTTTCAACTGACGAATGATGGAGCAACGCGAGGACTATGATGTGATTGTGCAGAAGTTTGAGGAATACTGTAGTCGGACGAGAAATAAAACACACGAACGATATTCGTTAGAACACGCCTGCAGCTTGAGGATGAGCCATCTGAGAAATTTTTGAGAGATGTTCAACTAAAGTCACAGTACTGCAATTTCGGAGAGATGAAAAATTCAATGGTTCGAGACCAACTGGTGTGAGGCACGGTCGAAAGACAGCAAATTGTGGGCGAGACTTCTGCGAGAGCGGAACCTCACGTTGGAAAATGCAATCGCGTACTGTAAAACGACTGAAATCATTCAGGGTGAGAACCAAGCTTGGGAGCACAGCGAAGCCCAGCTCAACGCTGTACGGAAAAAACAGCGGGAACCAAAGAGCTTGCCAAGAAAGGAATGCATGTACTTCGGGCGAAAGCATCCACCAAGGACGTGCCCGGCATGGGGCAAGACATGTGGCGTCTGCCACAAAAAGAATCAATCACAAAAAGAGTTTCAGCAAGTTGACTACCATAACACGCCACAAGCACAAACCGAGGAATCCGATGACGAGTTTCATGTTATAGTGGTAAGCGTCAACGACGTATCGAGAGACTCGGAATGGGTAGTCGCCACAAAGCTGGTAAACCATGACGCAAAACTAAAAGGGGACACAGGCGCGCAGGCCAACCTCCTACCCCACTCTGTGGTTCTCATACTCGGAAAGACAGCGAGAACTCGACCTTCAGCAACGGTATTGAAAGGTACGACAGTGTTGTAATCAAGCATTTTGGAGTCGTCGAGTCGTCAGCTTGCCGCTAAGAATCGGCGAAATCGAGGAGCCGACAGGCTTTCTCGTCGTTAAGAAAGGTAAACAAGCGCTCTTAAGACTGGACACTTGTAAACGCTTTTGTTTGATCTCAAGGACGCAGTGCCTACAGGTTCAAGGGCATCTGGAGTGCTGGATTGTCAGCGAATTTCCGCAGCTGTTTTCAGGTCTGGGATGCTTGAAGGAAACCTGCAGCCTACGCCTCGAAGAGGGGTCGCCCTCAGTTGCGTTGCCAACGCGTCGTGTTCCGCACTCCTACCGAGTGCCAGTGCGGGCTGAGCTTGCACGCATGGAACGACACCGGATCATTGACAAGGTAGAGAAGCCCTCGGACTGGGTAGTGGTGAATTCCATTGGCGGATTTGGAGTGGCCGACGAACTCTTCGCCGGAGCACTCCACTCCGTGGAGAGCATCCGAAGGAAATCTGCCAATGGAACACAAGCGCCCTCGCCAGAGCAAACGGTAGGGGGCGCTAGCGCACATCTGCTTCGCAAACGCCCAGCATTTCTCGCGGTTCGCGCCGTTTTGGCCTTCACGGGCGCCACCGGAGAGAACGGGCGCGGTCGGACAGCACATTTCATCACACACGCGGTACGCCACGCTCTGCGCACGCGCGCGGAGCTTGCGACTTCCGGTCGAATCCACCGCTTTTCGCGGAGTAGAGAGAGCTGCTCCGTGGAGTGGATCTGGTGCCGGAGCTGCTCCAGATCTGCCAATGAAACATACAGGGAGCACTCTCAATCCGCCAATGGAACAGACTTGCTCCGAATGGAGCAGAAAAACTGCTACCGGAAGTGCTCCGAATCTGCCAATGGAATTCACCATTAGTCTTCTGGTCGTAAAAAAGAATAATGGTTTGTGGATTTTTACATGAACCCTCGGCATGTTATTCGTTGCTTAAAACGGGAACACTATCAGCTCCCATCCCGAGATGAAAAAGAGTCGGAGCTGGCGGAAGCGATAGTGTTCAGCAAACTAGACGCTAACTCTGGATTTTACCAGACTCTGGTTGACAAAACGTCATCACAAATTTGCACATTCGGTACATATCGTACGGGGGCTACCGTTTTCTTAGGCTCCCGTTTGGAATTCCACCGCCAAGTGAACTGTTTCAGAAGCCAATGAATAACGTGTTTGATGGCCTAGAGGGAACACGCGTCTACATCGATGATGTGCTTGAATGAGGAAGAACGCAGGAAGAACATGACAAGTCTCTCCGGGGCGTTCTAAAGGTAGCGCAGCAAGCTGCCCTCCCCTTCAATCGTGAAAAATGCGTTTTTGGCGTTGAGGAAGGGCAGTTTCTGGGTAACTTAATTTCTAAAGACGGCATCAACTCCAGAGGTATAGCTGTTCAAATGCGTTGCTAACATGCCTCTACCTACATTGAAGCAAGGAGCGCAGAAGCGGTTAGGCGCTGTAAATTATTTCGGCAGGTCCATACCAAACTTGTCAGAATGGACTCGGAACTTGCGCGCATTGCTCAACCGTGATCATTTGTATGACTTGACGAGTGCGCATGATAAAGAGTGGAAAGAACTGTGTGACCTCTTGTCAACTGTGCCTGCGCTCGCAGTATTAGATTCGTCAAGATCGTCGAAAATAACAGCAGACGCGTCTAGTTTCGCGTTAGGCGCAGCCCTTCTACAGCTACACGGCAAGAACTGGCGTCCAGTTGCTTACGCTTCACGATCGTTATCAGAGGCCGAGTCAAGATACGCCCGAATAGAAAAGGAAGCGCTTGTAATAACATACGCATTTAAAAGGTTCCGTGATTTAATAACTGGCTTCCACACAACAATCGAAAGCGATCACCGACCCCTGCTCGCAGTTGCCCAAGAGAACTTGTGCGGTATGCCGCCTCGTCTAAAGCATTTTTTCTTTCGTTTAATTGCATTTGACATCTCCCTGCAGTCCGTTGCTGGATAGGATTTGCGATTGGCTGACGCACTGTCCAGGATAGCAAGCAGCGTCAAGAACGCCAGTGAACATGACGCTTATGACGTCAAAATCCATGCAACCTCAGTGCTGTATACCCTCGTCAGTCCAGCGATGATGGACCGCCTGGCAGAGAAACCAAGGCAGACGACGACCTAAGGCAAGTGACATAGGCTTTGGAAAGTGGCAAAAAAGTTACAGGGCCTTTAGCACCTTTCGAGGCGGAGGTAACATGCGTTAGCGGCGTACTCCTCCGAGGATCGAAAGTCATAATTCCAAAGAAGCTCAGAAAGACGATGCTACAACGAATTTATGAAGGGCGCTTAGGGATAACGAAATGCGAAGGAATGGCAAGGCTACTAATGTTCTGGCCCAGAATGGTCGCTCAAATACCAGAATAGGTATCTAAATTTCCAACATGTCGACGATTTGCCTACCGGCAACCAGATGAACAGCCCTTACCAACGGGCCAACCCGCTTCTCTACCTTGGGCTCGTGTAGTAGTTGACCTCTTTCAACACGCCGGGAAAACATACCTTGCTGTATATGACGCATGCTCTAAATACCCCGAACTGCAGCTCCTTTAACATACGACGAGCTGCTATTTAATTGATGAACTTTGACTAATATTTGCGCGCCATGGAATTTCTCTCGTAGTATGCACAGATGGCGGACCACAGTTTGTTTCACAAGAATTTCGCTCCTTCGCCAGAAAGTGCGACTTTAGGCACACACTGTCAAGTCTGGGGTTCCCTCGTTCAAACGGTCTAGCAGAAAAGAGAGTGCAAGTAATGAAGCATCTGCTAAAAAATACATTGTTTGCCAAAGAAGATTTATGGATTGGTCTTCTGAATTACAGGATGGCACCACTGGAAGATGGCAGAGCCCTGTGTGATCTGCTTATACGCAGAAAGCTGAGGGTAGAACTGCCCGATTTTGCTGAATACCAGGCTCCTAAGCTCAAGAAACACACACAAGCAAGCCGATCAAAGCATCCACTTCCACCACTGAACGAAGGTGAGCAAGTAAAAATTCTAGGTAAGAACGGCTGGACTACAAAAGCGTGGGTCGCAAAACCGCTCGCACCTCGATCCTATCCAGTCCGCACGGTAGATGGAGGCCGCCTTCGTCGAAATCGCCAACACTTGCTCAAGACCGAAGAGGATTTTAGCGAGCGGCACACTACATATGACGATGACTGGGAAGGTGCCGCAGCAGCGCAGCAGGAGAACATGCGGCGTGCGTCATACTCGGGCGAGCCACAAAGTGGACAGCGACAGGATAATGGCCACTCTGAATTATCACCAGGACCACAGCCAGCGACTCCGTCGTCCTTATCACCCGCACCGAAAGCCAATCAGACGTCAGGGACTCCTTCGCAACTCCCCGTTGCAACAGGATCCTTCGGCTCAGTGGTCGAGGACGACCAGCTGCCCGTCAGCGAAGAGACTGGTGTTCGCCGTAGTGCAAGGTCTAGAAAGGGGCCCTCTCGTATCTCCTACGGAAGAGACTTTCAGCAAATTCCTTAAATCCAAATTGCTTTCTTTTTGTGCTCCTTCACAGGAACGGAGATGTATCAGAATTGTGTAGCAGGTGTAGCAACCATGAGGCAGGCGTTACTTATAAAAGACAAGACGCTACAGCAATAAAGGCACTTTTCTCCTGGGTCTCTTGTGTCTGCCTGTCGACGCACCTGTAGCGCTGGGTAATACAAACACTTGTAAACCCAGCCAGACAGATTTTTCTCAAACCTGTTTACCTTTAACTTACCCAGGATGCGCGCAGATGATTTATTTATCTATTTATACATGCTAATTTTATTACTGATTGCTCTGCGCATACTTATTTGCAGTTTACATATTTCATTTGCATACATTTTATTTATGATTTATTTATTTGGTATAGTCAGCTATTTACATTTCTGTGTTCATTTGTAGAGGACCAGTGGTGCGTAGTGGTGTTTGCCCAATTTCTGCCGCGCATACCTGCTAGGGATTTTCTGCTGGCAGAGTTACTGTTCACAGAGTTACAAATGGCCTCGCCACACACAGCTTCGCTGCAATAGACCAAGGCTTGTTTTTCAACCGCACACACACACACACACACACACACACACAGATATATATATATATATATATATATATATATATATATATATATATATATATATATATATATATATATAATGGTATCATTGCCATGGCATTCAAACCCCAGCTGATCTGTTGACCCGTGTACGTCTACTAAAAGATGCTTTAAATAACAGACTGTGGTGGAAAGGCCCTCAATGGCTGTCCGAAACATCAGTGTTGGTCAACGATGGACAACCTTGCGCCCACTAAGGCTTCAGATTAACTACTGAATTGTGGGTTGAAGACTGTTGTTTATGCCCTGATCAGTGTGACAAAACAAGCTAGGTTCAGCCCAGAGAAAAAAAGCTCCTGGATCAAAATGGTAAGAGTCGCTGCATGGATCAAGCGCTTTAGAACAACTTTCACTTATAAAACCATCGCTGAAATGGGGTACTATCTACTCGAAAAATCCAAGAAGCTGAATACACTTCGTTTAGGCAAGCCCGGTTATACACATATGCGAGATAGATAACTCAATTCACAGCAGGACACAACTTTGGGCAAGAGCTCATCAATAAGCGAACTACACCCATTCATCAACGACAGGAGTATTCTTAGGATAAGAACACGCCTCGGTAACACTGATCTCGCGTGCTGCGATAACACACCGGTGCTACTCCCGAACAGTCATTCCGTGACTCACCTCATCGTTATGCGTACTCACAAACAGTGCTTCATAGTGGTGTTGGTGCAACGTTAGCCCATATGCGTGCTACGTTTTGAGTCGTGAGAGTCAGGCAAGCAGTAAAACTTGCAAGTGGAAAGTGTTTGGCGTGTACTCGGTTTCGAGCGAATTCTACAAGTGTACCAGTGGCCCCTCTTCCATGTATTTGTGCTCGTAACTCTAGGTCTTTTGAAATAACAGGAGTGGATATTGCAGGGCCATGTTCGTGAAGGACTATGGTGGTACTAATAAAATGTATATCAGGCTTTGTGCTGGTGCAGTTGTTAGAGCCATTCATCTAGACATGCACTAGATCTTGCAGCAAATTCCTTCCTTTTGGTTTTTAAGAGGTTTCGCGGTAGACGAGGAGCACGGCGAATTGTTTACTCTGACAATGCCAAAACTTTTAATAAGGCTGTAAGAGAATTAGATTATATGACCAAATGCTAAGAAAATACGAAGTTACCAACTACTGCGTGAAGAGTAAGGTGACCTGGAAGTGCACAGCAGAGAAGGCTCCTTGCTGGGGAGGTTTTTGGGAGGGACTTATTCGAATCGTAAAAGACTGTCTGCGGAGATCAATTGGTAAACGCACTTTAAGCCCACAGGAACTGATAACGTTTCTAGCAGAAACGGAAGCAGTGGTAAATTCCAGGCCTCTAAGTTTCACTTACACGAGCCCGAAGGAGCCGAACGTTCTAACGCCATCTTATTTTTGTTGGGATATAGGTTGGTGCTTACACCTAGAAGCCTGGATGAGCCTTGGGCAGAGACAACATTTCTTAATTTGTGCGTTCACAGACAACGTGTACTGCAACACTTATGGAAGCGGTGATTGCGCGAATATTTACTTTTACTTCGTAGTGCGCATTCCACAAAGGTACAAAGTAACCACAGCCGTGAACAGGAAGATATAGTGACTCACGATGACAACCTTCCCAGAAGTTTTTGGCAAAATGCTATAATCAGTAAATGTATAAAGCGTAAAGATGGAGTGATTTGCTCATGTAAAATAACGTTGCCGCTTAAGGATATGGAGTTCTCCGACCCGTTCAACGATTTTACCCGCTCGAACTATTCACCTCAGGCCTCGGAGTGTGTTGAAATGTGTAAGGAAGAAAGAACACAACAGAGAGTTGCCTCGGGAGGAGAGCTCGCGCGCTTGGTATGCAGATCGTACAATAACAGCGCAAAAGACGACGGACGAACACACAGCAACAAACGAGCGCTGACTTCCAACTGGTTTATTTATGCGGAAACAGAAACTTATAGCCCTCGCATATCACAAGAAACAGCAAATTACATCATGCGCAGAAAATACTTTTCTTTATGAAGAAGTGCTGAACGAGTGCTGACGCACTGATCACCAAGCTTATCAATCAGGTCAGCTTCTATGATATCACGCGGAATCTCTTCCCGGTTTTTAGCGACGACACTCAACTTGACAAGCAGCGGAACGCACCCGCAGCGAGAACGGTGATGAGCTAGATTGCCTTGCTTATATTTTTCTACATTGTACTTGTGTTCAGATAATCTATAATTGAGGCACCTGCCCGTATGGCAATGTAAAAATTTCCGCACGATAACGGTACTCGGTATACAATGTTCACTGTGCACTGGACAAACTTACTCTTGTGCTTAATAGTGCATGCTGCAACTTTTTTGCGGTTCGGGTCAGTGATCCAGCAAATCTTAGACAACTTATCAGGTGCAGAAAATGCAACACGAACATCAGCTCGCTGACCTATTCTTTTATCAGATTGTGGGAAAGAGTATGCAAATATGGCACAACGGTGTTTTTTTTTGCTCTTGTGCAGCCAACCTGAAAGTTGATTGCTCAGACATGTGCTCCTTTCTGAGCATACCCATAAGTATTCAGGCTAACAAAAAAAAACGTCAGGCCTGCGCTGCAACCGCAGCACAGTCACGCGAAAGCTGGAAGAGCGGCGTTTCTAGAGCCCGTTGTAAGCTCTCTTGGGGCTACAATACATGTAGACTAGAAAGGTACCCACTACGCCATAAATCACAATTTTTGTGAAGTTGGGAAGCACCTACTAAGCCATTATTCGTCATTCTGCGGAGAAGCGAGGCACCAGCTACACGTCTGTAAGGCATTATGTGCACTTTGTTGACGCGACGACTGATGACGATGAAGAATTATGGCTCAGCCCTTTGTAATGGGTTGGAATCTTTAAACGGCCCACCAGTTATGTAATTTGCATTGGGTGACGCCCGCTCGCTATTTCCCTCTCCCGTCATGTTGTATAACATACGTTGACGTGAGAGAGAGACGGGGGGGGGGGGGCGAAGAACTTTACTGAGACCCCGAGGAAATGGATCATGCGCTCATGGGCTTCCTTGGCAACAAATCCAAGTGCACTTGCGAGGAACCCACTACGCTATAAAGCATTGTAATTTTACTGAGAAACCGAGGAAATGGATCTGCGCTTATAGGCTTCCTTGGCAACCAATACAAGTGCACTTGCGAGGAACCCACTACGCTCTAAATCATTCTAATTTCTGAGAAGTAGGGCAGCAGGCACTGTGCCATTTTTCGTCATTTTACGGAGATCCGTGGTACCTGCTAAACGCATGTAAGGCATTATGCGCACTTTCTTGATGCTGTGCCTGATGACGACGAAGAATTATGGCAGAGATCTTTGTAATGGGTTGGAAGCATTTCACAACATACTCGTTGCGCAATTCACATTGTGTGACGCCTGGTTACAGAATTCGCGTTGTGCGACGCTTGGCGCTTATTTTACTCTTCTACCATGCTATATTGCATATGCTAATGTGGTTCCTTCCCGACATGAAGCCTGTATAGGACCTTTTTGCAAGGCAGTTTCAAGCACCGGCATGGCTCAGAGGTTGAATACTGGGCTCCCACGCAGAGGGCCCAGGTTCGAACCTCGTTCCATCCTGGAATTTTTTCTTATTTCGCTTTCTTTCTTATTTCGATCGGTACTGGTTACGGACACCGGCGGCGGCGGCGGCGGCGGACAACTACGGCGCCAAAAACGGCCGGTTAAATGGTCTCATAACAGCTTTCGCTGTAAAACTTGGGCAACCCCGCGTCTGTTAAACAAAGAGCTTGTCTGTTAAGGCTCTTGGTCATGGCATGAGAACATGCCATGACCCAGCGCATGGAATGTTCGCATTAGCATAAGCGCATTAGTGAAACATAGCTTAGCTATGCTCGCTTGACGAGTTTTGAATGCGCGGAGTCATGCTAATGCAAAGGTTTGTTTGCGCGCGGTTCATAAATTGAACAAGTGTGCTCGTCCCTAAATGTTAGTTTAAGGTCTAGAAATTTGATAGTGTTGTCTGTTACTCTTTCATGCGTGATTATCAATTGATCCAGAACTTCCTGGAAAATTGTAAATACTTCTGCTACGTCGGCTTTCCGCAAAGTGCTGAGATAATAATAATAATATCTGGGGTTTAACGTCCCAAAACCACGATATGATTATGAGAGACGCCGTAGTGGAGGGCTCCGGAAATTTCGACCACCTGGGGGTTCTTTAACGTGCACCTAAATCTAAGTACACGGGCCTCAAACATTTTCGCCTCCATCGAAAATGCAGCCGCCGCGGCCGGGATTCGATCCCGCGACCTTCGGGCAAAGTGCTGAGAACAAATAATACCAAGTAATCGTCCACAAATCTAAAAACTTGGAATACGTTAGTGCTCTTTACGCGCAGAAAAATTCGTTTGTCCAGTGAAGCTAAAACTATATTGCTAAGTATGGGTGCAAGGCTGGAACCAATGCGCACTCCTTGCTTCTGAATATAAAGGCAGTCCTCCCAACTTACGTAAGTCGTGTGCAGGTAAAAAGCGAGTAACTCTAAACATTGCTAACAGATAGCCCAGTGGTGTTCTGAAAATTAACGGCACCAACCTTGTCAATGCTATCTTCAACACACTTCAAAATTATTTCCATGCGCGTAAAGAGGACTAACGTATTCCAAGCTTTGAGATTTGTAGACGATTACTTGGTATTATTTGACCTCAGCACTTCGCGGAAAGCCGACGTATGGCGTCACTCGCGCTGACCGAAAAAGAAAAACTGTTTCTTGATATGTGTCGCTAGGTATTGACTGTTTGTAACGAGGGTGATTCCACGAGAGATCGAACATGCCTGTCCGATCGCAATTTTTGTTTTGCCTGGGTTCTTTATGTTACGTGGGTACATTCAAAGTGCACGAAACTGCAAATTTTATTTCCAAGAAACGCTCCCAGCGCGCCAAAAAAATATTTGCAGGTGGCGGCGCGGGCCTCCTGTTTTTGCTCACTGCAATGTTTTCGGATTTCACGGCCGAAATTAGCGCGAACTATAAATTTGATGAGTCCAAAAATCTTTTTGCTGGTTTTAATACGCATTACTGTGAATTACATCCATGCTTTTTTTATGCCGTTCTCAAAAAGAAGAAAATGTGAAAAAATGGCAAACACGGCCGAAATCAAAAAAAGGGTCCTAAGTTTGAGGCGCTTTGGCGCTTTGGCGCCTTTGCTATTTCAAACAGAAACTTGAAAACAATGTCAAATATAAAAAAGAGCCTTTGCAACATTTATACAGAAGATCATTTTCCAACAGACAGCGCAAAAAAAGAAAAAATAGTTAAAGAAGCGAGTCTTTTCAAAAAAGTACATTTAAAAAAATGAAATAAAAAAGCTTCGGTCTCAATTTTGACGACAATGTTTTATCGAAGAGCGCTTATGTCAGTGAACACAAGGTTTTAATATCATATGTCCTCATTTGCTTTGTTTACGAGATATAACTGGCCAAAATGACCCTTGCTGTGTGTGCTCACTTCAGTGCGACTGATCAGTCAGTCAGTCAGTCAGTCAATCAATCAATCAATCAATCAATCAATCAATCAATCAAAGAACTTTATTTTCACCAAAAACAAGAACATTCACGGTGAAAAAAGGTGGCCGGGAAAAAAGCTGTCGAATTATGCTGATTATACATCGCGGGATCGAATCCCGGCCGCGGCGGCTACATTATCGATGGAGGCGAAAATGTCTGAGGCCCGTGTACTTAGATTTAGGTGCACGTTAAAGAACCCCAGGTGGTCGAAATTTCCGGGGCCCTCCACTACGGCGTCTCTCATTATCATATCGTGGTTTTGGGACGTTAAAACCCAGATATTATTATTATTGCTGATTATACACTTGCTAAAAATAAATAAAGAAGGAGAAAAAAAGAAAAAAAAAGAGAGAAAAAGAGGAAAAAACCAGAGAACACAAAACATGGAAAAAAATGCAAAGAAATATACTAAGCACTTCAAGTACGTTAAAAATGTACAATGCGCGGTTATGTACAGATATGCATGCTCATAGTATACACACACACACACACACAAACACACACACATATATATATATATATATATATATATATATATGTATATATATATATATATATATATATATATATATAGAGAGAGAGAGAGAGAGAGAGAGAGAGAGAGCATATGAATAACGACACAACTTGCGAAATACGTGTATACTGCAATATTGGAAAAGGCCAGTTTGAATTGTTACGTGAACCGACCTCAAATTTCGTGTTTTTTTTGTGTGAAATAAACATCTGTCCCTTGGGTTTCGAAATAGTTTAATGTTCTTAGGACGATGTCTTGGATGCGTGTTCCATAGTGTGTGCGTGAGAACGGAACGTGCCAAGGCGATTTATATCGGACATGATAGGAAATTACGTTTTGTTTAAGGTTCGCGAGTTGAAGAAATGTGTCTGATTTCCCGAGTGCTGCCTTTTTGTAGCAGCACAAGAATTTGTAAGTACATAGATCTGATATTTTCACGATTTGGTGCTGTTTGAAAAGAGGGGCGGTATGTTCTAGAAAGGGAGCATTCGAAATAAGTCGAACGATTTTCTTTTGTAACACGCTCAGTTTTGACATGTTAAGAGCTGTTGTTTTACCCCATACCAGGAAGCAGTAACATAGGTGGGAATTAAAAAGTGCGTCGTAAAGTAATCTCTTTATTGCATCTGGCAGTATGTGTCGATGACGGCTAATTAGTCCTACACACTTAGCCAATTTCAACGTAACCGCGTTTACTTGGTCGCAGATTATGCCAAGTATTTCAACGCATTTTTCAATGCGAACAGTGAACGGACCTAGGACAAGCTCCGTGGGTACTACAGCCAGCGCTCCGCGAGTACGATATATAATACACTTAGTTTTGGCTTCATTCAATAGAAGGCTGTTTGCCTTGCACCAGTCATTCAGCTTCGAGCAGAACGCACATGCTTCAGCTTTAATGCTACATAATTCATGGCCTATAAACAATACGGTGCAATCGTCGGCGTTAATAGTGAAGTGGCACGTGGTGTTTAATTTTATTATATCAATAATGTAAAAGAGGAAAAGTATTGGCCCTAAAATGCTGCCTTGTGGTACTCCACAAGAGATACGCCGCAGACGTGATCTGTGAGTGCCTATTTCGGTAAATTGAAGTCTTTCATCTAGGTAGGAGCGAAGAAGTTGTAATGCAACTCCCCGAAAACCATGGCATTCCATTTTCTGTTAGAGAATAGCATGATTGACACGATCGAAGGCTTTGCTAAAATCGAGATATAGTCCTACTGTCAATGTTTTGTTTTCTATGTTTTCCAATATGAGCTCTTTTTGAAGCAAGAGTGCGTCCTCTGAGGAACGATTTTTTCTAAATCCGAATTGATACGTAGTTAAGAGAATAAATCTTCTACTAAAGCTCTCGATGCGGGTATTAATAACTTTCTCAAGGCCATTCGAAAAAACTGGCAATATTGAGACTGGACGGTAGTTGGAGAAGCTATTGTTGTCGCCTCCTTTATGAATTACTGTGACTCTAGCAACTCGCATGCTACTTGGAAAAACGCCACATGAGATTGCTTTGTTAAATATGTGTGCGATGACAGGAGCAATAAAATCTAGTACGTATTTAACGGGTGTGATTACTAATCTGTCTGCATCATGGCTACGACTGTTCCGAAGGCCGGAAGAAAGGGTAATCACCTCAGAAACAGAAGTAGGCTGAAAAAAGAAAGACTGTAATGTTCTTAGAATATCTACAGAAGTAACGGGGGAAGTATGAGTGCTTCCTATCTGTACAAAAAAGTCATTGAAACTGTTCGCGAGTGTTTCGCCGCTTAGTAATGCATTATCAACCACCATACAGTCAACGGCGTCTGATACTGGCTTTCTATTCGAGAGATTATTTACTTTTTTTCAGACTACGTCACTCTTTCGTAGGCAGTCATTGTCGAAAATTGTTCTAAAATAATCTTCCGTTGCTTTCAACATAGCTTTGTTCAATTTGTTTCTAAAACATTTAAATTCCCGCAGCGTTTCGCTGTTGAGTGTCTTAAGGGATACCTCAAACATCATGTTTTTCACGTTGATTATTTTAGCAAGTCTTGAGTGATCCACGGCTTGCGAGCCCTCTTGCACCCGTGGTATGTTTTAACTGGGAAGGAAGCGTAATAACACTGTTTAAATATGTGTAGAAACTCATCGTACGCAATATTCACATTTGTAAGGGCCGTTACCTCACTCCAATTTATGAGCAAAAGTCTTTGCCTAAAATCCTCAAGTGTACGTGTTGATATATCTCGGTATGTTTTCTTTTCATTTCGTTTTTTAAGCGTTGATTGCTGTTCAAGTATTAACATGATAGGCAGATGATCGCTCAAATCGGAGATTATGACGCGGGAAATTACGTTTTCAGCACCTGTGTTTGTGATGAACAGGTCAAGCAAAGATGTGGATGTGATGGTAACACGGGTTGGCGCAGTGATTTCATTGCGGAACCCATTACATTGCAGTTTGAGTAGCAAGTCAACAGCAGGCGCTGAATCTTTCAATACATCAATATACAAATCACCACCTATAGTTAGGCTACATTGTTGCTCGCAAACGAGAGCAGTTTGTCGAAAAAACCAAGAAACTCGCGTATGCTACCATGCGGTGGTCGATAAATAACCCCAAACATTTGGGAGTCTTTCCTAACGCACAAAATTTCGTAGTTTTTGGTGGCAACAGTGTAGTCACGAACCAACTGAAATCCAGAAAAATTTGTTTGCAAGGCCACACTACCTCCCCTACTTTCTTTACGATTTAAGAAGTGGTTGTACCCGGGCATCACAAGATGCTCAGTGTCATCATCGTACCATGTTTCGGTAAACATAACTACATTGAACGCCGTATTACAAGAATAGATAAATGTCATTATGTCATCAGTTTTTGATCTCATTGATCTAGCGTTAATATGCGAAAGTTTAACCGATTTACTGGCTTTTATCTCTGCTGTAATTTGCGCAACGTGCGCAGGGAGAATTGCACCGTTCGCCATCGTTCGGACGCAGACGTCATGGTTAGAACGTCACGGGATGTTACGCGGTGATCTTGTCAATATCGCTTTTGCGCTGAACTAGTAGGACAGGTGATGTGTCAGTTCGACGATCGTAAATGGATCCGTTTTTGGACCATGCGTATTTCCACCCGCATTCGCGCCTGCGCGCAGTCGTCTTTCCCAAGAGTTTCTTGAAATGTGGGCAGAGGTGCTCATTAATGTAAATTCGCGGGTTTTCGAGGGCTTCTCCTGATGATGACAGACCAAGATGATTGTTGGTCAATCGCTTCTTTCGTGCTTTTTCTAGCACTTGGTCGCGCTTGCTCCGCCTTTGAAACTGTACGATAATGTTAGTGTTCTTTTTTGTCTCTTGTGTTTACTCTGTGGCACACTTCTATATCAGCACTTGTGATAGCTTCGCCAACAGCATCACCTAACTTCTTCAGGACATCTGGAATGCTTTCATTGGGACTTTGCAACACGCCCTTGATTTCCAAATTTCTGTTTCTGGAATACTGTTCCGCTTTGACCAGCTTTGCTTGGCATTCACCAAGATTGTTCTCAAGCAGGTTTACTCTCTGGTGAAGTTCTTCGTTTTGTTTTATTAAAGCTTTGTTTTCAGCAACCGCGGTTGAAACCAAGCGGTTGGATTCCTCGCAGCTTTTACTAAGGAATTCCAGGCTTTTCTTCATTTCCTCCAGCTCCCCGTGAACTTTGCGTTCCTCTGTGCGCATGTTTCTTTGCATAGCTTCTTTAAACGTTCTAAACTCTGTTTTGAGCTCTTCGCTGAAATCCTGAAGAAGTCTTACGTATTCTTTTGACATAGTGACTACGTAGTAGCGCTAACGTGGTACACTAGTACACGGAACACTAGTGTAATGCACTGGTACAATAGTAGTGGCAGGGTTGGCAGCGGTACAGCATCAAAAACAACCGTAGAAGCGAAGACGGTACAGTTCTAACCTGTAACACGGAGAGGATGCGATCAGGTACTGGCCGTAACGCCGCCACCACCGCCAATTGCCGCCTGAGTGAAGTGCGCCGTGTTATAAACGCAGCTGCAGACACGCGTCCAGTAGTGGCGTAAGGTGAAGGGCGTAGTTTTCTTTGGCACGTAGATGCGGCACAACGGCAGTCAATGTGCGCAGGAGTGGGCAGTTGAAACTTCCAGCGATGACGGTCCCGCTTGACGATATGCGACACGGAAGGGCCAGGGAAAACCAGCGGCCCACCTCGACGAGCAGGGAAAGCAGTACCGGCGATTTCAATGTGCCTGTAACACGGAGAGGATGCGATCAGGTACTGGCCGTAACGCCGCCACCACCGCCAATTGAATGGATAAGCTCCATTCCGCTCCGCGTTATAAAGGTTAAGTAGACTTCAAGTGCCCTGTGTGGAAACTCGGCACAAAAAAAAAAACTGCAGCGCGTAGCAGACTCCCCTCCCTTTCCTCGCGCTTCCCGAGCGCGGAAAGCCCACGGGTCCGGCGCAGCAGCAGCGCGGCGCGGGAGTTTACATTGTGCGTTACATTGTGTTTACATTAGCTTGCATTGTGCGTAAATCGCAGTTTTAATTATTCTGCTGCAGAAAAACCTTGCTCTGGTGGCTTTTCGTCAAGAAAAATGTGTTCTCAGATTTTATTTGTGTTTAGCGTGTGCAAAAGTGGCCTGCTGCCGCCCTCTAAATGGCTAACGTGTAAACAGTTTGCAGCCTACAATGTTTGCAGCCTCGCCTACAATCATCAGAGGACAGATGGGCGCGCATGTTCAAGATATCAATCACTTCTTCTTCCTGAAGGAATGTTTGGTCTACCTCATCGCGGTTAGATGTAGACAGGTTTTCCTTGAGGAGCGTAAAGCAATGCAAGCAGACTTCGCAGGTATCGCGAAGATCCTCAGCCTATGACAGTAGCTTCTGGAGGTAGGCAACAACAAAAAGAGCAAAGAAAAAAATTTGCGCAACGAAAACATTTTTCTCAGCAATCTTCTTTTTGTGAACGCGTAAATAATCGGCGCAGAACAATCGGACGTAGCCATGGGCCGCGCGCATCGCGTGTAGTGAACAGCTAGACCTAGAGCAAGTCGAAACGTTTATACTGAACGGTGCCGCACAAATTATCTCACATCTGCGCAGCTGTCATGAATGCCTTTCCATAACTGCTCACGGTTTAACATTTTATACTGAGGGTGTCTAAGCGCTTTGGGCCGTAATAATTAATTTGTAGGCCGCACTCATTGTCAAAACTAAGGGAAGGGAGGACACCAATGACCTCTGGTGTCCTCGACGCGGGAAAGCACTTTAGTAAACTGGCAACAAAACAGCATAAATTGGGCAGCTTCGGCTACTCATGGCTTAATCATGCTGCACCGCACGTTTTCTGGCTGTTGAAACGCTGAGGCAAAGGTCGAGATGATACAGGAAGACGTTATCTGCGACGCCGAACCCTATGTGATAGCGGGAAGTGAAATAAACGGCTCGGAAATCATTGGGCTAACTTTATACAAATGTTTTTAAGCACAGTGTGCGTCGAATGGGGAAGATGGCTAGAGCGTACAATGCACGTAATGGAAGGGAAGCAAGCAGCCAGTGAGAAAACAACTGCATAACAGCGCGCCTGCTGATTGTGGCGTTTAGTTACAGATTAAGTTGGCCTTCGCTGCATACAGATGCTTTATTCTGTGTGCAAGGAGAGTTTTGACAAAGTGACCTAAACCATGTGTTCGCGGTGTGTCGCGTGCTTGTGATTAGCGAATACTGGCGGGCTAAGTTGAGATTGTAAGCTGCAAACTGCGTACGCGTTAGGCTTTTAGAGAGCGGCAGCAGCCCACCCCCGCACACGCTAGACACAATTAAAGTTTGAGAATACATTTTTCTTGACGACAAGACACCAGAGCAAAGATTTACTGCAGGAAAATAATTAAAACTAGATTTACGTGGAATGCAAGCTGATGACAACTATCAATCGCACTGAAGTGAGCACAAACAGCAAGGGTAATTTGGCCCGTTAAATCTCGTGAAGAAAGCAAATGAGGACATAAATATTAACACGGTGTTTTCACTGACATAAGCGCTCTTCGACAAAAAAAATGTCGTCAAAATTGAGGCCTCAGTTTTTTTTTTTTGAAAATGTACTCTTTTGAAAACAACTCGCTCCTTTAACTATTTTCTTCTTATATTGCGCTGCCTGTAGGAAAACAATCTTCCGCATAATTGTTGCAAAGGCTCCTTGAAATACTTGACACTTTTGAAGTTTCTGTGTGAAATAGGAAAGGAGCCAAGGCGCGTCAAACTTAGCAAACTTCGTTGATTTGGGCCGGGTTTGCCAATTTTTTTTCACATTTTTTTTTTCCTTTTGAGAATGGCATAAAAAACATGGATGTAATTCGCAGTAATTCGCACTAAAACCAACAAACACATTTTCGACACATCAATTATAGTTCGCGTTAAATTCGGCCGTGAAATCCCAAAACTTTGCAGTGAACAAAAACAGGAAGTCCGCGCCGCCACCTTCAAATATTCTTTTGGCACGCTGGGAGATTTCGGTTCCGTGCACTTTGAATGTGCCCACATAACTAAAAAAACGCAGGTAAAATACAAATATCGAACGCACAGGCATGTTCGATTTCTCGTGCAATCACCCTTTAGAGGGCGGCAGCAGCCCACTTTCGCACACGCTGGAACCAAATAAAATCTGAGAACACATTTTTCTTGACAAAAAGCCACCAGAGCAAGGCTTTGCTGCAGCAGAATAATTAAAACTGCGATTTACGCACAATACAAGCTAATAACAACCATCAGTCGCACTGAAGTGAGCACACACAGCAAGGGTCATTTTGGCCAGTTATATCTCGTAAGCAAATCAAATGAGGACATATGATATTAAAACCGTGTGTTTACTGACATAAGCGCTCTTCGATAAAAAATTGTCGTCAAAATTGAGACCGGAGTTTTTCTTTCATCTTATTTTTTGAAAATGTACATTTTTGAAAAAACTCGCTTCTTTAACTATTTTTTTCTTTTTTTGCGCTGCCTGTAGGAATATGATCTTCTGCAAAAATGTTGCAAATGCTCTTTTCTATATTTGACATAGTTTTGAAGTTTCAGTTTGAAATAGCAAAGGTGCCAAAGCGCCTCCAACTTAGGACCCTTTTTTGATTTCGGCCGTGTTTGCCATTTTTTCACATTTTCTTCTTTTTGAGAACGACATAAAAAAAGCATGGATGTAATTCACAGTAATGAGTATTAAAACCAGCAAAAAAATTTTTGGACTCATCATTTATAGTTCCCGCTAAATTCGGCCGTGAAATCCGGAAACATTGCAGTGAGCAAAAACAGGAGGCCCACGCCGCCACCTTCAAATATTTTTTTGGCGCGCTGGGAGCGTCTCATGGAAATAAAATTTGCAGTTCCGTGCACTTTGAATGTACCCACATAACATAAAAAACCCAGGCAAAGCAAAAATTGCGACCGGACAGGCATGTTCGATCTCTCGTGGAATTACCCACGAGCGGATCACCATTGTACCGGATCGTTGAAATTTTATCTTCCTTTTTTTGTGGGCCTCCTATATATATGACGCACTGATGCTAATAAAAAACCAGTTGTGAGTAAGCGCTCATGCGTGTGCCCTTCCGTCCTCGTCTCTTAGCGCTGTTTCCACCATGCTTCCTAACCAGCTAGCCCACCGACAAGCACTAACGAAGTTGATTTCTAGTATATCGGGCCTTCCTTTTTGTGTTTTCAATGATCCGTGTCGAGTTGTTTCGCTCATCGCAGCAGCGGCCTGCAACGATCGTATGCTTGGCTTCAGCATCCGTCACAGAGTGCTTCCACCAGAAGTGCTGGCGTTATTCGGAGGCTACAGACCGTCTGCTGGGCACGGCCTCAGGATCTGCAAGTTGATGCGCTCGGAGTGGCAGAGACAAGTGAGGTTCTACAAAGACTGCCTGAGGCTTTCTGTGGAATCTTCGAAAGAAGGTTGCCGTTCGGTGTCCGCTTGGCGACAGCTCCTGAGGATCGTCGACCGTACAACTGAGTTCCTCTTGCAGCGTCTCCTTCCTGGTCTTCGCAAGGGTGCCGGGAGGAAGCCCGCGTCGAACCCCAACCCTGTTCACACCAGGGGCGTAGCCTAGGGTGGGGGGTGTTCAAACCCCCCCCCCGATAATTTTCAGTTTTGCTTGCGTATATATACACGCACACATACAAACGCACACACGAACGTACATGAAGTATGGTTGAACCCCACCCCCCCCCCGAAAAAAATTTCTAGCTATGCCCCTGGTTCAAACCGTGGGAGACGTGGCGTTACCGGAAAAGGTACAGAGCGTCTTGAGGTGTGGTCCAAAGTTCGCGGTCGAATAAAAAAAATCTGCACCTGAACTTTTATCTTACGTTCGTTCAATGGCAGCACGCGCTCCCGAGGCAGAAAGTGAAAGATGTATTTCTGAAGGCGTAGATGTACTTTCAAAGTGTCCTCAGCAACACGGAAAAATTGTACTAGGCAAAATTGTTGATTATTTCAGGGTGCATGATTTGGCATTACTTCCCGCTGATAAGGAAGGCGGGTTCGGGGTTTTGAGCAAGGACATGCACAACGCAAAGGCAACCGTGGCTGTTTCTTCGGCCTTCCGGGCCTGCACAGATGTGTCGCTCGAAAAAGTTCAGAGCAACGCAAAAAAACTCTGCAAAAGTTTTAACTTCGATAAGCTGGCCGGAATGATTGAGAAAAGCACAAAGGGCTGCTTAAAGATGTTTCTTTTTTCAGCAAGGACTCACAAACCTGAATGTCCATTCCGTGTTATAGTCTCGGAGAATGGTACATGGCAGAAATGCGTCGCGCAATTTTAGCAGGCCTTTTTGAGGATTTTACCGTGTGATGATCCTTTCGTCGTTGAAAACTCCGGGCAGGCTGGTGAAATTTTTAGTAACAGACATGAGGACAGGCTTAGTGCCTTCTCGATAGATATAAAAGATTTATACTATTGAATACGCCTTAACGACCTGATGAGCTGCGCCAGTGCTAGCATTGACCAACTTGGAGCGGTTCGTTTTCAGAACGACTCAGGTCTATCCTGTAGTAGATTTTTAGAACTTTTATCCTTTTATTTGAACTCAACTTTTGCGACATGGGATGACAACATTGTAACCCAAAAGAACGGCGTGTGCATCGGATCTTGTGTCGCTCCTTGTTTAACTGATTTATATTTGGCTAATCGTGACAGGCTTTTCAGCCAACGTCTGAACAAGGATGTAGTCGTGGTGTTCAGGTTTGTTGATGACTATTTAGTTGTTTTAAGCAATAACGCGGCAGATTTCCATCCCATTGTTTCAAACACAAAGAAAGTGTTTTCAGAGTTCATTCCTCCTGTAGATTTAACCCATGAAGTTCCCGTTGAGGGCTTCGTTAGATTTTTAGATTTTGGACTGCTTTTCTCTGACCGAAGTACCTGTTGGGGGTATGAGCCGAAGGGCAAGAAACCCGTGCTCCCATTTAAATCTGCGCAATTTAAACTGGTGAAACGTGCAATTATTTCTTCGTGTTTGGTGAACGCCCTCAAAAAATCCTGTGAACACAGAGCCGAAGACAGCTTGCTTAGACAAGCTAACAGACTGGGGGAAGCTGGTTATCCAGTAACCATGCTAACCTCGGTGGCTGAGGGTTTGCAGAGACGTTACAAGGTCGGAACAAGCAGTGAAATCACGCGTCCAGAGAAACCAAAGAATGTAGCGGTCGTACCCTACATGCATCGCGTTTCCCATAACCTCAAGAAGATTGGTAGTAGAGCAGGAGTCCAGGTGGTGTTTTGTGCCCCTGAGCGACTGCAAGGTCTATGTGGACTCGTAAATAAAAAGGGAAATGGGCCAGTTGCCATTTGTACCACGCGGCACCGACGACGTTTTATGGAATGCACGCGCAGTGTAGTTTATTAGATGCGAAGTATCTGATGGCGGAGTTCAATCCGGGGGCGGTGGTGTGCGGCGTGACAACCCTTACTGCGCATGCGCATATCCTCTCCATTCACCATCTCTCGTCCCCCTCTCCACTTTCCCTCTCTCCTTTCCCCCTGTCCACTTCCCCCTTCCCCTCTCCACTTTCCCTCTCCCCTTTCCCTTTCCACACTTCCTCTGAAACGCGGGCTAGACATGCCAAAATTCTCTCCTGCGCAACGCTGCGATGAGCACCAGCGCATGCGCGTCCCCTCCCCCTCCCTCTCCTCTCCTACGCTGCCCCCCTCTCGCATTCCTACCGACCGCGTTCCCCGCTCGCCCTGTGAGAATTAACGGCCAGGCTAGAAGAAAAGACGCGCGTAGCGTTCCTCTTCGCGTTCTACGAAGCGAGGTCGGTAGCATGCCCAAAGAACGCCAACAGAACGCGATCGTGCAAGTGCTCCGGCTTCGCATCGCCTCATGGTCCCCTTTAGCGGGAAATGGTGTAATAATTTTTTCCATGTCCTTGTCATGCGGGCGAGTATATATCGGGCAAACTGGGAAATGCTTGAACGAAAGACTTAAGGAGCACTATCATAACGTTAACTCAGCTGTTTCCGGTCATTTAGGCATACATTGCCGAGATTGTGCATGCGTTCCACGCTTTGAAGATACGCATGTGCTCAGCCGTTCTTCGGACATGATGACAAGACTGATCATTGAAGCGGCACAGATATATATTATGGGTGGCGCATGTGTAAGCATGGCGTCACTCGCACTGACCGAAAAACAAAAACTGTTTCTTGATATGTGTCGCTAGGTATTGACTGTCTGTAACGAGCGGAACACCATTGTACCGGATTGTTGAAATTTTATCTTCCTTTTTTGTGTGCCTCCTCTATATATGACTCACTGATGCTAATAAAAAAACAGTTGTGAGTCCTTCCGTCCTCGTCCTTAGCGCTGTTTCATCACCATGCTTCCAAATCAACTAGCCCACCGACAAGCACTAACGAAGTGCCTTTTTGAACCGCGCGCAGACAAAGCTTTGCTTGAGAATGACTCCGCGCAATCAAAACTCCTCAGCGAAGCATAGCTAGGCTATGTTTCACTAATGCGCTT
The DNA here is from genome assembly GCF_013339695.2 of Rhipicephalus sanguineus. Taxonomy (NCBI): domain Eukaryota; kingdom Metazoa; phylum Arthropoda; class Arachnida; order Ixodida; family Ixodidae; genus Rhipicephalus; species Rhipicephalus sanguineus. Next base: position 40,746,462 of record NC_051182.1, read on the forward strand.
ATGAAATCACGTTCTCATGTCATGACCGAGAGCCGTAACAGACAAGCTCTTCGTTTAACAGACGCGGGGTTTCCCAAGTTTTAGATGCGAAGCTCCTTAAGCCGCGAGTCGTGTGTCCCCGATGTATGTAGTAGCCACCTCTCGTTTAGTTGGTGGAAGGTTCCGCTAGATGGCGGTACTTGTGTATGATGAAAACACTGCTTAAGGCCGGCTAGATAACTGAGGACGACGAAGTGGGAAGCTCGAGCAGCAACCACGATTTCTCTGAGGAAGGTGACGCTCGGTTTTTCGGTTCCTCGGACGTGTAGGCCAATCCCCCAGCGTGGGTGTGTGCCAAAGTTATAGGATCTACTCTACTCTACTCTACTCTACTCAAGGCCGGCTAGATAACTGAGGACGACGAAGTGGGAAGCTCGAGCAGCAACCACGATTTCTCTGAAGAATACGACGCTCGGGTCTTCCGTTCTTCGGCCTTCAACGCCTGATGCTCACCACCCCTTCACGAAGCGGTTCCTGCAGTGGATACTCCTGTCCACCGCTACAGTCGCCGACTGCGAGGCCATAGTCCCGAGGCCATTCCTCTGGAACTTCTCCAGCCAAGTCCTACATCAGGAGAAATGGCCACCGCCGGCGCATCACAGGTGACTGTTGAGCAGCCGATGCGAGATGTGAGATGTTATAAAACTATACTTGTAGTATGATGAAATATGACGAAAAGATGTGATGTTATGAAAATATCAATGATGTCATATATGGCACCTGCCATTGGACCTCTCTGCTGTAATTTTCAAGGCAACACCCATACAAAAAGCGCTTTCCCTGCATTTCACCGATCACAAAGCGGTGATAATGAAAGGGCCACGGAAACCAACAATAAAAGATTGATGTTTAACATTTCTCACGTGTTTACTTTAGTGGGGCGAATTACTCGTATTCACGGTTTACCGATGATGCCCTCCGGAGCTTCGCCCCACTCATCATCTCCGTGGATATGCTGTAATTTTATTGTTAACCTCAATACTTGAGGGTTTGCTCAGAAAGGAACACACGTCTGAGAAATCAACTTGCAGGTTGGCTGCACAAAAGCAAATAACCGCCGTTGAGCCATATTTGCATACTTTTTCCCACAATCTGAAAAAAATAGCTCAGTGGGGCAATGTTCGTGTTGCATTTCCTTCAGCTGATAAGTTGTCTAAGATTTGCTGGATCACTGACCGGAACCGCAAAAAAGTTGCAGCATGCACTATTGTAAGCTGAAGATTAAGTTTTTCTAGTGCACAGTGAACGTTGTATAACGTGTACCATTATCGAGGGGAAAATTGTAGATTGGCCAGACGGGCACGTGCCTCAATTCTAGATTATCTGAACACAAGTACAATGTAGAAAAGTATAAGCAAGGCAATCTAGCTCATCACTGTTCTCGCTCAGGATGCGTTCCGTTGTTTGTCAAGTCGAGTGTCATCGCTAAAAACCAGGAACAGATTAAGCGTGAGATCATTGAAGCTGACCTGCTTGATAACTTGGTGATCAGTGCGTCAGCGCTCCTTCAATAGCTCTTCTTCATAAAGAAAAGGATATTCTGCGCATGATGTAATTTTCTGTTTCTTGTGATATGCGAGTGCTATAAATTTCTGTTTCCGCATAAATAAACCAGTTGGAAGTCAGCGCTCGTTTGTCTTTGTGTATCGGCCGTCGTCTTTTGCGCTGTTATTTCACAAACATGAGCAACCAACTTGCCCGATTTACCGCCATTGTGAAGTTGGTATGCCGCAAGGAACGTATGCCTGAGATGGACGTGTCTGTGTTTTATTACTATAGCAATTCTATGGACAGTCTTGGCTGGTTTCTGCCGTCGCCATCATGGAACGTATATATATATATATACATATAAGACATATAGAAAAATACTTCGCGACGCGCGGAATCGAACGGCCGACCTCTTGCTTCGTAGCACACGACGTTACATGCCTAGGCCACGAAGAGTACCGTCTTTCAGCAGGCTAACGGCGAGCTATTTATATGCACCATTTACTTCACCGTGCATTCTTGCTCACCAGCGAGATGGCGCGAAGTGCGCGAGGGGGGCGCTTTAAATGTCATCGCCCCGCTCGTAGGGATGCGCGCGGGCCTCCGCGCACTTCATCTTACAGGGCGTGGTCGCCTGCGCGTGCTTATCTTGTGGAGAGAGGGGGTTGTTTGTATCTCTTGTGCTTTCAGCGCGATGTCGGCGCTGAAGTGACAGAGCGCACGAGGGTCATTTCGCTCGCTGCAGCGGCCGCGTTTGCGAAATTAGCACGCTGTTTAAACAGAAATAACAACTGTTGTTAGTTCTCGTGCGTTCGTCCTGTGCATACCTGTGCGCTCGTTTCATGCCCCCTTTATGTTTCAGCAGCGCGCTTTGAGTATCGAACTGTGACACTTGATCATTCGCGCTCGTCCTGTGTGTTCTTTTTGTGCTTCCTCTGCGCTTGAGTGATGCGCTGGAGATTTCGAGCAACATTCCGTTGTTCGCGTTATATTCCAATTTATTGCTACCACATTCATTGCTTTGCCTTTGCGCCAAACTGACTTTATATCTTGTTGAGTTATCAAACCCCTTTCTGCTCTAGTCTACCGGCAAAGACACCTTTATTGCACATACATACATACATACATACCTACATGCATACATGCATACAGACAGACAGACAGACAGACAGACAGACAGACAGACAGACAGACAGATAGATAGATAGATAGATAGATAGATAGATAGATAGATAGATAGATAGATAGATAGATAGATAGATAGATAGACAGACAGACAGATAGATAGATAGATAGATAGATAGATAGATAGATAGATAGATAGATAGATAGATAGATAGATAGATAGATAGATAGATAGATAGATAGATAGGATCGAAAGGACGTCCTCTCTGCTCAATAGTCATCCAGCTTCACACGAGGGATTTCTAATCTGCGCCAGAAGTAATGGCCTGTATTCAGATACATCTTACGCTAAAATTGTTCGTCACAAAACAACTTCAGCTATTTCTTATATAAAAAATCAGCATTGGCATAGCTATTGGGTTATAATCAGGGAAAGTATCGACCATTGGGAAAGAATACTTACGAAGGAAAAGGCTTGTTGATTCGCCTCCAGGTTTGTATGTGCATATACATATACGTGCTTGCTCTACCAAAACTTACAATCGTTTGTTTAGACCTCACATTTCTTGGGTGTGCTTTAGTTGCTTAGAAAATGCGCTGAAGGTGCTTCGTCATGCATTTTTTATTAGTGCAAACAAATTCAGTTTTTTTTTCTTGGCGTGTTGATTATTACAGACCACCACCGGAAGCGATTTAGCACTAAGGAACTTCAGAGCTTTGTCTTCGAACGTCAAGTCCATGCGTTTTATTCAACCTATAATAGAATGGAAACAAACATGATTATGCAATAAGAGTCATTTGATTTGTATGCGCATATCAGCACGATTCGCAGCTAACGTTCTTTATCGCGAGCAGTGTTATGTCAGTGATAAATCGAGTGACGAGTTTAGAGCGGTCACGTGAACTGACGCAGAAAGGAGATGAGGGAGATAGCATTGGAGTAGTCTGAGAGAGGGAGGGGTGCGAACATTCCGCCCAGAAAATTTACAAAACACGCGGACGAGCATACAGAAAGGATGGTTGAAACCCTCTGCTGCCCCTACCCCAAAGATGTCTCGCTACTCCCCTGGGAGACAGCATGCCATTTCGGGAGCTCTGGGGGAAATGCCGCGAACCGCGGAAATGGGTTTCTATATTCACAGCAGTGTATCAAAGCAATGTTTGTTTAAGGCAGATGCTATATCGATGCAAGAGTATATCTAGAGGAAGCCTATATAAAAATGTGGCTTGCGGGATCGCAGCGGAACGAGCTCGAATTGCAATACTCACCTCTGCGGGATTGCGCAGCCACGTCCACATCACCAAGGACTCGGCCTAGAAAGAAAGATGTACTGTACGATGTAGAATAATATAAAAAGTTCGTAAACAGGGCTTTTGTGCTGGAGCCGACGTTTCGACCACCGGACTTGTCTTCTTCAAGGCTCTAACTGCATTTTAGGAACGTCGGCTCCAGCACACAAAACCTCTATACGAATTTTTCATCGCAAGCTTCCGTCTTTCCCGTACTCCTACTCTTTAGGGGCGAAGGTCCTTAAAGCGGCACCCGTTCGTCCTTCGTAGTTGTCGTAATCGTAGTGCGTAACCAGTCGTAACACTAGTACCAGATTTTGGCCTCCAAGGTGGTGCCGGTGGGAGATTTTTCCCGTGCGTTGTTGAACAATAAAAAATTCGCAGCGTGCGCGTTATCTAAAAGCCGAATTCTTCTGTCTCTCATTCCCCATTAGCAGCCATTGGCATGTTCCAGTAGGAAACGTTAGTAGAAGTAGAAGTGTAAGTGTTAGCTAAAAGCCAACTTCTGTCTCTCATTCCCATTAGCAGCCATTGTTTACCTCCAAGGTAGTGCCTGGTGAGATTTCTCCTGTGCGTGATTAAACAATAAAAATTTTGTTCAAAACGCCGTTGATTGATGAAATAAACCAACGAAAGACGCCAGATGTTTTCTAAAAGCAAAACGAAAGAATGCCAGATGTTTCTAAAGCAAAACGAAAAGATGCCAGCTGCTTAACGAAAGACGCCAGATGTTTTCTGAAGCAATGGTTTTCTAAACAATGAAAATTCACAGCGTACATGTAAAATTAAAGTGAGCTGCAAGTTGTCATAACTCATCGAACCTTTAGTATAAACGCGCCCGATCTCACGTCGGTGATGATGTACTGGGCAGAATTCACGGAAGATTCACGGTTTACCAATGAACCTCCGCAGCTTCGCTCACTCGTCATCATTCACTCCGTGGATATGCTGTGATTTTTTTTCTGTAGGATAGTGTAGTGCTACATCGTATATTGCAGTAGGCAGAGTACAAACTTTCGCGAAGCCACTAACACGTGACATGCATTGCACTATAAACTTGGTAAAAGATAGATGCGATTTTGTGCACCTATGGTAAGGGTTCCCAAAATTAGAATGTATACACTATAACCTTAGTGATCCTTACTATAGGTGCACGAACTCGCGTCTGTCCCGTACCCTATTGAGAGTGTAGTTGACGCGGTTGCTTACCCCCTTTGTATGTCGCACCATAGCACAGCGATGAAAAATCCGTGCACACGGGTTGCTGCTGGAGCCCACGTTCTGACAAGTGGTATTACGTTCTTCACGGCTGCAAGCCTCAAGAGAACAAGACCATTTGTCGAAACTTTGGCTCCAGCGACAACCCCTGTTCAAGAAGAAGAAAAAACGTTCCGTGACGCTAGAGTCATCTATAAGGGGAGGCAGTCTGCCGTAGTTTGCCTGTCAGCCACCTGCCCGGCTCTGTTCTTGGCCCGAAACTAGACACCCGGGTTCTTAGACGACAATATTTTTTTCCACGCCACAGGATATTTTCGTCTCTTCAAGATTCCATCTGTCCCTCAACTGCTCCCTTATTTCTACCATTATTATACCCCCGGACATCTCGCTTGCGGGCTGTCCGGGAGATAGCTGGGACATGTCTTCGTCCCATCTATATCTCTCCCTCATATATATATATATATATATATATATATATATTCCTAACAAATATGTTAATGAGCTACACAGGCGTGACTGGTCTGAAGCATGTCTTTTTTTTCGTGAGGCACCGCATGCGGACACCGCGTGTTAAAACATAACCGTGGAACAAAAACTATATTTAAGACTCGCCGTCCGGATTTAAAGGGACACTAAAGGCAAATAAATATTTATATAAGAGTGCAAGGTGAATGTTTGAGGACGTCTAAAACGTCATAATTACCAAAAGTAGTGCTCTTGTAGTCGAGAAATTAGGGTAAATGTAGGACATCATATGCGCCACCATTGGGCCGTTTTGGAACGAGCTCGATGACGTCAAGAGGCTCGAGTACAAATTATCACTAGTATTCAAGCTACGTATGATAAAAAAAGAACATTCTAAGCATTTCAAGACTTAATAAAATGATTCTTGTAAGTTTCTCTTTGATTCATGGCAAAAAGAACTTGCCGTTACCGTGGCGAACAGCGCGGGTGCCTCAAAAGTTCCATTTTTGCAGGGGTGCGCTCCACTCGCGCGGTCGCGTCTCAGTGGTAGTTCCGTTATTCTGTACTGCTGCGTGTGCCTTGAACACTCATGAAAGTCGTTCTAACGGAAAGTTCGAAGAAACGCCGTGTCCACGTGAGGCTGTGTAATATGCCCTTCAGAGCAGAAACCACAGCGTCGGCTGCTGGGCAGTAAAGGCGGGCAACGTTGGGCAAGGCAACTGCTACACGCGATTTGAGGTGCGCTGATGCTGTGCAGACCACTAAAACGTGATGTTGATTCGAAATAAGCAATTCCTTTGCAGCACGAGACAAGCACTTCGAGGTTCCTGGAACGCTATTTCAACAATCAACGCCGACTTAATATTTGCCTGTAGTGTCCCTTTAGGTAAAGCTGGATATTAGTATCCATACGCTTCTCCAATCCTCACGCCAAGGGCCATTCAGAAGTGACTCACATTTCACATATGGGGAAGGCTTTCTTTCAAATGTTAACGGTCACTGATTCTATTCAACAACCGCCCCCCCCCCCTCCAGCCCCGGCTTTTGCGGGAGACAACTTGTCTGCGGCCCGCTAGCTGAACCGAGCTTGAGATCCTGGCATACCGGATGTTTCAAGAAATTTGTCCAAAATCCTCAAAAATCAGGAAAATACGATATTTGCTCGTTGCTTTGAAAATGCTTTTTTGTAGCGGCATACATCTTAGGATCGTTAAAGATATCATTTGGGACAGTAATTCAGAGCTAAATGAACTAAGTTTTTATTTAGTGTAATTCGGCGGTTATGTCACAGAGGAGAATTAAAGTTCATGCGAAGAACCCATCGCGGCTTTGAGATATAGAAGAGCTGCGTCTATTAATTATTTGGCAGTAATGAAATTCAACCAAATTCTTCGGCGATACCAAAACCGAAGCACTGATGAGCGCAACGAGCAGATGACCAGAATGATGTCGCTGTTCAAGACAAGGATTACAGATGTGTAGGACGCCCACATATTCTGTACGTGTCAGAAGAATCTGGCAGTTCCGCACTTTCAGTTTCGGTTTCACCGCTGAATTTTGGTGAAATTCATTTCGTAATTATTACTACAGGCCGCTTTTGCGAAAATGCAAAGCTGTAACGGTTCCTTCGCATGAACAACTTCAATTATTCTATTTGGCATAACCACCTAACTCATCTAATTAGGAATTTAATTAAATTTACCTCCTTAATTTCTGCCCGAAATGATGTCTTCAGCCATCTTAATATGCCTGCGGCTACAGAAGAAGCATTTGTGAAGTCGTCGAACAAATATCGCCTTTCCCTGATTTTATAACGACTTTGAACAGATTTCTTGAAACACCCGGCATATTGATCAGCAACATTTTCTCGTTGAGAAACTGTTGCATGCGTGAAAGCACTACGCATTTCCTGCAGCGGAATCATTCATATCTGCCTTCACTTATGCCAACTCCTCTCTTCTTTTCTCAAATCATTTGTGCTAAACTGAAAACAAATAATCACGGCCATCACCATAATCGTCGTTATGTTTTACATCCTGTGGGGCACGAAGGTCTCTCGCAGCGTTAAAATACCTGGCTTCGCAAGAGCTGCGTAAGTACCGAAAATGAAATGGCTGCGGTTAAATGAAACTCACCGTGTTCAGTGGTCCTGCCATGTTCATTCGAACCAGGATCCCTTGCGCCCTCTGTGGCCGAATTTGCCCCAGAATGAGGACGATCGCCTTGGTATAGGCTTGCGAAGCGATAGGGACTCCGTACGACTGTAAAGGTGTTCGATGGTATTACACATGGTCACCTTAGGTTGTTAAGAAGAAAGCCTTAGATGCATCATGAAACGCGAACAGTGACCGTCGGCGGCGTCGACACGAGCGATGCGAAACATCATCACGTGGTGACGTCACAGGCAGACATGTGCGCCGGACCCAAATTCACCGGCGGCGGCGTGCCGGTGTTTCCACCTTCGGCGGCGGCGCGTGAACGGCGCGGGGTTCATCGGACCGGCGGCGGCGCGGCGCAGGGGGGGGGGGGGGGGGGGGGCGAAGCAGTGAATGCGATAAGTACACGCCGTAATGTTACACGAAAGAGGGCTAGCAGCTAACTCTTTTTGCTCCAGTCTCACTTACCTCTACAAAACGTTCCTGCATGGCAATACGGCCGCTCCCGGGAGAGAAGCGGTTTTCGGTCAGTTTGTTGTATCAGTGGTCCGAGCGCGAAGCAGTGAGACCACAGCCCTCGCAGCGCGTAGAAGGTATACGAGCCGGTCGCTGGGAGATGTGCCGAAATAGCGCGCGTGCCAGCGTTCTCGACCACGCTCTTATAATCAAAGTTTACAGCTGCTGCTCGAGTTACGCAGTCCCTCTCCCCAGACATCAGTTCCTGCTCCTTCGCCCAGCAAATGACGGGCGGAGTGTTTCCTTCTGCTTGAGGAGCAATCGATGGCAGGCCTCGCGCGCGGGTTGATATTATTCCGTGTAACGAAGGTGGCCAGCTTGTTTCATCTCTGCTTTAGCCATGTTCGTTGCCAACGCTCGCGAGCTTTTACTCGTGGGTAGAACATACAATGCGCGGAGCGATGTTATCGATTTACAGTTTATACGGAACATGACGGCGACGGTGAAAACCTGTCCTGAGTTTCCACGCAATTGCTATCGCAATAAAAGATATGCAAAAAACAGTCGAAGCGGGCTCGGTTTTTTCCTGGAAAGCTGCATCGTCTCCGCTGTAAAGAGTGCGTCCGTTGGAAGAATCATATAATCCGGCGCCTTTTCCATTTGTTTCGTTCTCGCCTTCAATACCCTTCTTACAGGGGACATCTCCTCGCCACTTATTTATTCGTAAAGCACGCGTCCAATGTCAGCACTAAGCGTTAAGCGTATCATGATTTCGCGCTTTTAGGCTACAGTCTGTTATCTCTGCATGCGTGGTCGCAAACGCACAAAATGGAGCGAAATGAGTGAATCACGCACGATAGTCGTGAGTGAGAAGCAAGAGCGGTTGGGCGGCTGCATAGCAAAGCAGTATGGGAAACAATTCACAACTGTTATTTCTCGTATATGGACAAGTCGAGGGTATGTATGTACCCTGATGATGTCACGTGAATCATTGTTCTGGCATCACGAAGTGCACCAAAAGACAAGAAACACCAAGAGAGAATAACGCGCTCGTTGTTTTTCTTTTTTGTTGTATTTTCAGAGGCTTTTAGGGGCCCTTTATAAAAACAGGGCTTGCAAACACGGACACAGGAGAGTAGTCAAGGCACCAGAAACGCCGCTAACAACTGAAAAATCTCACAGCGGCGGAACCGAAGGTAGACACAAATATTTATCTGCGCATTCCCACGTAAGAGGCCATACCTATCAATCAAGTGCGAGTAGTGGTCTTCGTGAGAGAAAGCTGTTCACTCTCTCGACTTTTCCCTTATGTCCGTGTTTCCAGGTCATGTCGTCTTAACATGAATATCAACCATCTAGCTCAGTTACATTCTAAGTTTGCCATTCTCTTTACTTCTGTATTTACTTGTCGATTTACTCGAGTAAGAAGGAAAGGAAAAAGTGTACTAATTCGCACCGAGATATATACAGGGTGTCCCAGCTATCACGCAGCACGATTTAAAAAAATAGCAACGGCGTTACGCGAACTGAACCTGCTCCATATTGTTCCTAGTACACTGGAGTACCCACTGCTATTTTTTCAATAATGAGGTTTAATTAATTAGTCATAACTATATTTGTAACTCGACAAGTACTCACCTAATTATCAAAATGTCAATGAGGAGTATATAGGCAAAGGACATCTAACTGCGCAATTTTTAACAACGTACTAATTACGTGCTCATTTTTTCCGGCTGATAAAAAAGCCCGCCAAATGTGAAAAATAACACGTGACTACGTTCCCACCCGCAGAGGAAACCAGCGCCTTCAAATAAGCTTACTGAAAACAACCGCTTTGCCTGTTGTCCGTTGCGAGAGACAGCGTTCCGCATTTTGGCAAAGGTACAGGTCGGGTGCCAACGATTTGCGTGCAATTTCGCTGGGATTCATTCTGTTCGATAGTACGCCACAACCATTATCCATATCTCACGGGCGACTATTCTCACTGATAACACGGCAGGTGCTCTGATTACGGCCTGACTCTGTAAAACCAAGCGGTGCGTTTCTTAGGCCGAGGAGTGGCAGATAGGGCGGTGCATTTTTTTTTCTTCGCGCATTTTTCCCTTGATACTTTCTACCTCATTGGAGCCTGTTTGAGGGCGCGGGTTCCCGACGCGCGCAACAGTCGAGTCATGTGTCACTTTTCGTATTTCGCGGGCTTTCTTGATCAACCGGAAAAAATGAGCGTGCAATTAGCACGTTGTTGAAAGTAGCGCAGTTACCGTATTTACTCGAATCTAGGCCAGCCCCGATTCTAAGCGGACCGCCGAAATTCACAAGGCCAGAAAACAAAAAAAAAACCTATTCATTGTACTCGAACTTAAGCCAACCCCCCCCCCACTTTTGCACATCGTTTTTTCGAAAAAAAAAACATCGGCCTAAATTCAAGTAAATACGGTAGGTGCCATTTGAACATGCCTACACACGCCTCATTGACATTTTGACAATTAGGTGAGTACTTGTCGAGTTACAAATATAAAAATTGGCCGCCTATATGCGTGCTTCGCTGCAAATGTCGTCTAAAGACGATAGAAGAGGCGCTGCATGAGATATGGACGCCATCTGGCAATACGTCTGGAAACATGAGTGCTGTGTTGCGGGCTGGTAGTCCCGGCGCAGCAGCAGGCGAAGACCGGCGGTGACCAACGGGACCGGCGGGGACGCCAGCCAGCCTGAACACGCGGTTTGCCGCGAAGCGCTGAAGCAGAAGAAACGTCCGCACTCAACGGGTACTCTCCACACACTCTTTTATTTACGCGTCGCCTGGGTAAAACAGGAATGCCAGAGCGGCGCCCCATGGCATTCGTACAGTGCAATACAGAACTGAAACCGAAACACAACAATGAGCTCGTGCAGAGGGCACGGAGGAAAGCAAGTTTCAGCGCAGTCGCATTTTCAGCGCAGCTTAATAAACTAGGGTCTTTAGAATTACGTATGTATGCATTTTCTATTAAAGGAACACACCACTTAATAGTTACCTAGTGATGTTGCGCCTCAGATATGCGTAATGTTTGCTTTTTGATGGGCAATGTACACAAGTATGAACCTAGTCAGCCGTTCAAGTTGGCTGGCCCTTGGGCAAGTGGTTCAACTTTGGCCGAGTGGCTGAATCGAGTGACGTGCCGACAAACAGAAAGACATCGGCTGCGAGACATCGACTACATCACTTCAAGCATCGTGGTGGACCCCTGGATACTACCCCCGGCTCTGTCCAGGCGTGCATCAAGACCCAGCGCCCGGGCACCACAGCGTAAGCCGTGGGAGCCAGGGCGAGGACGGAAAGCGCGATGGCTTTCGCAGCGCCACCGCCCAAGGCGCACTGCTTTACCTTCAGTGCTCCAGAGGGGAGCACCGTCGACGATGTTATCGACGCCCTTGAAGTAGTAACCGGCCCAGCCGGTATCAAGTCCCTCCAACACATGGGAGGCGTAAAGTTCGGCGCCGCAGCCGCAAACGTCCATGCAGCCACCAAGCTGAAGAGCCGGGGCGCCATTCTTTTGAACGGCGTGTTAGTTCCACTCGTCAGCGTCGGTCCTGAAATAGTGCATGTCACCGTCTTCCGGGTACCACTGTGGGTAGGTGACGCAGCCCTAGCGACTGCTCTCTCCGCCTATGGTGACGTCCAACATGTCCATGAACCAGTCTTCAAAGGCCGTGCTGGGGTCGGCACAGGCGTCCGTGTAGCACGAGTTGAAATGAAAAAAACCAATCCCGAATTTTCTGACAGTCCAAGGCTACAACGTCATGTGCGACTACCGAGAGTCCAGAAAGTGTGTTCTAAATGCCGGAATACTGGTCACATTGCCAAAGATTGTTCCACACCCCGTTGCGCACGATGCAATGTCTTTGGGCACGCTACAGAGGGATGCACAGAACCGTGTCGCAAGTGCTCAGGCAGTCATGCGACAGCGGACTGCATTCGTCCGAAATCCTTCGCAGCGGCTGCAGCAGCGGCAGCCGACGAACAAGAGGGCATTGATCTCACGCCCCCAGCGCCCGCACTGCAAGAATTTCCGGCGCTCGAGACTGAGAGCGATACCGACACACCAGACACTGAATCCCATGCCGAATCACAAGACGCAGGAGACCTGCCTCCTCCGTCTGAGAAAGTGTCGTCAATCCCCGGCGCCCCAGCCGAGACCAGCGACTCCTCGCCGGACGCCTATGAGGACCACAGCGCGTCCAAAGCCGAAGCGCCAGTGTCCGTACCCAGTAGAGACCACGAGAGCTGCAGCTCCGACACAGGTGGTACTACCAGCAGCTCCGAGGCGCCGAGAACTTCGATGGGACGCGGCACTCGAGCAACGGGACGTGCAGAAGCCCCGATCGTCGGCCCAGACAAGACCACGACCGTGATTATGCCTCCGACGGCGACGAGCACCCGAGCCAGCAAATACTCTGCTCAGACCCGCAAACTGAGCCTGTCCAACCCACTTCACAAGATCACAGGTTCGGCCGCCGTGATGAGTGCCGGTGCCAGTGCCATGGAAATAGAGCGTCAAGCCACCAAACGTGCCCACCCACCGACCACGGACTCTGAGGGCTCGACGGACAGTAGTAAGCCCCAAAAACTCGCTAATGCTCTGACGACGTCAGAGCATCTCTCTTCTTAGTCATGTCAGCTCGTTGAGCGCTCTCCCCACCCTCTCCAAGGGCTTTTCCTGACATTTCTGCGCAGACTCCCTTTTTAACAATGGCTACGGTGCATTTTCTCTCCTTAAACGTCAGAGGTTTCAGACGCCTAGATAAGCAGAGAGAAGTTATGCACTTTGCAAAGTCACGTCATGTCGACATCCTTTTCCTGCAAGAATGTAACTTTAGAACGCCTTTTGATGTCCAATCCTTTTGTTCACTCTATGGAGTCGAAGCCTTTTTTTCGTTGACCGACTCAAATATGTGCGGAGTTCGAGTTGTGTTTATGACGCCAGCGTTACGTCAAGGAGCTCACTGTGTTTTTGGTTTTGACGGTCGCACGTTAGCAGTGGATTTTAACCTTCACGGCAGACGAGTAAGGGCGCTTGTAGTATATGCCCCAGCTCAACATGCAGGCTCTGCCGAATTTTTTGATTCACTCGACTCCTTTATGTTCGACAGCTACCCCACTTTCTTAGTAGGTGAGTTTAACTGTGTTGAGGATATCGACAGAGACACGCGCGGACGCAGACAGAGCAAGCAATATAGCGGAGCTCGCGCACTGCGACAACTAATCCGCAACGTTAAGCTTAGATACACGCGGGTTGACACCCACGGGAATGATTTTCTTGCAACCTGGCAACGGGGATCCAACATGAGCCGGCTAGATCGCTATTCTTTTCCTGAAGTGCTAGCCACACATGTCCTTAGTTGCGAAGTCCTGAACTTTCCACCGGACGTACCACACATCACAGACCACTTTCCAGTGTCTGTGAAACTTTTCTTTCATCAATCCACTACCTTTAGAAACCATTGGAAAATAGACACAACACTCATACACGACCCTGAAAGTGTAGCATTACTGCGCATTGCACTAGAGCAAGTGTGCGATTGCCCGCCTGAACCTCGTAACTGGGATGCATTGAAAAACAGATGGCGCACCGAACTTATCAAGGCAGGGCGCGAAAGGAAAGCGCGTCTGACGACGGAGATAAACGACACGCTGCGAAAAGCGCATATTGTACGAAGAGGCGAGACGCTGACGTTCGCAATGCATGACTATCTCGATCAGTTAAAGGCGCGGTACGAACTTTTGCTACGTCTTAGCTCGCGCACGGCTGCGCAGTCTTTCATTAATGGACGACCGGTTTCAGATCCAGCTGTTCTTAGAAGCGTTCGCAACGGCTCCTTGGGCGAACAAATGCATGTTCCTTTCGTTGAGTTGCCGAACGGTGAACAGTCTAAGCGAGCAGAAGATATAATGAGGGTCTTCCAAACACATTTTTCGAATCTTTTCGCGGCGGAGAACGCGAGCGACTTGAACCATAACACCGCAGTCAACGAGTTTTGCGCGTGAATTTCCCGCATACCGGAGGAGCTTCGCGATGGTCTGTGCGGCCCAGTGACGTTCGAAGAATTGCGCTTCGTGCTTCAGCACATGAACACTACGGCCGCAGCTGGCCCTGACGGGATACCTTTAAGCTTATACAAAACCTTCTTTGACAAAATACACGTCCATCTTTTGATAATGCTAAATGGGCTTCTTGCCGAAGGGATCAGACCGGATACGTTTCGAGAGAGCCGAGTTATACTCTTGTTTAATAGCGGGGGAGAGCCGTCAGATCCAAAGGCGTGGAGGCCCATTTCCTTACTTAACTCAGATTATAAGATATTGGCAGCCATCCTTGCACACCGCATAACTACCGTCCTTCCGGAAATAATAAGCGACATACAAACATGTTGTGTTCCAGACCGTACGATTTATTCTTCGCTTGCGTTGACTCGTGATTTATTCACGTTAAAATCACTGGAACGGGAAAAGTACCGCGACCGTCGTGCGCGCCGCCATATTTGGTCCAGCGCGGCCGAAGCTGCGGCGGTGCGGTGTTGATTTCACGTGGAGTAACGCATGTTTTACGCATTGCGTGCGCTTTTGCAGCCCCGAATGAAGCATACCGTTGTTCTCTGACTGGTTAGGAAAGAAATAGCGGCAATTTTCACTTGCCTACATGCGCACGCACGCGTACTAACGCGATAAAGAAATGCGAACTGCGCGGCATTTACGCGCTCGGCTGTCTGCATTTACTAAATGCGAAGCATTTCTTAGCGAATTTCTGTAACTTTGTACGTATCTATCTATCTATCTATCTATCTATCTATCTATCTATCTATCTATCTATCTATCTATCTATCTATCTATCTATCTATCTATCTATCTATCTATCTATCCGCCCCCGACTTTGTGCTGTCCTGTCCGCTTCGTCAATGGGAAGTACACCAATTTTGGTATGGCATAACATGACTGTATGACGAATTTAAATTAAGGTGATAACATGAAAATAATTACACGCATGCCATGTACGGCATGATTTACATGCCACGCTCATGGTGCGCCCGCGACTGCTTCGATAGCTTGATACACAACAAAATTGGTATGGCGTGACAAGAGTCTACGACAAACATACGTGACTGGTTATAACGTGCAAATCATGAGAGACATGCCATGTAAAACATGATTTACATGACATGGTTTCGGGGCGCTCGCGGTCGTTTAATGACATGCATATATACCAAAATTTTTGGGACGAGCTATTTCTGTATGACGAACGTTAGTGATAGGTGGTAACATGAAAATCATGACTTCCATGTCATGTACGGCATGACTTACTTGCCACGCTCATGCTGCGATGGCGGGTGGTTCGCTAGCTTGAAATGCACCCAAATTGGTATAGCGTGAGGTGACTGTATGACGAACACGAATGAAAAGTGGTAATGTGAAAATCATGAAGGTATTTATGTTGGTCATACAGTCACGTCCGGCAATACCGATTTTGGTGCATGCCAAGCAAGCGAACCGGCCGCGAGAGCATCATGAGCATGGCATGTAAATCACACTTTACATGACATGCGTACCATTATTTCCATGTTACCGCACGGTATATACGTTAGTCATACAGTCACGTCACGCAGTACCGATTTTGGTGCATATCAAGCACGCGAACCGGCCGCGAGAGCATCAGCCATTATTTTCATGCTACCACCTGTTATTTGTGTTCGTCAGTCACATCAGGCAGTACCAATCTGTAGCAGTCAGTTTTCATGGCGCGCTGATCATTATATGTGAGCCCAGAGGCGTCAATTTTACGCCAAACATAATAAAATGTTATTGTGCATTAAACTCCTGCGACAACCACGCAAAACAAGCTGCACTAGTGCAGGGTAGGCGCAAACATTCCCCGAAACATTTGCGAATTCTCAATGGAGCGCTTACCTCACAACGCGGGTATCAGTCGTGGGAACAAAATTTTCCCGCCTAATTCTGTGCAGCCACACAGCCCGTCGTTTGGCATCCTTTTTCCCGCTGGGAATGGCAAAGAGGGCCTTACCCGGGCATTCTTCGATGCCTCGATAGGCTTTCGATGAAGTCTCAAAACGATACGGGATGTCGTAATGTTCCTGCACGCTTTTCTGAGCCTATAAAAACAATCGTCCACCAAAGCGCCGTGCGTCTGCGGCCGGGAGACACTAAGGAGGCGAGCGAGCTGGACCATTTATGTGGCGAAGCCGCCGAAAGGGCACGGCGGCGAAGAGAAAAGGAACGCGGTACTTTTCCCGTTACAGTGACTTTAATTCACGTACGCTACAAGAACACAAATATCTGGTATTTTTTTGCCTTAGACCAGGAAAAAGCTTTTGATCGTGTCGAATGGAACTATCTCTTCGCTGTGCTGGAGCGTTACGGCTTCCCAGCACGTTTAACCGAAGTTCTCCGCTTGCTCTACACTGATTTAGAAGCGTCCTTAGTAGTCAATGGTTATTCATCCGAACCTATTGCAGTAAGCAGAGGTATTCGACAAGGCTGTCCCCTCTCCGCAATACTCTTTGTACTGTGTATAGAGTCATTATTGCAACAAATACAGAGATGCACATCGATACGCGGATTTCCTCTCCCAGGCCTTGGCGAAGTGAAAGTGGCAGCCTACGCTGATGATATCTCGTTGTTTATTCGGAACGTAGACAGTTATAGAGCCTTCTTGCGAATATTTGACACCTATAGTTACCTGTCGGGGGCACGTCTTAATCCCGGAAAAAGCAAGGCATTGTGCTTTGGAGTGCACATTGAAGAATTCCCTGAAGTCGTCCAAATCGTCCTAGGGGTTAGTCCTAGGTGTAACCTTCCTTGCGACTGGTGAAGTATCTCGCACCACATGAAAAGAGATCCAACGTAAAGTAGACAGACACATTGAAATCGCCAGAACTTTTCACTTACCTTTCACTGAAAGAGCCTATCTTATCAAATCAAGCATAACAGCGCCACTGCTTTATGTAGCCAGAATTGCTCGACCGCCTCGTCGGGTTTTGCTGAGAGTGGCCACTGCGTGTGGCTCCTTTTTTTGGGGATGGCCACGCTGAAGCTGTTGCCAGAGCCTTGGTCCGCCTACCAGTAAAATGGGCTGGGCTCAGTATTCCAAACCTTGATGTAATGTGCCGCATGTTGGCTCTAAAAAACACATGGGCACTTTTAGAAAACTCATCGTATCGAGGCAGGCAACTCGTAGTGTATCTGCTAGGCACCTCTAGAAGGTTTTTCGGTTTAACAAACGAAACGGGAGCAGCTGCTGAACAGCCACCAGCGTATTATACGCATGTGATAAAATCTTTGCAACAATGGCGAAATGATTTTCCAGTTCAAGAACTGATGGAAATGTCTGCCACTGACTTGACATATGCAGCTTTTTTGGACACCAGCGGCCTAGTTCGCGTGAACGACACCACGTTGCGTATCGACCTTAAAGAATTCAAAAGTCCCGCCAAGACGTATGCAGTGACGCGGCACTAAATAAAAAAGAATCAAAAGAAACGGTACACACGCCCCGAGACTGTCGCTTCACCTCGGTGCGCAGAAAAGAGAGCGCTGTTTGTCGGCGTTATCTAGACGGCGACGACTGGCAATGAATTGGCAGTTTTTCTAGACGTGCCATGCCGAATGTCTGGCCGTTATAGACGCGCCCACGATGCATGAAGAGAATCGCGTTTTTATTTGTTTGTTTGTTTAGTTTCTTGCACTGCCGTACCGGTGGGATATTGGAGCAGCATGCTGCTTTCCGAGTTTCTTTTTTCAGCTAGCGGGAACCATTATGTTTGGGTACGAACAGGATATTGTGGTTGCATAATAAACCGAATTTCCTTTAATGTACCACTTGGGTGATGCTTGTTTGCTCCTTGCGTTACCTCAAATTAGAACTGGATAAGTTTGAGAACGCTAGGAATGAGAGTAAAAAACAGGAAGTTAAACATAGTTTTTATTTGTTTTCATTTAGTTCTTATTGAAATGTGGATGCCACCGCAAGCTTGGCGCCGTCTAAGCGGGTGCGCAAAAATGATGCAGTCGTTGAAAGATGATCTTGTACACCGGAAAATGTGAACTTTGTTAGTTTTTTGTTAGGAATGAACGTATAGTAGAACATATACGACTGACATGTTGTGTAATAATCTCTAGATCTACCGTCTATCCCGCTAAAAAAGGCACTCATCTATCCTAATTGCATTTCTTCTTTCTCTTTCTTTTTTTCCCTTTTTTTCTCACGGTCGACTGATTCATATGCTCGAGGTGATTGTCTTGAATCCTGTTGGCGCAGATACACCAATAGGTTACTCTAATGGGCTGGAAGTTCTCCTGAAGCTCTCCTTTCATGTTCTGTAGGCGCAGTCTCTTTCAACTTTGCACTACAGCAAGCACAAAGTCGATCATGATTCACCTACTGGCCCAATCGTCCACTTTGATCAGCACAAAGAAAATCAGAAGAGCGAATTTTGGCGTTTTTGCGCCGACAACAACGATTGTTAATGCAACATAATATAGTAGCTATTCCTACAATCTCTCAAAATCACTTCTTTATTCTGTATCACTCCTGATGTAGAATACAAAATGCATTTGACTTGCTCAACAACGGGTCACAGACACATCAGGGAAAAGCGAACCCTTTAATTCCCCCTTCTTTCGTTCACCCAGCATATGAAAATTTCTTCAGTTGTGAGTGGTGCTCCTTCTGTTGCCACGCAGATGTGCAGGCGTTCCAAAGGAAATCTTAAGCCTTCCTTTCCAGGAGGTTCCCTTAAGAGAACAATGGCATTTATGCGCACAGTAATTTTGATTAGTAGTTTTTCGCTCGTAGCAATGACTGAAAAATTCCAGTCTTCAGCCAGATAAAGCCTAGCGAAATCTGCTTTTTCCCTTAATATCTACTGCTTTTCAAGCAGTAGTCTTCTTCCTCTGAAAGCCCAACGGAAAATGACCTATGTCGAATAGAATGATTACAGCTCCGCTCGAGGGTCTTCAAAACCGGAGCTTTTTTTGTACTTCATGATGCAAAATATCAGCCGCGTATTGAATCCTGCAATCTTCTGTCTTGATAGGAATGTCAAAGCTGCGAAGACATTCCTGGTTGGGGTTCTTTTTTGGCTCAAACGCGTAGGCCTGCCTTGAAAGTGCCTTCCAATGTATCGGGTAGTTTTGTCTCTATTGTAGATAAGGAAATCATAGTAAAATAGATAGTAAGAAATATATAATTCAATATTAAATTTTACTGCAACATAAAAGTTGCAATAGAAATACGCGCGAAAGCGACTAAGAAAAATTACAAATATTTCAAAACACACGATAACTGGCATGTAGCCTCGACTTTAATAATAATATCTGGCGTTTAACGTCCCAAAACCACGATATGGTTATGAGAGACGCCGTAGTGAAGGGCTCCGGAAATTTCGACCACCTGGGGTTCTTTAACGTGCACCTAAATCTAAGTACACGGGCCTCAAAACATTTTCGCCTCCATCGAAAACGCAGCCGCCGCGGCCAGGATTCGATCCCGCGACCTTTGGGTCAGCAGTCGAGGGCCATAACCACTAGACCACCGTGGCGGGGCTGTAGCCTCGACTTTAATAATAGGGATATCTGCACACAGGTGTGAAGTCTGGTTAATGCGCATCAATAGCACAGTGCTATCATAGATGCATGCGTTTTAGAAAACACCCTCTAGACATGGTATTCCCTCTCAGCTTTGTCTGAGTGGAAATAGGTCAAAGTTAAGGTTAACAGCGCGAAAAGAACGCAAGCGCTTGTCCCGTCTTTTTTTTTTTCCTGTCCGCCGTGTGTTCTTTTCGCGCTGTTAACCTTAAGTATGCACAACCAACTAGCCCAGTCAGCCACTTTAATAGGTCAAAGAATTCAATTCCTGTCAATCTGATAACATGTTATCTTTTTCTTAGATTAGGCCCTAAATCTGCCCTAAATGGTGGCTCTGCGCTGTACAGCGCACACATGTGCTGCACAGCGCAGAGCCACCATTTAGAGCAAATTTTGTAGTGACGCGGAAATTACCTCCTTGATAGTGAGAAAGTTCAAATATGTATACACAATAACCTTCTCAATATTTACTTATGGACAAATATTTGGGATCGTGGAACATGAGGTGAGCATGAGTGAGGTCACGCCAGTTAAGAGTAAATACTTGCTCTATCACTATATATATTGGCGATGTGCTTTCTTAAAGGGACTGACAACCGACCGAAATGTGTCACAAGACCTTGGCCGTGAATTACAGTGACATAAACCAGCTTTTTTTGTCACCATATGATTAGGATTTGTATTGTTGAATTGCGCTTTGAAAGTCACAACGGCATGTCGCGTTGCCTGACGGGCAAGCCTTCATAGTGCACGAATGAGATGTGCAGAATGCTGTACGCAGTCCGCTGCTATTTACTAAAGAAAAAAATGCATTTAAAATTAATCCGCACGTTATTAGGCATTCTCGATTTATTCTGTGCTTATAAAATAGTAAAAGGAGTTCACGTTGAGAGGTGGCGTTGCCTTCGCGACTACCAGTGAACGCATGTCGAGCAACGGCGCATGCGCGCGGCGCTTTCTACATTGAATGAACTTCCAGGTAGCACACATCAAAAACTGGGAAAAAATGCATTCCATAACGTTTGGGCTGTGGCATGGGCTTTGCAAGACACTGACCTACGTAGGCGGTGTCACGGCTGAAACGTTGCATCTCTTCTTTTTTTAGTGAGTGCTACCCGCAAGGCATTCTCTATAGTGCATTATATAGTGCATTACCGACACGTTAGTCATAAACCTGAGGCGAACAAGCAAGACGAGCTTGATCTGTTCATTAGTTTGATGAACCGTAATTAGGCTTGGCTCGGGAACACAGTGCGGAGGGCAATCTAGTGAGCGTCGAATACTTGGCTCATTGAATCGGTAAGCAGAACTGTAAAGCGAAAAGCGCTTGTTAGTTTTGAAGTCTTCTTCCTCGCTGTTTTCATTCACTCTGTTGTACATTGTTGCTAACATGGGTACCTGTTAAGGGAAAGTCATCCGTAAAGACAACATGCATGTGTCCATGCCTGGACTTCCCTCTTAGTTACTCCCTCTTATTACTCTTTCAACGGCGTGAAGTGGCGCTGCGGCAACAAAGGCAGTGTGTAATCGGCTAATATTCCCTATGAAATTACCTATGCTTTTCTGGAAAGCAGCGTACACTAAAGAACGTGTTGAATGGGTGTCGTTTCGCCTCACAAAAACAGTCCTTATATCGTGCATGCCTCTCGATTGCATTATCGCCGCGCGCCCGGCACTTTCAGGTCACAAATGGCACGCACGTTATGAGCGTGAGACAGCATTCTTCATAGAAAAGTGGCGAGTGCCGAGAATTCAAGAAAGGAAACGCAAGCCAGCAGCAAAGCAGCCGGTTGAAGATCTCTCCGTCGTTGCTATGGCAACGGCGCGCGCGGCCGCGCTCGCTTCCGAGTCTGCTTGCCTACCGTTTCGCCGTCTGTTCCGTGCGCACCGGTCCCCGCCGCCGGCGTGCGCCAGTCAGCGGGGAGGGGGGTTGGGTAAAGGGAGGGGTCTCTTGCTGAAGGCCTTGACAGTTTGAGAGAAACACCTATTCTCATTATTCTTGTCGGTAAAACACCTCCTCCGTTTAACTTTTGGGAGGGGAGGCGGGCCCTTGGGACATACCTCCTAGCTACGGGCCTGGCCTCTGGACTCCTAGGTGGCCCCGGTCGCTCTACGAAACTTCTTCCGAAGCACCACGTCCCGTACTGTGTGGTCTAGCAAGCCTCGTACTTCATATACGTTGTCAAGTCGCTTGAGACTTATTGTAATCAAACAATGTCGAGGCATGAGATTGTGCATATGGACCTGCTAAAGCCTCACTGTCACTGTGCAGCTGTCCGTAATTAGTCAGGATGGCTCTTTTTCAAAGAGGACGTAAATGTAATGCAAAAGAGCAGCACTACTTGCAGAAGCAGAGAACGCTGCTCCCGTAGAAAAAAGGCGAAGATTCAACAATACAAGCTTTGCGTTGGTTCTACTATTACTGGTTACGTTTCTGTGTCGTCTCTAATAGTAGAGTACTTCTTTAAAACGCTTCATTATATTACAAATGGCTGCCCTCATGCTTGCCTTGGTTTCGTTTTGTATTGCCTTCTTATGGTTGAAGTTAACTAAAATCTGGGTTCCTTTTCTACGTTATTAAGTAATGGGTTGCGTGGTAATAAAAAATAAAACATTAGAAGTTTACTTGCTCCATTTCCAAAAGCGAAACCGAAACTGCAGCAAATATCTTGGTTACAATGCTCCAGCGAAAAAACAAGCAACTCAATCTTCAACAGCGTTGTACGAGTAATAATAATTGCTCGAGTTCTACGTGCCCAAACCGTAATATGTTTATGAGGCATGCCGTATAGGAGGGCGGCGGAAATTTCGACCACTTCAGGTTCGTAACGTGCATCTAAAACCAAGTACACGAGCATCTAGCATTTTCGCCTTGTTCATAAATGCTGGAGCCGCCGTCAAACCTGTGCCCTTTGGGTCAGCAGCCGAGCACCGTAACCGCTGTACCGCCGCGGCAAACATAAGCAATTCTGAGAGAGACAAAAAAAGAAGAAAAAACCGCATTGGGATTCGAAACAAGGCCCCAGCGATTGCGCGCAAACAGCCAGCACGGATGATTAACCCATTCAGCCACAGCGCGCGGCGGCTAGCCCGTAAAACGATAGCTATTATAAAAATACTACGGTCAAACTCTCCTTGCAACGCTCCTTGCAAGTGTCCCCACCTTCCAAAGAGCAGGAACGGAATGCAAAAGTGAAAACAGCTGTTTTCTGTTTCCAAAAATGCGCTGTAGACCATAATTCGATGTTTCACAGCGTAATGAATGAGGACGACATTGGAAAACACACACAGCGCAACCAGTACATGCTGCGCACACTTTCATTTACAGATGTTTAAAATGGCATCTTATTGCGGTACGTTGAGGTGGGCTGCGAGTGCGTGCGAAAAGCTGCTGAATCACAGGATTTTCATTTTGTAACTGGGAGCACCAGTCCCTGGACTGCCCCGTCATGGTGGACTAGTGGTTATGGCGCTCGACTGCTGACCCGAAGGTCGCGGGATCGAATCCCGGCCGCGGCGGCTGCATTTTCGATGGAGGCGAAAATGTTTGAGGCCCGTGTACTTAGATTTAGGTGCACGTTAAAGAACCCCAGGTGGTCAAAATTTGCGGAGCCCTCCACTACGGCGTCTCTCATAATCATATCGTGGTTTCGGGACGTTAAACCCCAGATATTATTATTATCCCTGGACTTCCCGGAAGCTTTGATCCACACACGTCATATCACACGGACCTATCCGATGCAGCGCACAGTTCTATGTGATGTTAAAGGAGAAGGCATGCTGGTTTTTTTTCTGTTCACGTAGGGCGATAGATATAACAAGAGATGAATAAAAATCCCAGTTTCACCGCAAGGACGATGCAATGAGTGCGATAGCAACAAATGAAGTAAAGCGGGCAGCTAACTCTTCTAGATGCAGTCTCGCATAACTCTACAAAATGGTGCTGTAAGAGAACATAGCCACTCCAGGTAGGAAGGGGATTTCCCACAATTTCTTCGAGTTGAGAGCGCAGCATATAGAAGGGTATATGAGCCGTCCGCTGATGCTTGTCGAGATAGCGATTTTGATTTCATTTAAGTTAGGGCGAAATCATTGCACTGCTGTTTGAAAAAGAACAAATAATTCTTCCCATTTTTTGATTGGCTTAATTATCTGTTGGTTTCATTAGTAGTGTCTAACAAAAAAAGAACCCCTCGAAAAATTCCCCTTCGTTCGTTAAGATTGCGACAAACACTTGCGTTAGCCCTAAAGTAAAAAGCGACTGCAAGAACGTCTAACTTTGTCATTTAATTAATATGCCCCGCTTGTCTAAGCTTAGTTCGCTTCCTTTACGTTGCTGAATTGTAGGCACCTGAGAAGGTCGTAACGACATCATGAGAAGGGAGAAATAAGTTTGCACCAGAATACGCGTACAAAAGTTCGAAAGAGCTTTGTTCACCATAACTTGATCGGGCGTTCTGTTCCTTAGGACGTTTATAAAAGAATAAAGTAAGTATTACAAATGTAAGTCTGAACGATGTGATACGCGTGGAGTGTTTAAACATACACTAAAGAAGTCATATAATAAAGAGAAAAAGAAACGGCACCTCAAGATTACAGTCAAGAACCGAAACCGAAACGAAAGCTCTTTTTTGTTTCGGCGGTGACATCCTGAAAAAAAATGCGACGGGCTGAAAAAAAAAATGCTGATCCGTCGCCAGGAATCGAACCTATGACGGCGCGGTTATGCCGCGCTCTGAACTTGAGCGATTAGCTCGCTCGGTCATGGTGGACGCCTTGTCGCCTGAGGTAAGCAAGGGTTTATCAATTTACCACAAACATTTGAACGACCGCGCTTCAAAAAACGCGTTAGGGAACAATGTTACGCCAATTGCGGCAAGTTGAGATTGGCTTCAAACGAAAGCTGATTGTCAGGACTACATGTGATTTCGTGACCATTAACATAACTTGCTTAGTTTTACGACAGTGACCGCTTTTTTTTTTTTTGTCTCGAAAAAACAGGCCACATTTTTCGCCGTTTCCATAGACTCCCATTGTACAATCTTTAACTGCTCTGGGAACAAAATTGAAGCTTACTGCAACATGATCGCTGCAGTCCTCTCGTGCGTTTAGGTTCCCAGAAGCGCTCTGTTGTGTGCGTTTTTCAACATTCACCCTCTACACTTAATTATTCGGGAAAAACTCGCCAGTTCCATTGAAAACGCGCTAGCTTCGCGCCGGGGCCGCCAGGGGCGCTGGCTGTGATGTGTCCACCAAAGCTGGATATGAGTGAACAAATAGCATTCAAAAGTGTAACTGACGAACAGCGCCGGAAATGCCGCACGAGAAGACGTTGGGCTTTTAGAAGCAGTCCCTCCCCGCCGAAGTCCGTGATTTCAACTGGCTTAGGGAATGGAAGGCTCTACCGACGGCCGACCGCCTTGCGGCGTGGGGCGTGGCGCCCTCCGCCACATGTCCGCAATGCGGCCGTGTCGAAACGTTGCACCATGTCTTTCATGAATGCATTGTAGCGCGCACTTTTTGGCGCATGGTTACCAGTATGTTTCAAATAAGTATGCAGTGGAAGTCTCGCCACAGGGATATTCTTGTCGAACTTTTAATGGCTATTGGAGCCTTCGTTTTATGGAAGCGGATGGGACTGGCTCATGTGAGGGGACGCCCTCAGAGAGCCATGTTTCCTCTGCTACATCGGTTAAGAAACGTAATGCTTATGCATCTCAGTGAACAACTAGTTATTTTGGGAGAGGAGGCTTTCCTCCGACGCTGGTCTACGCGGTTCATTATTGTTAAAAACAACAGAGTGTCCATGCCTTTCCTTCCCTACTGAGGAGGTGGGCTAGAGTTTGTACCACTGTGAAACTACAATGTGAATACTCCTTTCCTTTATCAGAAACATGTACTGTTTTGTGAAATATTGGTCTTGAGCACGAGAGCAAATTGTCCTCATAGGTGGATGCAAAAACATCACCTTACATTGTGAAAGACTTCTTTGTTTGTACACAGAGCCTTTACTGTTTATACAAGTTTCATCATCTCGAACATTATGAATGTCCCGTTTTTGTTGTACAAATTTTTGCATTGTACATATGAACATCACTGCATACACAAATAAGTTATTTTTGCTGTACATAACAGCTTGCACTGTACATACGCATGAACAGCATTGTATATCCTTTTGTGTACACAATAAGTTATGTAAGATGGATCTGGAAATAAAATTCTCTTAAACGACAGATAGACAGACCAAAATTTCTCCGTTTAAGTATCCCAAGAAAGACTATCGTCTTTAATAATAACTAATTAATCAAACCTCATTAACGAACAAATAGCAGTGGCTACTCCAGTGTGCTAGGAACAATATGCAGTAGGTTTGCTTCGCGTAACGCCATCTCTTTTCTTTTTAAATCGTGCTGCGTGATGGCTGGGATACCCTGTATATTACTTATCTATTTCATTTATTTATGCACAGTGTACTAGGTCCAAGACTCCAAGAATATGCTATCCAGCAAGTTGGGTCGTCGCTCTTTAAGGCTGCAGGAGGCGGCAGCGTTAAGGTCAGGCAATACTCGTGATATTTGTGGAAAAGAAACAGATCCTACAACTTCTGGCGAGCTATTTTCGATGCGGTCATCCAAAGGACATGTCCACAGTCCATTTCGGCACAGCTCATTTAGTGATTCGAAAAAGAGGAGAGCCGTGATGTCACCTCTCTCTTGACCACGTCGCCGCACCGAACCCGCCAGCACATTCCTAGCGTAAGAAGTACAGTGTACTAGAATGCTGTAGTAAGAAGACAGTGGACGAAATGCACAGAAACAGGAACTTTTGAAGTCTGACTTTTCATATGAATGTGTCCCAGATGTTTCAGAACGGCATGCGTACCTATCTTACAGTTGCGTTAGACGAGCGGCCGCATTAAACCTAAATCGATGGCTAACACGATCAAAAGACATGTGCACCGAAAATCGGATTTCTGAGGGCTGCGTTCATTGCATTGAAGCGCATTCCGTCCCTATCATTTGTGTCGAGAGCGTTTGAAAGCTTCGTGATGTCATGATGTCGCTGCAGAGCAAGAACCGGAACCAGGGGGTGCGCTTCAGAGTTCATTAAATGGAGAGTTCATTAGATAGACACATCAAGATCTCATCCGACCAAGTGCTGTATCTTATTTCCAGATTCCCCATTCTAATTTTTTTAAAAGTCTAACGGCGGCGCGCCGCAATTATTCAGCGGCGGCGGCGGCGGCGTGATCTCTCTTGGGACTTCGGCGGCGGCGCGAGCGGCGTGACCAAAAAATTGCCAGGCCTGCGCTGAAACCGCAGCACAGTCACAGCGAAAGCTGGAAGAGCGGCGTTTCTAGAGCCCGTTGCATGCTCTCTTGCAGCTACTAATAAAAGTACACTAGCAAGGTACCCACTACGCCATAAATCACAATTTTTGTGAAGTTGCGAAGCACCTACTAAGCCATTATTCGTCATTCTGCGGAGAACCGAGGCACCAGCTACACGTCTGTAAGGCATTATGTGCACTTTGTTGAAGCGACGACATACGCAAATAGATCATGCGCTTATGGGCTTCCTTGGCAACCAATACAAGTGCACTTGCGAGGAACCCACTACGCTATAAATCATTGTAATTTTTGAGATGTAGGTCAGCAAGCACTGTGCCATTTTTCGTCATTCTACGGAGAGCGTTGATAGCTGCTAACGCATGTAAGGCATTATGCGCACTTTGTTGATGCTGTGTCTGATGACGATGAAGAATTATGGCAGAGCCCTTTGTAATGGGTTGGAAGCATTCAACAACCTACTCGTTGCGCAATTCGCATTGTGTGACGCCTGGTTACAGAATTCGCGTTGTGCGACGCTTGGTGCTTATTTTACTCTTCTACCACGCTCTATTGCATATGCTAATGTGGTTCCTTCCCGACATGAAGCCTGTATAGGAAGCCATAGAAGCTAAAGCTTCAATGGCTTCCACCTCATCTTGAATCACGGCGTGTGGAAGAGGCGTTCCAAGCTTACGGTGTGGTGAAGTCCGTTGACAGAGAGGCATGGAGGTGTGCTGGTATGGAACACTGGATTACAACATATAGGGATGTTGCCTTGGAGCTCAAGGACACCATCACTGTGAGCTCAATACCGCATATTATGTCTATCTACGGTCACCAGTGCCTAGTACTTATTCCCGGTAGGCCTCCACTGTGTCTTCGTTGCAAGCGAGTGGGGCATGTCCGTCGACAATGCAAAACACCGAGATGCATGCAGTGCCATCGATTCGGTCATTCGTCGGATGCCTGCATGTCGACTTACGCCAGCAAGCTTCGTTCTGGCCAATCTAGCGCAGAAGAGCCGCATCTGGACCATCTCATGGACGCTACTGAGGTAGTTGATGCGACAGGAGAAGCAACGGGAGAAGCAGTAGGTGGCATAAAGGAAGATCAACACTTGTCGGTGGAAGCCATGCCCAGCAGCCACAATAACACTGCTAAAGACATCAGCGAAGACATCAGCGATGAGATTACTGCTGGGGAACAATCCCTGGAAGAACTTAAAGAAAAGCCTCCTGATGACGACGGAGAAGAAGAGGCAATGGATAGCAGCCAGACCAGGAAACGTCCGGCACCGCTCAGCGACGAAGCAAGAACAAGTGCGTCAGACGCAACAGAGCAAATGTCCTCTTGTGGCCCACGTGTCGTCTCGTTTGGGGACCGAGGGTCGCGCCGCCTATGCCAGCGTCCTCAAGAAGGTGCTGCTAAAAAGTGCAAAGGAGGTAAAGCCACAGGTTGCCCTGTGGCTAAAGGCGACCAACAAAAGCTTTAAGTGAGAAAAATGGCTACCGCACTTACCTTCCCTACGTGTGTAGCGACACTCAACGTACGTGGCCTGAGAAATGTTAGGCGTCAGTGGCAGTTACGCCACGTGCTTGAGCAGTATAACATTGACGTTGCTGCAGTGCAAGAGACTAAGATTTCGTCTGCTAATGATGCCGACCTTGCACTCAAAATTTTACGAGATTATTATGTATACATAAGCCAAGCACGTGGTGCTTCCGCTGGATGTTTTTTATTAGTAAGAAAGCGGTTAAATCACACTTTAATGTCGCTACATGTTGATGGGGAAGGCCGCCTTATTTGTTGTGACCTATCTTTTCATTCCCATAATTGGAGGTTTGTCTGTGTCTATGCTCCCTCAAAAGTAAACGAGAGGAAGGCTTTTTTCCTCTCCTTAGCTTCGCTGCTGAACACTGACAGAAATTTGATAGTGTTGGGAGACTTTAATTGTATTTGTGACACTAGAGATCATTCATATATAACGAATCGTTATGATGCAAGTGCGGCTTTACTGCAGCAATTAGTGAATGACCATAATTTAATAGATGTGGGAGCACATGCGCCCTCCTCGGTAAAGTTCACGCACTTTCAGGGTGTCTCACAAGCTCGACTAGACCGTGTGTATGTATCTATATACCTATGGTCTCACATTCATAACTATGCTGTAAAGCCCATATTTTTTACAGACCATTGCTTAGTAGCCGTTTCATGGGGTCCCCAAAAATTTCGTAAGGTTCCTCCAAACTGGGAACTATGGAAGCTTAACGTACAGCTCTTGCGTGAGGAATGTTTCGAAAAAGTAGTCAACGAATTGCTATGTGAGGTAACACAATGTCGACAGCTGCCAATTTTTGCTCAGTGGGAAATGTTCAAAGAGAAAGTTAAGTATGAGGCAATTGGTATTTCATGCGAGTTGACCCATAGAAAAACTGCTGAAAAACGTTATCTTTATGATTTACTTCATAAGCTCCATGCATTTGAAAGTCAAGAGCCGGGATTGTACGTTGATGAGATAAATTCGGTTCGAGCACAGATACAAAAACATGATGCAGAAGTATATAGAGGAGCAATGGTTCGTTCACGTGTTACTCGTTTCACTGATGAGGAACCCACAAAAAGCGCTCTTGGGGATGAAAAGCGGTATGCACTTTCTAAACAGATATTGCAAGTTGAGTCACGTGGTTCTATTTGCACAGAGACATGTCATATAAGAGCCGCATTTGAGGAGTATTATAAAAAACTATTTACCGCGGCTGAGCTTCGGGATGATTATGAAGAAAAAGCTGACCACTTTATTGCGCTTGTGCCACCCTTACAAGAGGACGACAGACTTAGTGTTGATGGGACATCACTAGGGAAGAAATAAGGTTTGCAATAAGCACGTTGCAGGAAAACAAAACTCCTGGCCCAGATGGCCTTAGTGCGGAATTTTACATAAAGTTTCAAGAACTTCTGATTCCTTTTCTTGAGCAACTTTTTAAGGAGGCCTATGAACGTGGTGGGCTTCCTCCATCTTTCTATCAGGGCCATACAACATTAATACCAAAAAGTACTGACACTGAAGCGTTAAAGAGAGTTAACGGATACAGGCCTATATCATTATGTAACGTTGATTACAAAATATTTGCGAAATTGCTGACAAATCGCCTGCAGGCAGTGATCACTAGATGCGTAGGTGAACACCAAACATGTGGAATTCGAGGCCGCTCTATACAAACAAATATCCATATAGCGCGGTCAGTCCTTGAATGTATCGATGGTAGTATGGACCAAGTAGCCCTTCTTCAAATAGACCTCGCTAAAGCCTTTGATAAGGTACAGCATGCTTTCCTGTTCAGGCTCCTAAGACATCTGCAGTTGGGTGACGTACTGTACAATGGCATTTCACTCTGTTATAAAAAGTGCACTACAAGGCTCATTGTAAACCGCACACTTTCGGATATAATAGAGTTAAATTCATCCGTACGTCAGGGGTGTCCGCTCTCGCCTTTGCTCTTTGCAATATACCTGGAACCACTATGTTTAAGTGTCCTTCTAAATTCTAGCATTAGAGGATACCGATATGAGGCTGAGGAAATCAAAGTTCTAGCTTATGCAGACGACATCGCCTTCTTTTGCATCGATAAACCTAGTGTTCAAGAAGCAGTAAACACTACTTTACGCTTCTGTGAAATCGCTGGAGCCAGCATAAATTTCGATGAAAGCAGAGGATTCTGGCTGGGAATGTGGGCTCAAACTCCCTCAGTGTTCTCAAATATCCATTGGAATGCGAATGCTATGCGGTATCTTGGTGTGCCTCTTGATAACTATCGTAACAGCGGCCCACATTGGACGTCCGCGATAACTAATATCCGTCGAAAGGTGTCAACATGGCACGGACGAGGCCTTTCCATTTTTTCAAGAGCTAAAGCGTGCAATATATTTCTTGCATCAAAGCTTGTCTATGTTTTGCAGGTATTGCACTGCTCTCGTGTGCACATTCAAGCATTTCACAGGATATTTGCTTGTTTTATTTGGGGCTCTTCATGGGAACCCATGAGAAGAGACAACCTTTTTCTTCCACTTGAGAAGGGCGGCCTCAGTCTGGTGCATTTGTTTGTGCGACAGTTGGTGTTGCGATTTTTTTATCTTAAAGACGTCTGTCACCCATTTCTTTTGGCAGTTCTTCGAAACCGTCTGAGTTACCATCTTCCTTTTCTTTATGTCACGACAAATGTTGCCAAGGAATCGCAGTTGTCTGGATTCCTAAAAGAAATTGTTGATACTGTCAACTTTTTGAAAACCAGATTTGCATTAGAGTATTTATATAATATAGACAGAACAACGCTAACAGCTGCACTTGTGAATAACCTTTTCCCAGAACCTGTATACCGACTGCCATATCTGCTTTTGCCTGGCCATGATGTATTATGCCGTGTACGTAGAATGTGCATATCGCCAGCAGCGAAAACGTTTTTCTTTAAACTGCACACATCCACTCTACCAGTGAAGAAATGGCTCAATGAAAAAGCAATATATGTGCCCTGGACTGTAAATTGTCGACTCTGTAACCAACCTGAGACGATAGAGCATTGTTTTATCCATTGTCGTGACGCATATTATTTCTGGGACATTCTAAAGAGAACAATCAGAAAAGACCTTCCAATCACAGCTCATGGTATTCGGTTCCTCCCTTTCAAAAAGAGCCCCACCAATAATACACCGTATGATTTATTTATGTTATTAGGACTTTATGCGCTATGGAAAAGTCGCATGATCGACAGGCACGCCGAGCCACCACGATCGACGAGGTCTGTCTTCCGAGAAGAAGCTGCGCAAGTGCGCAGTGTTGTTGAGACTTTTGAGCCCGTTCCGGAGTGGCTTGCACTTCTGGACGCTTGCGTGTGTTTGCCTGACTTTTGAACAGCCTCTTACTGTAGGCAACACTGTGGGTGTTCTGCTTGTTAAGGTAATCCTAATGTGACGAAATATATAGTGTGTAGTTCACAGCTATAACGGGTCATCTTTCCATAAATTAAAGAAAAAAAAAAGCACCGGCATGGCTCAGAGGTTGAATACTGGGCTCCCACGCAGAGGGCCCAGGTTCGAACCTCGTTCCATCCTGGAATTTTTTTCTTATTTCGTTGTTTTTCTTATTTCGAGCGATACTGGTTACGGACACCGGCGGCGGCGGCGGACAACTACGGCGCCAAAAACGGCCGGTGGAATGATATCATAACAGCTTTCGCTGTAAAACAGGCGGCGGCGGCGGCGCACACCTCTTGTCACAGGTAACCAAAATCTCATCATGACGCTTCTATCACGTCACGCAGGGCTTAAAAGGAAGCTGAAGAGGTTTTAGAATTTGATAAAACTTAGTGGTTCGCAAGGACCGACATTATTGTCGGCGGTGTAATTACTTCCGCGTTTGTTGCTGCAGGAGCTTTAGAATATGCGAAAGAAAAGTTCGTCTTGCTCCGCCCACGCGAGCGCGCCGAAAGGGTGGGTGTGGAAACCTACGTCATCTTCGGTTCTT
This sequence comes from Rhipicephalus sanguineus, assembly GCF_013339695.2. Classification (NCBI taxonomy): domain Eukaryota; kingdom Metazoa; phylum Arthropoda; class Arachnida; order Ixodida; family Ixodidae; genus Rhipicephalus; species Rhipicephalus sanguineus. The sequence goes on from NC_051182.1 coordinate 40,779,185, forward strand.
TTGGAGGACTCACGCTGCACTCCGACGGAAGGTTTCCGCGGCTCAATGATCCAACTGCGAGAGCGCTGTTTATCTGACGAAGGCTCAAGTAAGTATAGCGAAGCTAAAAGTTCTGCAGCTGTATTACGATATTTGGAATAACGACCGACAGCCTAGTGCTACGTGAACAGGCGTCTATGGTATCTTCAACCGTGGCATCCGTGACTAACTCGTGACGTGCCTTGGCCGGAGCTAATCGAGGAGGCCACACTTCAGCAGTACTGCTGTTGCAGAGAATGCCGTACACAGAGCATGACGTCACCGCGTTCGCGCAGCATTTCAACAAGTCCTGCGTCCACAGCTTCTGTTCTTTCGACTGTCGCTCGCCAGCGTCCGATGTGAGCGGACACGTTTCGAGCGCGCTCCGTCGATATTGACTACTTGGCCGGCGCTTAGCTGTCAAGCCCTGTCCGCAGCTGTTGCTGCGCTCGCTGCTGGTCTGCACGTTATCTCCCGTCTGCAGCGACTGTTATCTCGGACGCTGTTTTCTGAGCTCGTCGGCGGCACCGCCGCTCGGCTTGCCGCCGGCGGCCATTGCTGCTAGTATTAACCGCGTCCAAGTTTCGTGCTTTCATGGCCACTCCGCAGTCGTCCGTGCTTCCAACTGACGTGCCACTACCCGAGGATATGGACGTACGTACATGCTCCAGACAACCTGACTGCCTCGGTCGAGCCACCGACTTCAACAAGGAACTTGGCCGCCGTTGTCATGCCTTCAATGGTGCTGCTGCGACCCGACACCAACCCATTCACCCCACTCCAGGAGCTCGAGGAACAGAATAACATTGAAGGCAAGTCTGACAATGCTTCTGGTCAAGCTCGCATTATCTCTACCGCGCCAAATGGAGAAAAACGCGCGCGAGGCTCGCTCTTGCCGATGCCCGAACGAGAGTACACTAACGTGCCCGGGGATTTTTCCCACGCGAGACGCGCAAGTCACATGCACCCGGCTTCCGCTCGTCACCAGGACGAAGATGGCAGTTGGATACCAGTCAGCTATCGACGTAAACAGCAAAACCATGCGACGGTCGCACCGACGCCGAGCTCAGGCTCCCTGCGCAAATATCCGCACACCGTCATCCTTCGGCCTAAGCAGCCGTGCCGCATCATGGATGAGCAGTTCATACGACTAGACAGAGTCATAACGCGCCACATTTCGGCTCATCTCGATGTCTCTGAGGAAGACCCACTGCCGGAGTTCACGGTTCGCTAATTAGGCCGTAGCAACCAGCTAGCTGTCGACGCGGCTGAACCCGAGGTGCGCAACGCCCTTCTTGCGATAGCATCTCTACCACTCAACGGAAAAAAACGTGCCCTTTCACGCATACGAAGCGGTTAGTCAGGATCAAATCAGAGGCATTATTCGAAACGCGGGAGACATGACTTCCGAGGAACTAATGAAATCATTGCACTGCCGCAAGTGCAAAATCCTACAGGCACGCCCACTCGGTGACAAAGGAACTGCCATGGTCATATTTGAAGGTAACAGCTTAGCCTATAAGGTCGGCCTGCGGTCATTTGCCATCCGTGTTTTTCCGTACCAGGCACGAGTGTCCGTTTGTGATATCTGCCACAAGATTGGGCATCACAAGGAGCAATGCTCCAATGCTATGGCAGCAAGGTGCTCTACATGTGGCCTGCGGCACACACTGCCCGAACGCAGAACCGAAGTGCCGCAGCTGTGGTGGTTCTCACTTGGCCACAGCTACAAACTGTCCAAAAAGACGAGAAGTAAATAAGAAAATTGAACAGAAACGCAAGCCGGCTGCCAAAAGGCAACGCAGGAAAAGAGCAGCGCAGGGGCATCAGCGCCGCAATCCCGAGACAGAACAAGGTTCTCCTAGAACCATCCTCAAGCCAACGCGCCAGAGTTTCTACATCGGGCCAACGGCACCTCCAGCTGCACAGTCAGAAGTCAGCAGGAGAATCACCTTCGCGGATGTAGCCACACAAGCAAACGCGCACCTAACTAATGGTGGTAGCATTGGAGAACCGCATCCCTCATGCTCAACACTCGCGTCCTCGTTGTCGCAACCTGCCTCAGGTGCACAGCCGAAGCATCCTCGAAGTCCTCAGTCAACGAGGCTTCTGCCTCCCAATGACTACCTACATTTTTCTGCCCCAAAGATAGTTCAAGATATCGAGCGCCGTCTTGAAAACCGTATGGCACAAATAGAGAAGTCAATCTATGAAAACGTTGAACAGCTTATTAGCCGGGCCATTGAAAAATGCGTCCACACCATCATGGAGCGTATCATGCTTTCCGGCATGCTCCCTCTTGGCACAGCTTCGGCGACAACCTCAGGAGCAGATGTAATGCGTACGCATTTGGTACCATCAAACTCCATTGCTCCTCATGCAACGAAGCCTTACCATGGCTAGCTTTGCAAAATCATCTCCATGGGCGACTGTCCTGCAGTGGAATTGCCGTTCGTTTCGTAACAAGAGGGCTGAAATAACCACGCGGTTCGCCAGCAAACAAGACAACACCAGTCCATTAGTCATTGCCCTTCAAGAAGTCAACGGCCCCGTGCTTAAAATAATGGGCTATGACGGCTACGCCCCGTCTGAAGACCTAGCTGCTTCCACGAAGACGGCATTGTACGTGCGGCGGGGAGCTACACACGTGCAATTAGATACGCAACCATGGTGCAGCACCACTCTTGGCGTTGTCGGTTGCCGGGTGGAAGTCTCATCACAGCGTACACTCCTTGTCTTCTGCGTCTACGTGGTGCCCGAGAACACAAGGAATAAAGCTAATAAGGCGCCGGTTGATCTCAGCTTCATCTCCCACTTTAACAAGCTCTATCCACAAGACACCATACTGTTGTGCGGGGACTTCAACTCTCAGCATGTCGCCTGGGGATACAACCAATGTAGCCCGCGCGGCAGGCGCATCATGCAAGATGCCTCGGAGTACAGGCTGACACTTCTCAATATGCCCCAAACACACACGAGGCTCGCACAGACAGCTCGCCAAGCAGACACGTCACCAGATCTTACCTGGAGCACCCGTCCACAGCTATTTCGGTGGGAGGTGCTGGACGATTGTATGGGAAGCGACCACTTTCCGATACTGATACATTTTCGCACAGGCTACGCCAATACGAAGAAGCCAAACGCCACTACACGGCTAAGTCACATCACACACTGGGATAAATACCGCAAGTTCCTGCAGCAGCAGCCTCCAGCCAAGAACATTGACCGTCTGGTATCACAGCTATGCGCAGCAAAGCGGAAAGCCACGAAGAACCTGAAGGTTCCTTTTGACCATCTAGAGCCCGACAGACATCTCCTCAGGCTACGGATTCTCGCCCAGTACAGACGGTCTGGCTACGCTGCACACCACAAAGCACGGTTGCGCAAAATACAGCGTACCATCGAGGAATATACGACTACGCTCGCGTCAGACCGCTGGATGGTAATTTGTGAATCCATCAACGGGCAGACCCACACATCAAAGGTTTGGGCCATCCTGCGCTCTCTCCTCGGACAGCGCAAGACCTACAACGGCGCGGCTCGTGTGGCCCTCCGGGAAGGCATCAGCGCTCAGGAGCTCGCCGAACAGGCCGCTCAAGTGTTTTTCCGGCAGACGTCTCACCCCACAGACACCACGTACCTGAAGTATGAAAGTTCTGAAGACAGCGAGCCACTGAATAGTCCCTTCACCATACTCGAGCTGGAGCACGCCTTGCAGCACGCTAACGCACGTAGTACTCCAGAACGTCCTTTAATAAAGAGGAGGCAGCTCTACCACTTCCCTCTACCCTAATACCCCCCCCCCCCCCCTTTTCCACCGCAGCGCCTTCGGCGCACTTCAAAGTGGAATAAACGTGGTTTCATTCATTCATTCTGTTCTTTGCCAAAAAGTGCTCATCTCGGAGCTAGACGTGTCGGTCGACGGGGAATACGAGCGGTGATGGGCCCATACTTCTCTGTGACAAGCTTTGCGCGCCTTAGTGCAAACAGTAAAGAGTTTTTAAGAAGGGGCTCGGCCTCCCCTTGGAATGTCACCTTTATCCCTGCAGCACCCATTCGACAAGAGCTGGAGTGGATTTTTGGCAGTAGTGACATATGCGGGGAAATTTTCCGCAGACTTTCTGCACCTAACATGGTTTTGCACTGCCTCCGTGATCGGCCCACCTTTGACCAAGTGATGTGATGCGATGATATTTTCATGTGACGCCACAGTATGTGACGTGATGATGACGTCAAAAAATTTTGTTGTCTGTGGCGTCATGATGACGTCAAGGGGTGACGTCATCACGTCATGATTATGATGTTTCGCGTCACCTGTGTTGACGCCACCGACGGTCAGTTTTCGTGTTTGATGGGGCGTCTAAGGGATTCGCCCTAAAAAATGTTACGAAATACTGAGAGAATAATTCTGAATTGATTCAGGAGAGTTCCCATGATAGAAAAGTATGAGGTTCACTGGAGCAGCCAGGGGGGGGGGAGGTGAAATTCAAACCCCCAAATATTTCATTTTTGCATGTGTGTGTATATACACGCACACACATACAAACGCATGCACGAACATACATAAAGTATGTTTGAACCGCCCCCTCCACCCACCACCCGAAAAACATCTCTGGCTAAGCTGCTGATGAGGTTTCATTACTCATCCTCAATAGGTCCGTGATCGGGGGAGGAAAATTTGCAGATGTTAGTCCTGATAACATAAGCGGAGAGAGTGAGGGTGTGGGAATGACAGCTTTTCGTGGTTTCAGGGAACAGTTATAAATGGTCTGGTATGTGTAGAAAATGTACGCTTTAATAACGAGTAAAGGAACTTCAGTAGTATGGTATTCGTCTACTCTTGTACGTTACCTCTGCATTGACGCCATCTGCAAGGACACGGACGTGCGCGCTTAGATATTTCAGCAACAACGTTCTGCGTTTTCATAATGATGATAATCATTGCCATCATCTTATTTCATACCCAGCGCATGCCTCAGCCAATTCCTCGGGCAAAGATCGATTACCCTTGCCTTGATATGACGTAATGCCTGCCTTCACAAGAGTTGCATGAGTAGGGTGTATGCTTTGCATGCGGTGAAAACGCAACACTCACGAAGATTGGACAGCCTGCCTTGTTCCTTCAAACCAGGCTTCCTGGCGTCCTTAGTATCCCACCCTGGGCCCCAACTTTCGTCATCAGCGTCGTAAATGCTTGTGAAGCGAACATCAAGGGGGGTACCTGAAAAGCACGCATGATACGATTCCCGTAAGGAGGTTACGCATGGCCACCATCTTGGTTCTTCGCATGCTTCGGCAGCCACAGCCAGGCGCGGAAGTATTCTGCGCTTGCCTGTGGATTGACTAAAGCACTTACCATATTCTCCTTTATACGAGCAGTGGCCTGTGGGGAATATAAAGAAAACAAAATTTATCGTGACACGCAAAAGATGGCCGCGCAACAAGCATTGAAATGCTAAACTATAGTTTAACGTTAAATGACAGCAAGACGCCAGTTTTCACATAGCATAAATGTTCACACAGTGTAAGTCGTCACAAAATCGAAGTATTTGCGCAGCATATATTGGGTACTTGCAAATTAGGTCTCTTGCCCACACTGTAATTGAAACAGTGACGTGCGTAAACACACATACATACATATATTTCCTCTTTATGTATGTATGTATGTATGTATGTATGTATGTATGTATGTATGTATGTATGTATGTATGTGTGTGTGTATTCTGTTACTGTATTAATTTTTCTAGTTTCGTGGCCACAACTTCACGACAACTAGTATACAAGAGTAGGCTAAGATGCATATAGGCACAGTCCTCTCATTAAGGACATTCATTAAAAAAAAGTGTCCATGTGGGCTAGAGGTCAAGTGCAGTTAAATACTAATGCTCAATTCATAGAACAAAACGCCATTCGAGATGTCACGTCATGTGTAGCACGTATAACTCCTACGCTTGGTTATTCCTGTAATGTCGTATTATATGTGCGGCCAAATATTTGGTACGTTAGCGAATGTCGGCGATCATAAGATATGGCTGCGAGATACTAACAATAATGGTTTCCAAACGAAGCGGCACTCTACATCATTCATAACGAATTGAATTGTACAGCGCAGAATACAAGACGAAAGACGAAGAAGCACACACGGACAGCGCTCTACTGCGCGACTCATTGAATAACACATCACCTCTCAACTCTGGATTAGCTAAGGACTTCCTGCGAAGATCAATATTTGCCTTTAAGTGTTTGACAGTTGCCGTATCCAACGATTACAAGCGCATTACCTGTTTCTGGTAATATAACATGTGGCATGGTTGCTACCTAATCGAGCCTAACCGAAAACGTACTACATACGTGTCTGCATCATCAAGCACGTCACTTGAGTTTAACACTTTCAACACTTAAATTGCATTATCACAATTTTTGTAAACCTCCTGTGTTCTATTTCACTAAGCTGTGCGGAGCCGAATGCTGCTCAGTGTGCAAAAGGTAATAACGCAACGCCTTGCGTTTCGTTATTAACTTTTTTCACACTGAACACGCATATGAACACACAGTATGAACCAACAAGACCAGCAACATGTCTTACTAAGCTACAGTTCAGTGTACTCTCAGAATCGATTTCTTGACTTGACGGCCTGCATTAGCTTCCTATAAACAGTATTTTTTTGCCTCGATAATGTCATTCCATTTGCAGTTTAAAATGTTTGTATTCCGGTTAAAAAGAGACCAGGAAACATTACTACATGCATTGCGGCTGGGTGTTGCATATACACGAAGATACCTTTGCAAGATTGGGCAGGAGCGAAACCCTAACTGCAGTATGTGTCACACGTCTGAGACCATTCACCACATCCTGTGCGTGTGCCCTCAATACGCAACCGAAAGACAATCACTTAAGTGCGTCGTAGATCGTCTGGACTCCCGCCCTTTTTCGGAGGAGAAGCTTTTGGGTGCTTAAGAGCATGCAGACCAGGCCCAACGAAGTTTAAGGTGCCTCTTGAGATTTCTCGGTGATACAGGTTTAGATGGTCGTCTTTAGAGCATGTGCGGTATCAAGACTTTCGCGCGTGTCCTGTCCCCGTGCAAGACAGCGTGTACAGTGACTCATTGTGCTATACCATAGTCACCTATCATCACACCTCCGTCCTTCTCTTTCTTCCCTCTTTCTCTTTACCCCTGTGAGGAGTAGCAGGCTAGAAACCCGCTTCCAGGCCGACCTCTTCTCCTTCATGTCATTAAACATCTTCTTCTTCTTCTTCTTCTTGTATGACAGCTGAGTACATCCTAAAACTGCCCTTTTTTACCCCGAGCGAGATTCGCAGACTGTATTCAAATACGGACAAAAGAAACGGAAAGAAGACGGGACCAGCGCAGACTGCGCGCATCCACTCTTTTAAAGACGATAGTCTTTCTTGGGGAACTTAAACGCAGAAATTTTGGTCTGTCTTTCTGTCTGTCTGTCTTTCTGTTTGTCGGCACGTCCCTCGATTCAGCCACTCGGCCAAAGTTGAACCACTTGCACAAGGGCCAGCCATCGTGAACGGCTCACTAGGTTCATATTTGTGTACATGGTTGATCAAAAAAATCACAGCATATCCACGGGGTGAATGATGATGAGTGGGGCGAAGCTACGGAGGGAATCATCTGTAAACCGTGAAACTCTTCCGTGAAATGCGCCCAGTACATAATATAAAGAGTGTGAAACATCGTGTATATATTAAACATCAAACTTTTATTGTACTGTTGGTTTACGTGGTCCCTTCATTATCACTTGTGATCGGTGAAATGCAAGGAAGAAGTCCGCTCCCGAGCGAAAGAGCGCCAAGAGCGACCGCATTCCCCGCTCGCCCTGTGCGAATTAAAGGCAAGGCTAGAGGGAAGACAGGACGCGCGTTCCACGACGCGAGGTCGGTAGCATGCCCAACGAAAGCCAACGGAACGCGATCGTGCAAGTGCTCCGGCTTCGCATCGCCTCATGGTTCCATTTAGCGTCCCAAAACCAAATATATTGCTCAAGGTGTGCCTTGCGTTTTTCGTAAAAATAATTTCTTTATCATGTACATTAAGACGAAAAGTTGAAAGCTCACTAGAGTGTATCGCCCGCAAAGTATGTCTTTTAGTGTGATTTAACTCTCGTACGGCAGGGTCCTCGCGCCGTTGCCGGTCCACCTCGCCCGTTGACGATCGGGCGAGGTGGCTGCATACAACTACTACTACTACACTTTAAGAAAAACATCTGGCGTTCTTTCGTTCTGCTTTTACAAAACATCTGGCGTCTTTCGTTGGTTTATTTCATCAATCAACGGCGTTTTGAACAAAATTTTTATTGTTTAATCACGCACAGGAGAAATCTCACCAGGCACTACCTTGGAGGTAAACAATGGCTGCTAATGGGAATGAGAGACAGAAGAAGTCGGCTTTTAGCTAACACTTACACTTCTACTTCTACTAACGTTTCCTACTGGAACATGCCAATGGCTGCTAATGGGGAATGAGAGACAGAAGAATTCGGCTTTTAGTTAACGCGCACGCTGCGAATTTTTTATTGTTCAACAACGCACAGGAGAAATCTCCCACCGGCACCACCTTGGAGGTCCAAGCGTAAGACTTGTTACGGACTACTACGATGACTACGAGGGACGAACGGGTGCCGCCTTAAGGAGCTTCGCCCCTAAAAGCAAACATTACGCATATCTGAGGCGCAACATCACTAGGTAAATATTAGGTGGCGTGTTCCTTTAATAGAAAATGCATAGATACCAAATTCTAGAGACCCTAGTTTCTTAAGCTGCGCTGAAAATGCGACTGCGCCGAAACTTGGCTTCCTCCGTGCCCTCTGCGCGAACTCATTGTTGTGTTTCGGTTTCAGTTCAGTATTGCACTGTACGAGTGCCATGGGGCGCCGCTCTGGCATTCCTGCTTTACCCAGGCGACGTGAATATAAAAGAGTGTGTGGAGAGTACTCGTTGAGTGCGGACGTTTCTTCTGCTTCGGCGCTTCGCGCCAAACCGCGTGTTCGGGCTGGCTGGCGTCCCCGCCGGTCGCGTTGGTCACCCCCGGTCGTGCCTGCTGCTGCGCCGGGACTACCAGCCCGCAACACAGCATTCACGTTTCCCGACGTATTGCCAGATGGCGTTCATATCTCACGCAGCGCCTCTTCTATCGTCTTTAGACGACATTTGCAGCGAAGCACGCAGATACGCGGCCAATATTTTTCCTCCTCTTTTGCCGGTGTTTGTTAGCGCAGTTCAAAAAGCCATGACGATGTGTTTCGATAACTGAAATCGGATTTAAAGCGCAAATGTCCTTATGTTTGCATGATTTCACACTAAACAGACGCAAGCTAGGCGGTAAACCGGTATCTCATTTTAGGGGTGTCTGCGAAGTCCGCCATAAAACTGTCTTCGTTGGGGCAGCAGTAGCTGTTCACCAAGAGAAGTCCAAGTCAGGACTGTAACCAAGACAAACCGTTTCGTCGCAACGGTGTTCATCACAAGTGTTAACACAGTTACATGGCGTTTCGCCACCTGTGGCTTCCTGAATATACACTGGCACCAAATGAGCGACCACGGCTTATAATATCACGGTTACGGGATTTGATAATACGGCGGTATGTGACAGTGTCTTTAATCGCACGCCATGTCAAACGCGCCTATACGTCATCCCAAAGTATATTTTATCGACGGAGCTGCGCGGGAGCCATGATGTCTGTGTACATTGCAGTGTTGTGTTGGCGCATACTTACAGACGACGACAAGGGCAGCAAAAGCTGCAACGCTGAGTATCTTCATCTTGGGAGTGTCTTAGGTGGCTGATTATTCCGTTCTGCGGAAAGAGACAGTAAAGGCTCTAGAGGTTTTGGACCCATTGGCTCCATAGTCAAATACAACTTATGTAGGCACGAGTGGCCCCACCCAGGTGATCTAAGCGCGGCAGCCGATTGCGTAACCTACCAAAGAAATCGTCCCGCTCATGTTCTCGGCAATGTTCTCCGAGGGCGGGGCCACTGACCGGGCGGCTTATGACGTCAGTCTAGATTGTGCGCTCGTTGGTGCATGCATGTGTGCACTGGCCTTTGATGTGGAAATGACGCTGCCTTCTAAAGTTGTGTCCAACTACAGTAAAAGCTCGTTTATTCGAACTGGAAGGGGACTATCAAATTGTTCGAATCAAACGGAGTCCGAATTAGCGGGCGGGCGCTGGAATCAACGAACATGGTGCCGCACTACGTGGTCTGAAACCAAAAAAAAATTCGGCAGATCCCACGCACTGTGGGAATCGATGTAATGCGAAGCAGCCAGCAAGGAGCTGCATATATCGCCTTGTTTGTCTTTGAGCCAAATGAAATCATTCATGCCATGACATCTAGTCCACCATATATCGCATGTTTGCCATGCATGCATGCATGCACAATCTAGTGTACACCATGCCAATGAAACGCATATTCTGGTATATAAATACATGATGACCTGTTGTTTATGTTCATCACGCACTCGTGTCATGCCATACCAATTTTGGCATATATCACGTTAACAAAACGGCCGGAAGCGCACCATGACAGTGGCATGTAAATCATACCGTACATGACATGCATAACATGATTCGCATGTTAAGACCTCTCATTTATGTTCGTCATACAGTCACATCGCGCAATACCAATTTTGGTGTATATCAAAGGAGCAAAATGGCCGCGAGTGCACCATGAGTAGAGCATGTAAATCATGCCATACATGACATGATTATTATGGTATTTCATGTTACCACCTGTCACTAATGTTCATCACACAGTCACATCGCGCAATACTAGTTTTGGTGTATATCAAGCTATCGAAACGGCCGCGAATGCACCATGAGCGTGGCATGTAAGTCATGACATACATGGCATGCATGTCATAGTTTTCATGTTACCTCCTGTTATTCATGTTCTTCATACAGTCACATCGCGCAATACCAATTTTGGTGCATATCAATCTAGCGAAACGGCCACGACTGCGCCATGAGCATGGCATGTAAATCATCTCGTACATTTCATGCAAGTCATGATTATCATGTTACCACCTTTCATTTACGTACGCCATACAGTGGCGTCGCGCAATACCAATTTTGGTGTATACCAAGCTAGCGAAACGGCCGGGGATGCATAATGAGCGCGGCATGTAAATCATGACATACATAACCTGCATGTCATGATTTCCATGTTACCACCTCTCATTTACGTTCGTCATGCAGGCGCGTCGCGCAATACCAATTTTGGTGTGTCAAGCAAGCGAAACGGCACGAGTGCGTCATGAGCATGACATGAAATCATGTCGTGCATGTCATGCATGTCATGATTTTCATGTTACCACGTCTCATTTACCGTCGTCGTACAGTCGCTTAGCGCAATAGCAATTTTGGTGTACATCGAGCTAGCGAAGCGGCCGCGAATGCATCATGAGCGTGGCAATTAAATCATGACATACATGACATGTATGTCATGGTTTTCATCTTACCAACTGTCATTCATGTTCTTCATACAGTCACATCGCGCAATACCAATTTTGGTGTATATATCAATCTACCGAAACTGCCGCTAGCGCATCATGAGCGTGGCATGCAAATCAGGTCGTACATGACTTGCATGTCATGATTGTCATGTTACCACGTGTCAGTTATGTTCGTCATATAGTCGTGTCGCGTAACACCAATTTTGGTGTATATCACGCAAGCGAAACGGACGCGAATGCACCATGAGCGTGGCATGTAAATCATGACATACATGTCATGGATGTCATGGTTTTCGTGCTACCACCTGTTCATGTTCTTCATAAAGTCACATCGCACAATACCAGTTTCGGTGTATATCAGTCTAGCGAAACGGCCGCGAGTGCGCCATGAGCGTGGCATGTAAATCATGTCATACATGACATGCATATCATGATTTTCATGTTACCACGTGTCAGTTATGTTCGTCATACAGAAATGTCTCGTCATACAAGTTTTCGTATGTATCCCTCCATTTAAACCGCCGCGAGCGCCCCGAGACCATGGCATGTAAATCATGCTGCACATGACATGCGCGTCATGATTTGCATGTTAGGACCTGTCATTATGTTCGCCGTGAACTCTTGTCACGCCGTACCAATTTTGGTATATATGAAATTAACGGAACGGCCGCAAGAGCCCAAAGGCCGTGGAATGTCAATCATGCTGATCATGAAATGCGTGTCATGATTTTCATGATATGACCTGTCATTTATGTTCGTGATAAGGCCATGTTACGACACACCAATTTTGGTATACATCCGATTAACGGAACGGCCAGGGAGCCCAAAGGCCGTGGAATGTAAATCATGCTGTTCATGACATGCGTGTCATGATTTTCATGATATGACCTGTCATTTATGTTCGTGATAAGGCCATGTTACGACACACCAATTTTGGTATACATCCGATTAACGGAACGGCCAGGGAGCCCAAAGGCCGTGGAATGTAAATCATGCTGTTCATGACATGCGTGTCATGATTTTCATGATATGACCTGTCATTTATGTTCGTGATAAGGCCATGTTACGACACACCAATTTTGGTATACATCCGATTAACGGAACGGCCAGGGAGCCCAAAGGCCGTGGAATGTAAATCATGCTGTTCATGACATGCGTGTCATAATTTTCATGATATGACCTGTCATTTATGTTCGTGATAAGGCCATGTTACGACACACCAATTTTGGTATACATCCGATTAACGGAACGGCCAGGGAGCCCAAAGGCCGTGGAATGTAAGTCATGCTGTTCATGACATGCGTGTCATGATTTTCATGATATGACCTGTCATTTATGTTCGTGATAAGGCCATGTTATGACACACCAATTTTGGTATACATCCGATTAACGGAACGGCCAGGAGAGCACAAAGTCGTAGGCGGCTAGATAGATAGATAGATAGATAGATAGATAGATAGATAGATAGATAGATAGATAGATAGATAGATAGATAGATAGATAGATAGATAGATAGATAGATAGATACGCTCAAAGTCGCAGAAGTTCGCTAAGAAATGCTTCGCATTTAAAAGCGACCTCGGCACTCGTTATCGCGAATTAGGCGCTACTTACACGCTTGCGGCAGGTGATTTTGTAAATTAAGTTCATGAAGTTCTAACAGTGAACAGAATTAATATATGCGCCAGAAACAAGAACCGAGAAGCATTCATGTGAGCAGTGAGCCGTAATGTCAAAATATATGACGCTGTATGTGCTCCAAAACATTTTTATTTATATGCCCGAGGTAACGCAATGAAAATTACAAGTAATCAGAAGAAACCGCATTTTAGGCAAGTGCCTATCTTGTTCCTTGCGCTCCTATAACGCCACTTCGATTTCTGAGCATGAATTTGAGGTTAAGATGGCCTTTTATAGTGTTTTTGTAGTGCCCGTAAATGCCTATCTTTGGTGTTTGCGCCTGAATGCTTACAAATGCCTATAAATGGCTATTTTCGAAATTGACGCTCGCATGAGCACTAAAAAAAACTTTTTTTCATTTGGTCAGCACAGTTCAACTTCCTTCAAGATCCGTTTTGACAAGCTTATTATGAGCAACAAACAGTTTGTTTACGATGCTGGAACTGATTCCGTTGTCGAGCTGAATTCGTAGCGCTCACCGCAGTTACCCATGTCTTTTGCGCACCTCCCTTCGAGGGCTGCCACGCGCGCTACTCCTCCCTCAAGAGATAAATCGATATCGGTTTTACTAACAAATATACGAAGCTATTTCCCAAAGAAAGACGCTGTTGAAGCTATATTGGATGACAACCGCACCGATATCGCCATCTTTACTGAAACTTGGCTCACAAGTGATATACGCAATGATGACCTTTTGCAAGATAAGCAATCTTTCTCTTTTTTTTCGGCGTGACATACTTGACCGCAGGGGAGGCGGCGTGTTGGTTCTTGTTAAGCATACCGTGGTTTCTTCTCCCGTTGCAATTATGTCTAAAAGCGAAATCCTTTGTCTGAACATATCACTTGCTCATCGCACCACTATTATCATAGCCTGCTACCGACCACCTGATTCTGATAGCTCCTTCATTGACGACCTAAGCAGCACTCTATTTGATATGCAGAATCAGTTTCCCAGCGCAAACCTCATGGTTTGCGGTGATTTCGACTTTCCATACATCGATTGGGTCAACATCACTGCACCTTCGCGTCATTCCAGAGATTTCTTTGATCTTATTCTCTATTTTAACCTTGCTCAAACTGTAGGAATACCAACTCGTGGCAGTAACACTCTTGATTTGGTCCTTGTGTCAAATCCCGAGAAAATTCAATCATTGCCATCCATCGATGGCCTTAGCGATCATAAGTTGGTAATTTTCAGCCTTGCAGTTTCCATTCCTTCACGACAACTTTCAGTAAAGTACATTCGTGACTACAAAAAAGCAGATTTTTCCCGAATCAATGAGGAAATGGCCGTATTTCTTCAACACTTTGAACAATCAGCTCCTAACAGGACTATCGATGAAAACTGGTCTTCGTCTAAAGCAAAACTTATCTCGCTAGTAGAATCATATGTACCCTTACTTTGCATTCGCGGTGATGCCGGGAAACCGTGGTTTACAAATTCATTAAGGAAACTGTGCAATAAGAAAAAGCGATTATTCAGGGAAGCCAAGAACTCCGCTTCAGCATTAAAATGGGAAAAGCATTTCGAGTGTCTGAGTAATTATACTAAATTGCTAAGGAGCACTAAGCGGCACTTCTACAACTGAGACATACTGGACATCCTTCGAACTAATAAAACAAATTTTGGACTTTATTAACTCCCAACCACAGTGGCTCGCATAACATCTCTTTATTAAATCAAGATGGTTCTGTCGTTCCGAATGAGTTTCGTTCTGACGTTATGAATGCCTACTTCACCTCAGTTTTCACCCACGAGCCGGTTGCAAATATTCCTGTTCCGCTGAATCCCAATTTTCCTCAAATGCTACCAGTTAATATTTCGGCAGAAGGAATCTGCAAGCTGATTGATAACTTAAAGATATCAAGTGCCCCTGGGCCTGACGACATATCTGCTAAAATTCTTAAAGGCACAAAAGTAATATCTAGTCGCGTCCTACAGATCATTTTCACGCATTCTATCTCCAGCGGCCAAATGCCGTCTGAGCGGAAGGTTGGCAGAGTTGTACCAGTTTTCAAGGCAGGAAGCCGCTCCAATACATCTAATTACCGTCCCATCTCGCTAGCATGTATTGCATGCAAATTTATTGAACATATAATTTACTCCCACCTGGCAAAACACCTGGACAATAATTCATTTTTCTTCCCGAACCAACACGGATTTCGGTCCGGCTTTTCGTGTGAATCTCAACTTGTTGAATTCTCGACTGACTTGCACCTAAACCTAGACTCATCCTTTGCAACCGATGTCATTTACCTCGATTTTTCTAAGGCTTTTGACCGCGCTCCTCACCAGCGTCTCATGACTAAACTGTCTTGCCTTTCAATTGATCCGCTGATATTGGCATGGATTCACTGCTTTTTAACTGATCGCTCCCAGTACACCGTCATCGAAGGCCATCCATCTGCCGCCACTAACGTTATCTCCGGAGTCCCACAGGGCTCTGTCCTTGGCCCGCTTCTATTCCTAATCTTCATCAATGATCTTCCTGCTCAAATTTCATCAACCATTCGTTTATTCGCGGATGATTGCGTTCTCTGCCGACGTATCTCTACTATTAACGATCAGGAGTTGCTGCAGGACGACTTAACCTTAATTCAAAACTGGTGCTCGACCTGGCTCATGCAGTTAAACGTGTCAAAATGTAAGTTTGTGCACGTGTCCCGTAAGAAATCTCATCTACACATCCTATACACGATAAACAATACCGCTCTACAAGAGGTGGAATCTTATAAATATCTCGGCGTAGAAATAACAGATAATCTAAATTGGTCTAAGCACATCACGTCACATTCTGCAAGCGTTTCTAGATCACTAGGTTTCATCAGACGATCACTCACATCTGCTTCGCCCACAGTTAAACTAATGGCATACGAAACTTTTATACGCAGCAAACTTGAATACGCATCCCCTCTCTGGAACCACATTCAAGAGTACCTAAACGAGGCGTTGGAGGCAATACAAAATCGAGCTGCTCGTTTTATAACTTCCAAATATGATTCTAGATTGAGCGTCACTAACATCAAAAGTTCGACTGGTCTAACCCCTTTGGCATCCCGTCGTAAAATAGCAATCTTTGCCTTTTCCATAAGCTGTATTATAACTTTCCTCATTTACGCGAGAGCCTAATCGTGCCGCCCATGACATCATCACGACGTCTGTTTAATTGTCACAGTGTTCAACGCATTCATGGTTCAACTAACGCCTTCAACAAATCATTTCTACCAACTGCCATATCGGATTGGAATGCACTTCCTGACGGTATTGTTAGTGAGGTAAGCTCTGTGAAATTTAATGATTTATTGTTACAGCACCGCTGTCAGGAGGCCGAGTAGTAGCCCTGTTCTTTGCGCGTTTATACCTGCCTTCCCATTTACATGTTATGTTTTATTGTTTTTCTTGCTTTTTCCCTCTTACTGTATTTTTTTCTTGTTTTTCCAACAGTATTTATGTGGTGTAACCTTGTGACCCGTGGTTACCTATTGTTACCCCCCCCCCCTTATGTAATGCCTCATGAGGGGCCCTTAAGGGTAAATAAATGATGATGATGATGATGATTTAGCCTCAAGTTGCGCTCCCTGGTGCAGTTTGAGACCCTTGTTCATGTTACCACGCAAAATTGACTGTTCGGAACTATGGGTTTCAACCTAGTCCTCTCATTTAACCAACTCCCGGAACCATTCGCTACAGCAGTCAAGTGGGACACGCCGGCGAGCATTCGCCGCCGCACTGACATGGCGCGAGCGGTTGACGAATGCGAGACTGCGGAGAGCCGTCAGCGGAAAGGAGAATGAAGAGAAAAAAAAATCAAGATAAAGGGGATTTGCACGTGGCTTTTGTTTTTTTTTTGTAATCTACTTTGTCAGGTGTTCACTGCAATAGCGTAGCCAGAACATTTTTTCGGGGGGGGGGGGGGGGGGGTTACACCATACTTTAGGTATGTTCGTGCGTGCGTTTGTATGTGCGCGTGTACATATAAAAGTGCAAAGCTGAAGAGTTTCGGAGGGCGAGTGGGAGGCTGACACCGCTGAATCACACCCCCCCCCCCCTAGCTACGCCAGTGATTCACTGCCAGGGGAGAAATTGCCTCCACTGGATTCTGCCCGGTCAATAGGAGGAATCCCTCCATTCTGGTTTTTAGCGATCTGGCTATCTACTCCTGCTCTGCCGTTCTCAGTCATGCCTAGAAGACAACCAGGATTGCGTTGATTCGACATTGGACTCTTGACTCACCGTGCAGAACACGGGAGAGACTGTGTGCTGCGAACTGTGAGGGACAAAGCATATTGACGTGAACAGCGCGTGTAATACACAAGGACGAAGAAACGACGAGGACTAGCGCTAGTCCATCGCGGATCAGCGCTAGTCCTCGTCGTTTCTTCGTCCTTGTGTATTACACGCGCTGTTCACGTCAATATGGAATACCAACTAGCCCGGTCACACACCTTGTTTCAGGGACAAAGCGCCCAATTGCGTGGCTATGTTCATATGTTGGCACCTTTGTGCCATCTTGAGCAATACCATTTTTGTTTTCCTGTCGTAGATAGAGGTCGCGCACATCTTCGTTCGAATTTATTTCCATTGATGTGAAAATGTATTGCGCCTATATTTACGATTTTCTGAGCCTAAAACGTTGTTTTGCCTGCCTATTTTTGGCACCTAAAAGGAGGTTTTAAAATGCCTAAAAATCTGGCCTCTAGTCTTCAGCAATTTGTATTTGCTTGCGTTTCTTCTGTCGCGACCCAGCAACATTGTTTGCGGCTTGCCCAAGAGCTCCAGGGCAACGTCCGAATTCTCATCTGCTGACAAATGCTGCTGTTTCGT